>NW_008704589.1:897192-934692 GCF_000326865.2 Helobdella robusta | reverse complement strand
TCACCATTATCATCATCATCATTTTATTGCATTCGCCCATTCTTTGACTTGCATTGTTAATTGAATTAATTAGGCGCTGAGCTCCTCATGTACCTACCTTCGCCTGAATGCTGCTTCCATGAATCAAGTTATTTTCTAAATTGGCTCCTACATTTTCTTTCATTCATTTGAACGTTCTGTCGTTCTTTCTTTTTTTCGTTCATTCATTCGTTCATTCATTCGTTCATTCATTCATTCATTCATTCATTCATTCATTCATTCATTCATTCATTCATTCATTTATTCATTCATTCATTCATTCATTCAACTATACACTCAATCGTTTTTCAAAAAAGCATTTATTCACCCATTTATTTGTTTATATCTCGAAGTCTGTCATTTCTATTCGTTATTTTATTTAATCATCACTCATTCATTCAGTCCTTCTTTCATTCATTCATTGGTTCGCTTATTTATTTCGTCATTCAGTCACTCAATCGATCATTCATTCATTCGAACATTCATTCAATCATCAAATCAAGAAAATTTTCAATCCACAAGCTGTTCATGATAATCAATAACGTACAATCTTTCGAAATGCATGTAATATAAATATAATAAACAATAAATAATAATATGATTAAGATGATGACGATGATGAATGAAACATGGGAACACGAGCAATGTTTTTCAAAAAATTTTCAAAAGATTCGTTTTTCGCTTAAGGATTAATCATTTTTCATTTTAATATTATTATTATCATTACTATCAACGATTTTTTTATTTTTTGTAACAATAAGAAAAATACTTTTACTACTACTACTAAAAATAATAAGAATAATAATAATTATTATTATTATTATTAGAATAAATATTTTTATTTATGAACGATATTTATAACCAATAAAAAATTTATTACAATAAAAAATTATAATCTCCGATCTTTATATTACTCTAATTATGAATGATGACGTCATTATTAGTGGTAAACAAATTTTTTGCGCAAAAGAATTTTTTTTTTCAAAATTTCTTCCAGAAAAAAAAACAGAAAAAAGAATTATAAAAAGGCGTGAAGAAATGATATAAACTATTAAGACTGACTGGTTTGTTTGTGTCTGTTTGGTAGGAGAAGAATATCAGTGTGCTGTGCATGTGTATGTATGTGTATGTGTGTGTGTATGCGTGTAGTGTTTATATATGTGCGCATGTGTGTGTGTATACCTGTGTACGTATATATGCGTATTTATGTGTGAAAATGAATGCGTGTATGTGTGTGTATGTGCGTATTTTAATATGTGGATGTGTGTTTGCATGTTTTTCGCATTTGAATGCGGAAGGTATGTGACCATGCTTATCTACTGACCAACTCCTGCTATTTATATCTGATGTTGCGGGTTTATTGAAAAATATAACGAGTGTTGTTGTGTTGTTATTGCAGCAGATTACGACGATCAGTAAGTGAGGATAGTGCCATCAAGTGTGACCTCTTCAATGAAATGATATCTCAAGAGCACTAGATGGGGGTGCAACAGTATAAAAGATGACGTTGACGTTGGTGGTCCCTTTCTAATTAGAAAAAAATAATTCCAGGATTCAGAGAAAAGTATTGGAACTGGAAACCGCTGCATGCCCGTGTACAAGATATGGATGTTTCATTTTCAATAGAGTTGAGACAAAAAAAGTATATTCATTTAGACCCGTGTTACGTAATGTAATACAATGTAATACCATGTAATGTAATGAAATAATGTAATGTGATGATATAATTAATATTATTGTTGGATAATTTATATAGCGTTCTTTAATATTATGCAGGGAAGCTTCTTGAGCCCAGTGGAATTGTTTTCAGTTCCATGCGAAATTCTTGAACAGTCAATCCTTCTTGAGGCAGACTGTCCGGAAACTGTCCCAAACTGTTGAACCCGCGACTGCAAAACCATGAGAGCTTTAATCTCATTCTCGACCATCCAACCATTGAGTTCTTCAAATGAATCAATAAGCTCCTCAAAAGTGAGAGCAGAAGTACTCGAACAAATTATCTGCAAATCATCAGCAAACGCATGATATTTGAAGTTATATATCTCAGTGATTGGAAGAGTATCGACTGTGTACAGCAAAAACAGAAGTGGTCCTAGAACCAATCCCTGGGGAACTCCTGACACGACAACTTCAACATCCGACAGAACATTGTTAAAATAATGCAACGATGTATGTGTGTGAAAGTAAATTGGTGAAAGTGTGTTTATGTTTTCGTTTATATGCTTTTGTAAGTTTATGCATGTGAGCTTGAGAATGTGGGTGTATGTTTATGCATGTGTGAGTGTATGTGTACGTGTGCGCGGAATGTATGTGTTGTTAATATTTTTTAACGAACGAATGTACGATTGTATTGGTTTGTTCTTAAAATTGTGTCGTGAATGAATAATTGTGAATGGATGTATGTGAGTGTATGATAGTGAATGAATGTGAATGTCTGTTTGTGAATGTGTATATTTTGCCTAACAGTAAGCAAGCATATGAACGTGGTAATGTGCGTAAGTATATGCAAATGGAGCATCACCAATCGCTGGCACATTCAAAAAATTCAACAATCCATTATGAATGTGCTACGTTAAAACTCTCTCCAAAGTATGCCATATATATGCCTGCAACTGTGTGAATGTATTGCACATGAGTGTGTCTATGCACCATTTCCATGTATGCCTGCGTGGATGCGTGTTTGCATGTGTGCGTAGGTAAGTATAAATAAACTTGAGTAAGAGCTTGGTTATTTTAATTGTTAAAAATTCGTTTGTGGGTGCGTATATATAATATTATACATGAATGTGTACACGCATGTTTGTTTATATGCACTTCTGTAATGAAAACACACTTGAACTCTAGAGATTCTCTAGAAATTAATCAACTACGTGCGATTAAAAATTTTTAAATGCTGGCCATCCAATTGAGTATAATCCACTTTCCACTGAAACTGCGTTGAGAAAATTTTAATTAAGACAAAAAAAAACACGAAATTAAAAAGAATAGAAAAACAAGATAAAAAACAACAGGTAAAAAGTAATAAAAAAGACGTGCTAACCTCTTCAAGTGACTAATTTGCGAAGGGAAAGGATGGACCAGCGAAGATGATGGCGATGATTCCTGGAGCTTCACTGCAAATAAATTAAGAAAGAAATATATCTTGAGTTATGAACGAAATAGAATAATTATTCCATTTTTATATGCTGTTTTTAAAAGTTGTTTATTCGGTTTATTAATTATATTTATTGAATGAGTGAATGAATGGATGGATAGATGAATGAATGAATGAATGAATGCAGTGAATGAGTGAGTGAGTGAGTGAGAGTGAGTAAGTGAGTGAGTGAGTGAGTGAGCGAGCGTGCGCATAAATTGATAGGATATGATAAGATGGGAAATGATAATAACGATAATGATGATGATCGCAACTGAAAAAAGATGATGACAACAATAACGATAATGATAACGACGTTTAGAATTTGTTAATGATGATGTCATAAACTGGAAAGTAATTCAAAATGGTAATCTTGCTAATTATCGAAATGTAGATTGAGACGGAAATAAAAGAACATCAAACTAACTCCACTCTACGTTGAGATTGCACACATTATACGATCAACGAAAAGCAATAAAAAAAAATTAAATTAGACAAACGAGAGAGCAATAACAAATACTTCAGAAATAATTTGTTCTAATCTAAATGTCGAACTCAATATAAAAAAAACATTACCGAAATTTTCAACAAAAAAATTAGCAACGTAATCAAAAACAGCAAACTCCAATACTTCAAAAAATATTTCACACACCAACGCTTGGAGTTCCACACAGCAAGATGCAGTAACGACACACAATACAACAACAGCAACAACAGAATAACATAAATGCCATGGTCGGTTCACCTTGCAAGAAAATTTAATACAAATAAAACAAACGTAGAGAATAAAACACGAGATAAAAAAAACTCCCATGAAATGCCATAAAAAAGATGCTATAAAATGGAAAAGTTACATTTTTTGGATCGAAAACAACAGAGAAAATGTTTGAACCTTTCCAAGTTCTTGTGAGAAAAATTTAGTTGAGTCATCAGTGATAATAATGGTTACGATAAAATGATCATGACGATTGCGATGAACATATGTAATGATGTAAGAGTGATGAAGTAAGAATACCGGCGTCAAAACTGATAATATCAATGATTGTAATGATAAAAAAAAATGATAATGGATTAAGAATAATTACAAAGGTTAAAAGCAAATAAACCATGTAGACCAGGGGTGAGCGAACATTTTGCTGTGAGGGCCGTATTGAGAACTATTTTAACTTTGAAGGGCCGAATATGTACTTCAATAGCAAATATTTTTTCAACCCGGGGGAAAATTTTTTCAAGAATTGTGGCTCTTTTTTTGGTCATAATGTCTGGCTGACAATATTTTTTTGGGAAACAAGGCCCGCGAATAAGGCCCGCGAACAAGGCCCGCTCCTACTACAGTTCACCGGAAAGAACATTATAACAAACCAAAACTGGACAGAAATAAAACCGCCACACAAATATATACAACAAAACATCCGTAAAACAACAACATTAAAAAACCTAACACAACGCATGAGAAACACAGTGCAAACTAAAAAAACATAAACAACTATTAGGTGTACAAGATGATTGACATCTGAATGAAGACTCAGACACCCAGAAACATGAACAGACAGTCACGCACCCACACACCGACACAGACACACACACACACACACACACACACACACACGTAAACTTCTTGATCTTACGAATAATATACAAATACACCGATACTGAAAGATACAGAGGGAAAGACATGTAAACTAACCACTGCATCTTCTTGATCCTCCGGATAATACGGCTAATCTGTTCGTCCGACTTCCCCTCCTAGAATTAGGAAGGAGCGATGAACTTATATCTTTCTGTTAATAAACATTTACAACATAATGATATATTATTATTGTAATATCACAAATATATCGAGTTCGTAAAAAAAATATGAAAAGTATAGAGCCGCAAAACTCATTGAATAAAATGAACAACATCAACAAACAAAACGCATTTGTAGCAAATTAATCAAAGCACAACACGAAATTAAACATTTTCTCAAAACGACCATCATATTGAAATTCTTGGAGCCCTTGCTGAAAGTCTGAAACTTCCTGCGCACGATGCTTGCCCTATCATGTTTGTGGTAATTCAAACTGGAACTCTTGCCAAGTGGCACGTGGCCATTGGACGTGCAGCCACTGCAACTGCTGCTACTGAAACCTCCACTTCCGGAACTTGATCCACTTCCTTTCCAGTTGTTCCAACAACCAATCATCTTCTTGCATTCGATAATGGGTGATGATGGTAGGCTAACGAGCAAGTTGGAGACGGATGAATAATTTCCATTTTTACATCTTCCATTCGTCCCGTAATTTAGAGGTTTTCGTATCAATGCTAGTGACGACGGTCTGCAAGCCAATGAACGGCGATCACCCGACAATGATGGTGACACTGATGGTGACACTGATGGTGACACTGATGGTGACACTGATGGTGGTAATGATGAAATGGGTAATATTGGCAACGATGGAGTCCTCACGACAGGAGTGTGTGGTAGGGAGAGCTTATCTACTGATGCTCCAACAGACGATGACGACGACGAAGATGGCATGGAATTTTTCGATGCATTTGATTCCTCTATGAGTTGCAGTGCAGATGTGGACAAGGTGAGAGAGATGGTAGGCGGAAGAGTTTCCACGCATGTTTTCGATGAACAACAACCACGTTTGATATCATTAAGATGTGAAGAACATGTCGGTGCAATTGTTGGTCCAACAGCCGAGTTGGAATTGCATTTAAAAGATGGAGGTGACGAGATGGATGGATGCAATTTGGCTTTCAACTTCTCGAGAAATGTTTTCTTTGGACCGCATTTAAGGTAATGAGGAATGGAAAAATCTCGACTGAGAATACTCTTATTGCTACTACCGTTATGTAAAGCCATTTTATTTGTTTTGACGTTACTGGTATTGTCACTGATGTTAGTTTCGAAAGTATTACCAGTTGATGAATTCAAACTGTCCATTCTGTAATTTGAGCACCGGCTGCCGTGATAAACGATGTTATCATCACTGTCATCGCTTCCAAGAAGATAGGATTCTCCCTTCATCTTTAATAAAATTCGCAAAACTTGAAACAGCAAGTTTTTTTTCTCAATCGCGAGGTTGAATGTTTAGTTGTATATTGAAGCCTAAAATTTAAACGATTTAAACGCAATTATTTTAATTATTGCTGACATAAAAGTTCTGACGAAATTATTATTGTAGTTATCGCAACGTTTTATGAATCATCTGTAGCAAAATAATGGCAGCAAGTGAGAAAATGATGTGGATGGTGATAAATATGATAAAATGAGTGATGAGGTGACGTTGATGGGGATAAATATGATAAAATGAGTGATGAGGTGACGTTGATGGGGATAAATATGATAAAATGAGTGATGAGGTGACGTTGGTGGGGATAAATATGATAAAATGAGTGATGAGGTGACGTTGATGGGGATAAATATGATAAAATGAGTGATGAGGTGACGTTGATGGGGATAAATATGATAAAATGAGTGATGAGGTGACGTTGATGGGGATAAATATGATAAAATGAGTGATGAGGTGACGTTGATGGGGATAAATATGATAAAATGAGTGATGAGGTGACGTTGATGGGGATAAATATGATAAAATGAGTGATGAGGTGACGTTGATGGGGATAAATATGATAAAATGAGTGATGAGGTGACGTTGATGGGGATAAAATCGATTGAAGCATGATGAAAAAATAGAAAAACATTTGAAGAAAAAAAGACAAAGATGATATCGACGATGATAACAAAAACTATTAAAACATTTAAACCAGCTATATATAGAAGTGACGGTGATGTAGAGGAACTGAGAGTAAAGATGAACGTGGAAAGAGGAAAGTTACATGTCCAATGACTCCAATGACACATAAGATAACGGCCATGGAGTTATATTCCATAATAGCTCAAACAATGCAGATAACAAAATGATAATGACGTTAATTGTAATAAGAATGATTGCGATAATGAAATAAATGATAGCAATTAAAATAAAATTATCGTAATAATGGCGGATATAACAATGGTGAAGATGGTGATGACTAAAACGATAACAACATGTAGATAATAACAATATTGATGGGGACAGTGATAAAGCTAGTAAAGTCCTGCAAACCATAATGGTGATTACAGCGATGGTGTTAATAAAAATAATGACAATATTAATGAAAGAAAATGACTAAGCAAGTGATGAAAATATTAGTGGAAAATTGTCAAAAAAAAGACTGACAGAGGATATGAAAATGACTAACTTGGATACGACATCATTATTATCATAAAACATGAGGGGATTAAGAAAAATTATGATGATAATGATGTATCTGCTAGTAGTGATGATGATGTGATATTGTTACAGATAGCGATGAAATAACAACAAGATGAAATGTAAAAATGTTGGAAATCATTACGATTACTAATGTTGAAAACTGTTACGATGAATGACGATGAAAATGATGCTGTATATGATAATGAAGCAATACAGATAATAATCGTGATGATGATGACTATAAGATGACGATGATGACTATAAGATGACGATGATGGTGACGTCAAATTGAGAAAAAAAAATTCACCAATCTGTCCTTAGAATTATAAATTATAACGATAATAATATTAACAGATCTAAACAAATTAATAAAACATATTTATAATACAATAAAATATTATTTTCACTATATTAAAAAAAAAAACAAATAAATATCAATAGTAAAAATGAAATCAACCAAATATCTTAGAATCAAAATTAATAACAAACTTCAAAAGTGAATTAATTAATGAATGGCTATCTGAAGACTGAATGCTATATACTATATATATGTACTTACTATGCAGTATTCACAACGTGCACCATCAACTAACTAACTGAAACGTACCAAATCAATAAGTATCCATTGATTTGTGAGATGAACGAGATAGACATCCTCACAATTGAACTATTACGTGTAATTTTATTAACATAAATGCTCCAACATAATGAATTTATACAAATTCATGATAAGAATATATGCACGGTATACATGTGGTTACTAAGTTATATATTAAATACGTTATGCATATTATACAGAGATGCATACTGTTGTAATCATTAACGCTCGTTACTACAGATACCGAAGTTATAACTTCACCAGACCTCTATTTCCAACACCAGCGTTGTAGCTTCCAACGATCGTCAAGTTATCGTTATTCCACAGGTTCAATATTTCCGATAGACGAAGACAACTGCTTCAACCGCAAACTTGGTTGAACGTTTATTCGAATACCAACAATAATAGAAACACTTAACTAATCCAAGTAACAACATAAATCACATTTACAAGTTTACATCAAACCTCACTACTAACTTCGCTATTCGCAACTCCTTATGTAACCTCTACAGTAGGTTTTTACAATCCACTACGGTATGAAAAGATTCCATGGTTTACAGTCAATGAAAAACATAACAAAATAACAATAATATAGTGTAATCCCACCATTCCAGCGGTTATAACAATACACAAATGTAATGATGTATATGTTTAACATAGTGTATATATGTATTAATTGATTGTTTAAATATAATATACAGTTGCATATATTATATAAATATATACATATATATATATGTATATATTTATATAATATGTATATATGTATCGGTAGAATTTATAGAATATTGTAAAAACATATATATGTATATATATATATATATATATATATATATATATATATATATATATATATACATACATACATACATACATACATACATACTATGAAAGAATACATATATACACACACAAGCACCATTACTCAGACTTTACGCCATATAAAGAAATAGATATACGATTCTACACAAATACGATCATTGCATTAACATGAGAAAAAATCTTCAATGAAATGAAATATGTAGCAGTTGAAAGCTTAGGACTATATTTAGTGATTAAACTCAGGTATGACGACGTGTGTAATGTACAGTACATACTTATACACGCAAACGCGCACACATACAAGCACACACATACACATACATACACATACATATATACACATAAGTACCTATGCATTGCATGTACATGCTTGTACGTCTGCATGTTTGTGTTTAAATACAATTTTTTTAAAGTTAAGCAACGAATGAGAAGATAGATTGATCAATAAAGAGGACTAGAATAAAATAAATGAGCCGATGTTTTGTTTGTGCTGCAGGGTTGTGGCAAGCTATGGTATTGTTTGCATGGATGGATTGATAGCTCAGGTCTGCGAGTTGAATTTCAAACAGTTTTGTTTTGTCTGTTGCCTTCAAATAATTTAAAAAGAAAGAAATTTGATACTTAACGACTGGTTGTTCTACAAACAGTATCATATCCTTTGATCTTAGTTCGAGACAAGGCTTAAATAGAATACGTCACATATAAAAAAAATCCACTAAAATTAGCAAACTCGTTGAAATGTCAAAGAGTTTGATACTTGGTTACCAATAAAATATAATTATTCAAAGAACTTAACAGGTATAAAGATTTTACGAATTGAAAATATAAAACCCAAGTTTCGTAGAAAAATTGAATTAAACATTTGAACTCCAAGTTTTGTAGCGAATTGAAGTAAATGTACCTTTGCCAACAAACATACAAGACGTAAAATGATGTTAAAAATTAAAGATATTATTAATCAAAGCTTATATATATATATATATATATATATATATATATATATATATATATATATATATATATATATATATATATATATTAGGAAGAATCGTTAACTGCTAAACAAGGACAAAACAAAGAACAAAACCGATATGATAACAACTCGGATAATTTGGTTATTTATTCCTCCAAAAAAATGTCATCCAAAAAAAATCATTTGCGAGCGAAACTAGTGTTCAGACATAATGTTTGTTCAGGCGACCAGACGAGGAAGACAAATGGATGGATGGATCGAAGGTGATGTGCTGCGGTGTTGTTAGCTGGCTGGCTGGCAGGCACATTGTGCAATAATACCATATATACACAAATGAATGGTTTCGTGACACAAGCTCCATCTCATCGTCATGTTACATCGCCACGCTTGGAAAAATTTATTGGTTGACATTTCCTAGTTTTGGCAATCTGATCGAGTAGCCGTGATGTGGTCAGATCTCAAATTTTGTAGTAAGTTTTATTACTTTGTGTGCTATTCGTTGGGAAAAATTATTCTCGATAAAAATAAATGTGATTGCCAACAATAAAAATATCGTAAAAGACAAAGCATAAAAGAATTAGATGCAAATGTTGGAATGAGACATAGAAACCAACGCTCCCCGATAAATAAAAAACAGAAAACGGATCAAGCAAGAGAGAAATCACCACCGCTACCTTCCTAATTTTGCAAAAAGGTTGCTCCACGGTTGATGCAATTGCAAATACACTATTAACGCATCAGTTCCCTGAAAACAAGCGGCACAGACGCATATTAAGCATAACAGCATAGAAACATAAAAGTAGGCTTAAAACTTACATACAAACTACAAAAACATACACCTACACAAAAACATAACCGCATCATCCATACACATGAGCGATAAAGATAACATCCCACACAATTTCAGTTATCTTCATTAGGTAACCTAGACATGATATCCAACGCTGTAACATACAACCATGCCCACGTAAATGTATTGAACTGTGTGCCTCTACATACATGCATACATACGATCAGCATTGGTAAGGGTAACATATGCAAAAATAATAATGCAAATAGATCAGAAACACATTATTTCCTATCGTACATATCGTACATTCTCATTTTTTTGCTCCAACGATGTCACACCACACACATACACACACACACACACACACACATACACACGCACACTTATATGTGCACATGTATGCCATATATTATCCATAGATATATTATCTGAAAGAGGCAAGACAAAAATGTAACAATGTTGGAACAGCAAAATGGAACCAACAACACTGTGCTAATGAAGATTTAAATTTAAAAATAAATAACAATTTCAAAAGTGATTTGGCTTGTTTTGAAAATTGCTGTTGACAACTTGGCATACATTTTCAAAGTCAATTACAGATATATCGCGCAATGTAACAAGGAAATAGGAACATGGCTGAAAACATAACATGTATCAAATATTATCATCCAATCACAGTTACACCACACCATACAATTCATCATTTCATCGTCACCAACAGCATCAGCATGTCACCACAAACACCGACAACACGGGCAGAATCTTCCGCGTTACTTAGTACGAGACGGATTTGTTGTTAAGGTCAAGGACTACCTCATCGCTGATGTGAGCGAAAGCTTGTGCCAAACCAGAAAAAGTGATTGAAACATTCGAAATTTGAACAGTTAATATTTAATGCATGAAAATTTTTCTATAAGCTATTGCTCAGGTGAAGATTTAATTTTGTATTCAACCTTTTGCAAATCTCACACAGATTAATTTTTTGCATCTCAGATATTGTTCTACGAAAAGATAAAAATTTCTGAATAAAAATTTTAGCGAAATTAGTTTTTTAGTTGACACGAGTTCGACATTCTGTTGCACCATCTACATATCATCTCGGTTGCAATGGCAATATTTTAAAATTCCGCACTAAGTAGGCTATAAAAAGTTAAAAGTCCACTAAAAATTATTCTGGTTCGGCAGTATTGAAGAGAAATGTTTAACACAATAAATATATAACCAAAGCTTGTCATAATCAATCAAGGTTCGCTATGTGTGTATGCATTCACATGTACGTTCCTAATGTTTACCCTCAAGTTTGCAAAGTAAGAATCACAGGCAAACATCAAACGATCATTAACAAGAATTTTTAAAATAGATAAAAAATTTGATGAAGCATAATCATAAGAACATTGAACTTGTTCGTTATACATAATTATTATGTACGCCTATGAGGGCATGTACGTATGTATGTAGTGTAGATACATGAATGTGTATGTTTGTTTGTGTACGTGTGCGTGTGTGTCTTACAATGTTATGATCATAAAAAACGAAACACAACTGTAGGCTTATATGATGTGCGAACGTTGGAACGGATGCACCGAAGATTGCAGTCACCTGGCTTTGTCTCGGTTGACGGCAATAACACCATGTATGCTTATTTACGTACCTAGCTAGCCATGTATGTTTGAATCATTTATGTATGCGGCTTGTTTCTTCACGCATTTATGTGTGTTGTGTATGTGTGTTGTGTATGTGTAAGTGTGTATATGAGTCTGTGCACGTGTTTTAGATGATGAACACAGGTTGAGAGTAAGCAGAAAAATATAACGATGACGATAAAATAAAAAAAATTAAAATTTTAGAAATGGGATGATTGATTAAATAAATAATCGAATAGATAAAAGACAAACAACTGAGCACACAAATCAACAAACAAAAATAATAAAGCAAATAAATTTATTGTGACAGATTGGCAAAACACATTTTAATTTAAAAACTGTACAGACACATGAATGAACGAACAAGTAGGAGATAAAAATGGCTGAATAAACAAATGACGAATAAATAAAAAACGTAAGGGACGTTGAACTTTCCATAACGGTTGGTGATCATTTAAGGAAAAATAATGATGCTGATGAAGAAACAAGCAAACAATCGACTGACAGAATATAAAGATAAGAATGATGATACTGCCCATTCCCTTAGAAATACCAACAACAACACACACACCCATTCAGATACGCGTGAATCCCAGCTTCACGCACATTGCACGGTATACACCGACGATAAAAAAATGTAACTGATTATTTTTTGTTTAAAAAAATATGAAATGATAAATAAAAACCTGAGTTTCGTTGAACTCAGGAATGTAAACGGATGGAACGTTTATTTATACATCTCCATTTATTTATTTGTTGTTTGTTCTTCATCTATTAATTATTCTTTCTTCAAATATTTATTCATTTTTTTTAAATTACCATTTTTCTACACGAAGAGGTTGACGAGCAAAAATGCAGCAAAAAAATAATAAACAAATGAGTGCGAGTATGGAATGTGATGTGGAAAAATTCTTACGTGATAACGATAACGACGATGATAAAGATGACGATGATGATAATAAAGATGATGATGACGACGATGACGATGGTGATAACAATATGATGACAATGGTAATGGCGAAAACCTAAGATGACGATGATGACGCATTCAAGTATAAATATTATCGACTATGTGCGTGTGTGTCTGTGTGTGTGTGTCTGTGTGTGTGCGTGTGTGTGTTGTGTGCCAATTCATCTGAATAGTTTTTATAACCAGTTACTGGCCTGCAATTTTAATGCTCGTTGAATATATGAAGAAGACTTATTTCAATCTGCTAGAGATGAAGGATATAAAAATCACATCAAAAATAAAATGATTAACGAGGATGACGACGACGACGACGATGGTGATAAAAATAAGAAACTAATGATAACAACAACTGCGATGATGTGACAATAATGATGATGGTGAAGATGAAGGTGATGATGGTGACACAAAAAATACTGATAACAAACAGTGATGATCAGAAAAGAAGAGAAATGACGACAAATGATGATGATGATGATAAAAGTAATTTGATAGATTAAACGCCAGAACAATCAAAGAATCTATACGGCAAATTAAGCCTCAAGCTATCCATACAACAAATGTATGTACGTCTGTTTGCCAAGCCGATCTCATCCTAATCATCATCATTATGACCACCATCATCATTATCATCAAGACTGACTCCATCTATGAAACCAACTTTATCCAAGAAAACAAGATGGCAGCGACGCCGTATATGGAGTTGCAAAGTGGTCACCCGCCGCAAACACAACAAATCGTAACTGTCATAAACACGATGAGGTCATTTTCCGTCAAGAAATGTTCAGTAAATGTCAGTCAGTTGATGATGTCTCTAGCTATGGACAGGAAGAAAAATTACGTGAAAAACATCACTTCGGATCCATCGCAATCGAAACTTTAATCACCTGCACAGTGCAAATGTGTGTTTGAGTGTGGTGCGCTGTGGCTGATCCAGGGGGACCTAGGGGCCGCATTGCCTGTGAGCAGTGTTCTATAAACAATTCAGTTAAACTCAGTTTTTGGACTGAGGTATTTATCACTTTTAGTTTTTAGACGTGAATATTTATCATCATGAACCACGCAACGATGCGCTGGTTCAGTAAGTTAAGCTGATTCTAGATTCATGCAGTAATCAATTCCTTGTTCTTAAAAAAGTATATTTTGTAATGGAAATCCACGAGTTTTTGATATATAATATATTGAATCGACTGAATATTCATCATTATGTTTTGCTATAGTTTGATTTTTTTGGAATACACAGCGTTGATGCAGTGCATTAAGCTGGTAATTTGTTATCCACAAAATAATGAAGCAAAATAGGTCACCAGCCGAATTTTAGCCACATTAGTACAAATTTGGTTAGTTTCTTCAACCCCTGTCAAATTTCAAAATTTGAACAGTTTTAAAATTTTGCCCACTCCCTCGTCAAAATCGTCTAGATATGCCCATGGTGGTGTGTGTGTGTGTGTGTGTGTGCGTGTGTCTTTGTCTGAGTGTGTGTGTGTGTGGTGAGTGGAAGATTTTTTTCTCTTTTCGGCGCAATTATGTGTACAAAGGCGTGCGTATGGAGTATGTTTTTGAATCAACTGAAGATTGCAAGTCTCAAAACTTATAACATAACCCAACTGAACATATACGCACTCGACCGCACATTCTGGAAAGTGTTTGCGTGCATACACTACACACTCATGAATAGTATTTATATCTCTGGATAAATGTCAGTGCTATGTATCTATATTCATCAAATAGATGTAAGTATATGCATATAAACATAGTATGTATGAATGTGAATGTATAACTTATACACAAACATATACATACAATTACGTACATGTGTATAAGCATACAAGATAAAAATACACAGATACATACAAAACATACATATAAGCAACTACGTATATAGGTATATAAATACATATACATATGTATACAACTACACTAGGCACGTATGTATGCATATATAATGTATGTGTGTAGAGAGATTGATGATTGCGAGAGTGTCATTAAAATATTCATAAGTAGAACATTATGACTTACTGGCTGCAGATTCATTGGCTTGCGTTGGTCATTCAACAGAATGGTAATGTAGTAGTGATCGCCGATGGTGGTAGAGATAATGATGTTAATGAGATGATGACTTCGATGACGTTTATGATGGTGATGGTAGTGTTGATGGTGATGATGATGACAACGACGATGGGGATGAATGAGACGATAATATTGGTGTTGGTGATGTTGGTGATGAAGATGACGATAATGACGATAGATAGTGTTGATGGTGATTAAAGTGACGTTAAAAATGATGATAACGACAAATGATGAATATGAGATTAATGTAGATTGAGAGAACGAAACAATATCAGTAACAAAATTATGATACAATAGAAAAGAAACATTAACAGATAAAAATGTCAATAAAACGACATGACGTCACATCATCGTTGTCATCCTTATCATCTTAGTCATCATTATCACAATCACCACCATTAAACATTATCGTAATAATAGCTATCTATCATCACCAAATCATTATCACATCACACATGACAGCGAACGAACCGAGCAGTGAGATAGGTTGGGAGTTGAATGACCCAGTGAACCCCTCGTGAACTTTAACCTCGCACTCGATATGTTGCCCGGTCCATCGTACAGATTCGATGTTGATTGGCTGAGTAAGTTTACACCTGAATGATTGATCCATTGAAAAAATTAATGAACAACTGATTAAATAAATCAATGAAGGAATGATTGATTTTAAAAGAAAATTGAACAAAATGATTTGTTCCAAACAAAATAAAATAAATAAACAAATAAACAAAGATAGAAAAACAAAAATCTTAAAACAAAATCATTTATGTAGAACCAACCAGATGTGGATTTAGTTGCCAGTCTAGAAATTTGCGGAATGCAAATGCTGTTTCTCCTTGTGGAATGTCCCAAAGAAAGCGGAATCTTGTAATGTTGATAATAGGGCAACAATGAATCAAAAGCATTCTTCAGCGGGTTGGCATTTCCGGCACTGCATGCGACAGAAGGTGATGGAGAGTTGGAGGATGGTTTCGAAAGGCTGGTGGAGTGGTAGTGGTGCAGGTGTAGAGATTTTGGTTGTCTGGCAGCAGGTTTCGTAGACGAAGTTGATGGAGCTGGAGACGTGTGCATCGGTGGCTGGCTGAACTGATGAGACATGCTGCAAGTTGGAGAAGGTGAGGGTGAGTTACTGCTGCTGTTGTTGCTGCTAAACTTGTCGTTACTTTCGCTGTCGTTGGCCGTCGAGATCAGGGGTTCGTCATGGTGGTCTGACTGAAATTGAAATGAAAATGTCAGTTACGTGGAATGTTTGAAAAACATTTGAGATTTATAAAAGTGGTTTGAAAACGTTTATGCTAAGAAATGTATAATCTTCCTTAACAAATGTATTAACATATCATTAAAAAGATATTGTAAGAAAATATAGGCAACTAAATAATTATTATTACTAATTAAATAACCATCAATAATAAAGAAAGTAATTATTGCATTCGATGGAATAATGATTTTTTATTTAAGCAGGTCGAATCCATCCAATTTCAATTCAATCGTTTTTCTTCTTTAGTGAGAAGCATTTGACATGTCAACAACAAACTTCCAGCTTGAAAAGAGAAAAAAACTGAAAATGTTTAAAAATTAAATGAATAAAAATCGAAGTAGAAGAAAAAACGAAAAAGAAGAAAAAAGAAAAAGCAGGAGAAAATGACAAGAGCAGGCAATGCATCAGTTGACCTTCATCTGTGCAAGCATCAACAAATCCCAGGAAGGTGTACACACACAATTGTGTACGTACTAGCAAGTGGAAGCGACTGTCAATGTCAATGCGACTCATCAGTTTTGTTGCATGTACGTGTTTATGTACGAGTAAAACAAAAACGAGCTCTCGTTTGTACGCAAACATGTGCCCACTGAATGATCATGTACGAGCATATTTAAAGAAGTATGGAAAATTCAACTTGAAAACAACAGTTGATCAGTTACACTTGCGGTATAAAAAGCAGCTCACTGCTCATGCCTCGTGTATTTATTTTCATTGATGTTTACACCTGAGTGTTCTTACTGACGCGCAAACAAAAGCTTTCGGAGGAGAAATGTACTGTTGGTGATGAATGTTGGTGGGCTCGTGAAAGATGATGAGTACACTAATAAGTACAGTACCTCGTCACTACAGTTAGCAGTTTTTCCAACAACTCTTATCACACGGCTGAATAACTGAAGTGGCGTTGGCATACGTGATGTCGACAGCGTATGCCTTACAGTAGAGGAAGGTAGGTCGTCATTATTTATAACAATTTCAACTTTTGCGGAGATCTATTAGGTAAGAAACAAACTATGTATAAACAAATAATAAAAAAAACGAACCATATTGATTCAAGAATGACTCTTATGTTAATACATCACTGATTTGATTAGGTCGCAAACGTTGATACAGCGGAGCAAGGTGAAAACAAGTCAAGGTGATGAGTATTAATACAGCAAATGCTGCAATGTGAAAGTGGAATTAATGTATAGAAGAAGACATGAAATCAAAGAATGAACATTACTCAAAAACCATTAACGTGATTGCCGATGACAGCAAACTGATGACATGAATGTCAAGATTATTTCAAAACACTGGAATGAAGGCGTCCGTGCTGAAAACAATGTAATGAGTGGGAGAATGATGGGGATAATGATGATGATGAAGATGATAATTATGATGATGAGAATAGTGATGATGGGGATGATGATAATAGTGGTAAAGATGATGATGAAGATGAGAATGGTGATGAAAATGATGACGATGATGAAGAAGATTGGGACGATGATAAAGAAAAACGAATGATATTTAAAGCAATTAGCACGCAACATGACGTAACAATGGCCACGAGCAGTAACGTGGTAAGATGAATTATAAATGGTGCAATGCTGTCGCTGGCGATGACACCGATGATGATGACTGATAAAAACGATAATGGTGATGACTTTGAAAAAAACAATGATGAGAAAGTTATGACGATGATGGTGATAAGCGGCACAACAATGAATAGCATAATAATGCTAAAACTGGCAAAAACCGATATTAAGTTGCGTGGCAAATCTAAAATGGTAGCTGGCTAACATTGTGATAATTTCACAGAAGGCGGTCACAATGAAAATAATATAAATTGTCATTTCAATCAGCACAGCAGCGTTTTTACTAAATACAAATACAAAGTATAACAGCGTTCGTTCTTAGAGGTTAGTTAGATTCACACTTTCAAGGCACTGACACGCAAAGAATATGAGAGCGCACGTCGTGCGTGACTGAAGAAATCATTTCTATAATGACGTCGTAAATTCGACAATGACATCGAAATAATATCCATAATGACGTTGTTAATATGGCGAGAACAAAAAAAAAAAAAAAAAAAAAAAAAGATAAGAAGAATGTCAACAGCAAGAGAATAACGAAAATGCGATGTGACGTGCTGAATAGTGAGCGAGAGATGGAGCTATTGTGGAGAAGTTGCACATAGCAACCTCAATTTTATCAGGCAATGCTCCAACAAAAAAAATATTCGGTATGAAAGTAAGTTATTCCTATTACTGTTACTTGTTTCTTAGCAACTGTAACCATTTAAGCGCACTTTTAATAGAATGAAACGAGTAAAACAACAAAAATGCTTATACTAAAAAAATCATTTATAGAAAACAGCAGCAGCAGTAGTAGTAGTACTAGTAGTAGTAGTACCCTCATTTTTGTTACATGAAATGTTACAAACTCAATCAAGTCGATACTCCACACTGACCAATCCATCAAAAAATATTGAAATTATTAACATTGCTTTTTTAATTATGTAGCAACATGTTTTCATCATTACCTTAATTATGTTATTAATAATTATAAAACAATATATTATATAGAAAGAGATTGAATCGATAATGGCTCAGCTCATTTTCACGTTATGTTGTGTTATATTTTCGAAAAAATTCAATTACAAATTTGTAATACAAAGTTGCAGTAAGCTGCTTTATAAAAAAAAAAGTTAGATTACATGTAAGTACAAATGTTTTTAAATTTTTTTTCAAACTTTCGAAAAATTTCATGATTTCTTCTACAATTTCTAGCTATTTTCACAAAATATGTTTAAAAGTTTTGTGAAACTTTCAACGCCAAGGCAATTAGGATGATGATGACGATGATGACGTCAATGATAATGACGATGACATATACAAATGCATGTGAATTTTTGCTCTCTCAAAAAATGTTAAACCACCAAAAAAGGAATTAAAAATCCGGTGGCGATAATTCATTTAAAACCTTCATCCAACAATAGCCAGCCTTATTGAGTTGCGACTACCACATCCAACAATTTCAGTCATTTTAATTTTTTACTTTTTCACAAATTTTATAATTTTTCCAACAAAATTGTATTCCTTAGAGGTTGTTGTTGACATTTCACTCAAACAGTAATCGTTTGACAAAAAGTTGATACTACCACGGCAAAACGTTAAAGTCGCCAAAGATATTTAATAGTTCAAAGTTTTTTTAACTCACCCAAATACATTTTTAAACTCCTTTCAATAAATGCTACATTTATTATTGAAGCATTCGAAACCCTCCGACAACTATTCTTGCGCGTTCGAAAATTAAAATTAAACGTCGTATTGCTGGCTTGCGCGTCCTCGTCGCGATCATACTCGCACCATCGTCCTAAACAAAGTTGCGTGCGTGCGTGAGTGAGTGCTCGCATGTGTTGGAAATTGCGTATTAACATTTGCATACTAGATGAAAACTAATTTTAAATTTAAATTAACTTTCATTCTGCCATCAAATTTTGACATTTGCATCACAAAAACGACAATTTCAATTATAAAAATAATGCTTTCCGAGCTGAATCATTAATTCCCTTTCAATTTTTTTCTCAACACAAAAAGTTTTGAAACGAATTAAAAAGTAAATTAAACGTTTAGTTTTGTAAAGGTAAAAATACGCTAATTATATAATTAGTTTGTAAAGTGAAATAATTTAAGACTAATCAAAAAAAAAAAAAAAATTAATATTTTCGAAGGTTATGATGAATCACACACACGAACGCTCTGATCACCCAAACGAAAATGTTTTTTAAAAAAATAAAAAACCAAACTGATGCTAAATTCAAGTTAATGTAGCAGAAGTGTGACAAAAAATAATAATAATAATAATGATAATAAAAAAAATAAATGAATAAATAATAATGACAGGTCAACATTTCTTATTGGTCTGCACACATTCTCGTCTGGATGGTAAAATTAAATTGTAAAGGAGACAGTTTAAGACCTTTGCTAAATTGAAATGAAGTATTAATTTAAATAACGGAAGAATAAAAATTTACTATGAATGCTTGGTGTCTTCCGCTTGTATGTGTTGCGTGTGTATTGTGTGTGTGTGTGTTGCGTGTGTGTGTTGTGTGTGTTGGTGGTTGATCTGTGTGATTTAATTGTATGTGAGCGTGTGCGAACACAACCGTTTTTTGAATAGTTTATACCAAATTTTAAACAAAAAGTCTTTAAAGCTTGCTTCGAAGTTCAACCTTGAAAACAGAATCTAAAAATCTATTTGTCCTTTCGTCTATTCAATCGGTTACTCGTGCATTGTTTAATTCAACCATAAATTCATTAATTCATTCATTCATTCATTGGTTTGTTCGTTCATTCTTCATAAATGGATGTATTCATTCATTCTTCATAAATGAATGAATGAATGAATGAATGAATGAATGAATGGATGGATGAATGAATGAATGAATGAATGAATGAACGAACGAACAAATGAATATTCGTTCGTTCGTTCGTTCATTCATTCATACATTCATTCATACATCCATTCATTCATTCTTTTATTCATTCATTCATCAGGCCCACACTAAAAGCTATAAACATTTATTAGACAATTTAACACTAAATAAATACCCTTCACTGCATTTGTTGAACTTATCTTTGAAAAGAAATTTATATGCATTGCACGCCCATGCTGAACGTAAAAGTAGAACTAGCAGTGCTATCTTGTAAAAGTCACGTCATACGCATGTATTGAATCATAAGCAGAGCTTGAGCTTGAAGCAGAGAATAAACAATGTGTGACATTATTACGACAACGAACGATGAAATGAGATGTCAACGAAAAGTGTTAGTCATTTGCAACCAACTTCTTGAATCTCCATGAATCATCGCCACTCCTATCATTTTATTATAAGAAACAAGTCCCTCCGTGTATTATAAGATAGATTGCACTGCGGACCTTGCTCAGCTGACTCAACGCTGCCAGAGCGAAGCCATCAATTTATTTGAAACTGCGGCAAATGAAAATGTTAGTGTTAAGACTTTTCACTGTTTATAAGACAATCCTCTCAAATAAATTTATACTCATTCTAATAGAAACATTTCAGCCTTATTTTCAACTTGCATCAGCGTCTTTAGATCTGCTTAGAAAATATTTAGAGATCCATATATTATACCCAGCATCAAATTACAGCCATTCTCATTTTACTTCAAAATATATTGTTTCTAATAAATACAATTTATCAAAGACATCTATAAAAAACGGTTGAAATAACATAACTATCGCATGAACATACAACAAAGAATGTAAAACTAACAAAAATGTATTTACAGTAGCGATGGCGAAGCTGATGATAATGCGGTTACATACAGACTGTTGTTGTTTATTTCAATTCTTACCACTGTGCGTAGTCAGTCTAATGAATATAAATCGTACACGGTTGGCATTAAAAGAAATCTAGAATAAATAACCCTCAGTGATTTATTTACTCACATAACCATCACCAACATCATCATCAACAACACCACCAACATCATCATCAACATCATCATCAATGCAGTCATCGTATATAATATCATTATCACATTATCATCATCAACATCATCAATATCTTTATCATCAACATCTTCATCATCAATATCATTAATATCATCATCATCATCGTAGTCACGAACATTCCTGTCATCAATTTCGTTTGCCAAATCGATAATAACAACATCAGCGCAAACATTTTCCGTTTTCCTCATCTTTTTCCTCCTCCTCCTCCTCCTCCTCCTTTTCCTCATCATCATCAATTATATTGACTGTGCTGCTTTTTATTAATCATCATCCTTTCTATCATTTTATCATGTTATCAACCCCATATGCGTGTATATTTAAATGTAAACGAATTGTTTATGTAAGTATTATCAAGTGTGTGAGTGTGTTTTCATGTGTGTGTACGTGTGTGCGTGTGTGTTTGTGCGCGTGTGTGTGTGGTGCGTAAGTGCGTTCACCAAAATTATCATTAATCATTTTTTTCTAATTCTAATCCAATAAGCTTATCTGTCCTCAGAGAGAAGCATCGCCAATTTCATCATTACGTCATTTTTATCATCAAGGTAAAATCATCATCCGCATCATCATTAACATCGTCTTCATCATCTTCATCATCATCCGCCTCATCATTAACATCTTCATCACCATCTTCATCATTATTTCCATCATCATTAGCAGCAGCAGCAGTAAAAGCAGCATCAATGTAGCAATCATTGTCTTCATGATCATCACTATCCTCTTCCTTAATATCTTCTTCTTCCTTATCTTCTTCATCTTCTCCGTCACCACTCTCATCACAATCACCCACCTGGTAGAAATAATCTTCCCGGCAACAAAATAAACAAAGTGTAGCCAAATAAATCACTAAAAGACGATTGCACGCAACGTTTAAATTGTGAATAGCAACATTGTCTCTATTTCAAACAAATATATATCAACACATGAAATGCTGATGATAAAGATGATAATAGCGATGACGATGATGAAGACGGCCACGATGAGACTCGTATCATAATATTCAAAACAATGAAAATAAATAATTACGACGTGAGAGAAAAATGGAGAGAGAAAGAGAGAGAGAAAGAGAGAGAGAGAGAGAGACCATTAATTGCGTAAGTAGCATTACAAAGCGATAAATCAGTGTTCAGAATGAAAATCACTAAACCGGGAAGGAATAACGAAATAAATATGATGAAGAACAATAATAATTACATCACAATTGAATAATTCGAAACCCAAAATTTTGCATTAAAAAAGTCAATCCAGAAAGATGGTGATGACTAAAATAGTGATAACGATGCGATGATAACGACGATGATATAATAAAAGTGACGATAATGACAAAACGATCGTGATTATATATATATATATATATATATATATATATATATATAATGATGATGGTGATGACGGTGGCAATGATGAAGATGATGAAGATGACGAAGACGACGGCAGCCTAATAAAACACACGTAAGGAAAAGTCGTTACTGGAAAACATAACTCCCGCATTACAGGTCCCAGGTCGTAAATATGTTGCATTTACACGCTGGATAAGGAAAGATCTGATGCTCGTGCTGATAATGATCGTGGTAATGATGGTGACGATGATGTTGACGATTGCGATAATGATGTGATGATGATGATTGCGATAATTATTACAAGTATTAGTAAAGTGATTATATTGATTGTGATAATAAAGATTACAATGATGGTGATGATGATGATGGTGATGATGATGATGGTGATGATGATTAATGGCAAAATTATTAATGGAGATGCTACAAAAATAAGAATGTTTTCAAAATAAAAGAAATAAACTAATAATAGATGGAAATAATTTAAATTTATTTTTTATGAACTTCCATCACAACGGAAGCCTTCTCTGGATGGCCATTTATTACATGGTTGGCTTCTTTTGGAGGCACATGTAATTATATCGAACTGCTGGCGACCATATTAGTGAGCTGCATGAAAAAGATAACACAAATAGCACCATGTTGCTAAAACAAATGATGAAATTATACAATTATATTTTGGGTTTTGGATTCGGATGGCTCATTAAACATCCCTCAACATATTAATAACCTCATAGAGACTGGTCACTTGGACTAGGACAAGTTATTCACGTAAAAAGTCCTCTCGCTGCAGAGCAGGCACATCAAATCACAGACGTTCAGTGATTATCACAACAATTTGCCTCAGCAGTGAACAGATTAACAAACAACAGGATCGTAAAAATGAAAAGAGAAGAAGCAGTTTTCAAAAAAAAAATCTCAGGAATTTTGTGGAAAGAAGCTATCGGAAGGACTTGAATGAGCTGGTATTACAACTACAAATATTATTAATAATATTAAATAAATTAAAGATAACATGCAAAATAATGAGAAAGACAATGGGAACAATTTTTAATAGCGTTGACGACGATGACGATGATAATGATAATGACGTTGATGACGGAAGCGATAAAAATGATAATTTTGTGATGAATAATGTAATGCGAAATAAAAGAACTGTTCTTATTTATGGCGGATGTGACAATCATGATGATGATGGTAATGATGGCGATAACGATGATGATGGTGATAACGATGATGATGGTGATATTGATGATAAAACTAATGATGACAGGAACGAACTATAAAAACAAACATGAGATGAAATGACGATCATGACCGTCATGACGATGATGATGATGATAATGACGATGCCTCATTTATTATATAAGCTAATATAAAATGTAATGAAAATAAACGAAAAAAAACACCACTAATCGTATTTGCGTAATGAAAAGTGGCAGCCACACACACGCGCACACACACGCGCGCGCACACACACACACGCAAGTCAGTCCGTGCAAAAACGCACATCCAAGTACACACGTGAACATTTATAAAGGAATAAATTGTTTGCACAGCTTTTGATGAAAAAAACTTTCAAAGTAAACATTCTTGAAAACTTAAACCCCCGTCAAGATGGCATGGGAGCTTAAACTCTGTGTACATCGAGTTTCGTAAGTATCTTATAATGTTTCTCGTTAAATAATAGTAAGGCAGATATTATATTGTACTTTAATAACAATTCGTTCATTTCTAGTTTACACTCGCTGGCATTTTTTACGAATACGCCAGAATGTTTTGCTTTAAAAAAATGTGCTCTGACTCAAACGATGAATAATTGATGGATGTGCGACAAGGTCTAAGTCAAGCGGTGACTTCTTGTGAAAAAAAACCTCCCTGCAGTATCAAAGACAATTATTTTGTAGTTTTGGTTTGCTGAGCTCAAACGCTTTTTTCAACTCAAAGAAATACTGGAAATAAAAAATGTGTATTTGTGAAAAATGAAATTAGTTAAACAAGGGCATACAAGTTAGATATGAAATAATTAGAAATAAAGAACATTTAAAACATACAAATTACAAAAGCATCGTAGACAGAAAGTTCAAATGTCAACCAATCATTGAACTCAAATCATCTCACACTTCAAAAGTTCTTCCACACGTATGCATGCATGTGTGAACGTTGTTTTATTGCTTCGTACTAAGAGATGAAAACGCAGTGCAATAAACGAGTACAATTTTTTTATTTTTAATATTACTAATAAAAATCAGAAGAATGGAGGTGTGGCGATCAAACATGGCAAACAAACGAATGTCTGTCGGCAAATGTGACCAAATAAATGTCACAGTTGAAAGGGTGAATCTGCATTTAAATTTTAAACAAAACATACTCATCTGAGTCATACACGTTTGAAAAATAAAAATTGTATGACATGCTCATGAAATTCATGTCTGACTGGCGTCATAATATCACCCTTCATAAAATAATCACCGTCCTCACATCATCAATATAATGCCACAGTAATGTTTCATTCATCATCAACCTGGAAACAATAATTTCCGAGTGTACACAACAGAACATACGTATACGTTTTATCTAATACACGCATACCTATTTGTGTGCTGTGTGTATTTGCTCGTCTACGGCAGAAAGGCTACATGAATATCGGTTTTGGCTATGCATTTATTAAACATGCGTGAGAATGTCTGTGTACGTGCGAGTCAATGTGAGTATGAGTGTGTGTATGTGTGTGTATGTGTGTGTGTGTGTGTGTGTGTGTGTGTGTGTGTGTGTGTGTGTGTGTGTGTGCAAGTAAGTCAGTGTGCGTGTGCTTTCGTCTGTCGCATTAATAAAAGTTATTGTGTGGGGTTTGTTTCTTTGAAATGATTAGTTTGTTTATTGCCCAAGAGAAGAAGAAAGCAATCATGTTGATTGATCTGGAAATCAATTTGAAATTGTTTGCCGAGATTCTTAGGTGAGTGTATGAGATTTTGTGAGAAGATAGAAAAATAAAACGACGATGATGGTGATGGTGGTGGAGATGACAAGTTGGATTGTGGTGGAAATATGATGCTGATATCAATGATAGCAATGCAAAGAGCGGTTGCAACACTGAATGATGATAATATGAACATCATGTGAAGACAACAAAAAAGTGATTTTGAATTCCAGTGATGTAGATGTTGATGGTTATAAATATGAAGATGATGATGACGATGACGGTGATGATGTTCCAAATAAGCAGAAGAAAAAAAACGAAATGAAGTTTTCAATTTCCGAGAAAAATAAAAACTATATAAATACGAAAAACCAAACTTCTAAAAAGTATGCCTTAAATATTATTTCAGCAAAAATCTGTTTGGAAAAAACCGATTAGGAAATTTTAAACAGGAAAAATAATTTACGAGAAAAATAAATAAATAAATTGACAAATAAATGAGAAAATTTTTGTAGACATTTAAACAAATTTTAATGAAATTTTTAAATATTAGTTATCTTTAATTTTCATTAAAAATGTGATTTTAATTAATTTTAAGCTCTCACAAGAAAAAATAATAAAACAACTAAAAAACATAAAATACGAATATCAAAAGGACATTTCTATTGGAAGACAGTCGGTAGTTAAAAAATTCCAAGTGGAAAAAATTATTCGCAAGAAAGAAAAAAAATAAAACATCTTTTCAATGAACAATCACCATTAAAATTAAAAAAACCGTAAAAAAACAAAAAGGCAAAATATTTAATGACGAACAAGTATTCAAGAAAAACAAGAGCAGTAGCAACAAACACTTTCCTGATAGAGTTGACGATTGAAAAAAAACAGAAAGCTGAAATAATTACAAAAAAAAAACCACAGCTACACTGCCTAATACCTACCTATACAACAACATCAAAACCAACAAAAGACATCAACTAAAACTCCACCAAAAACAAAAAAACAACAGCAGCAATATAAATGGCAACATTTACAATGAAGAAACCACAGAAGGGTGCACTACGCAACAAAAAACAAACCGGACCCTTAACATGTCCTAAATCATTTAAATGCTTTGTTTAATGTGCTGCTTACATGTCGGTCTTGTTGTTTCCGCACTTAAAATTGTTGTTGCTCTACTTGGGTTGTTTTTCCTCGTTGCATTTTTGACCATTATAAGAATTTTTGGGGAGAAAAAAAAGTGTAAAAATCCATTCATTTCTTTTAAAAAAAATATTGAGCATTTGTTTGGTTAAGGAAATTGTTGCACGGATAAATGTTGTCGAGTATGTTGTTGTTGTTGCCACAATGCTAGTGATAAGGATCAGGTGTTTTGCTGTTGTTTTTGAGATTTTATTACAGAATAAAATAATTCACATAAGTTTTGGTAAATTTCAGATTAACAAAACTGAAACAAAATTCTCTTTAGAGTTTCATAAGCAGACAGTGAAAAATATTTTATAAAACCATGATATGTGCAGCCTAACTATTCGAAAGCCCAAATTAAAATTTCATTTTCTGGAATCATATAATCTGTTCTAGACCCCATACAATGAAAGAGCAGAAATCAAGTTAGACCGATGTCATGAGCCGACCTTCAAAGTAATTCCACACTCAACTGTTGAATTATTAATTTATACGTTCATGCAGTCCCGTGTTGGTAATCCGGTTTGCGTGTGAACATTCGAGTTAACAATTTCAATTTTTTCTAGAGCCATATGGCAGATAAACAAAATTACTTGGTGAATTGGTATGCAATAGAAGTAAACGTTTCATAAAAAATTCTTAAATCTTTGAAATACGTAAAAGCCTGACAGCAGTAACGACGCTTCATGCAACCAAGTTTAGAAAAATGTATCAAAAAAGTTTGCCACAGAACAACCAAACAACAAATTGTACTTCTGACGGTTGGTACATGAAACAAACCACTTATAGCGAAGACTTCTGACCACACATCATCCTTGGTCATAAAAGTTCTGAGAGAATTGAAAGTTGCATTAACAAATTTCCAACAAAAACAAAAAATATATTGGAAAATTTCAAAATGTTTGAAAAACATTCTAGAAAAATTATAATTTTTATCCTTTCGTTAACGAAACCCAGTCAAAAAAATGGTAAAAAAATAATTTTGATTGTATAAGGTGAAGAAAAATTTTAAAAAGAACATTTGAAGATTGTAAAAATGTTAACCAACTAGTAAGTAGCGTGACTAGGAGTGAATGCGGATACTACTTGAACGTTAACATGATAGAAATAAACAAACAAATAGCTGTAACGAAACAAAAAGCCAGAAATTAAAAATAGAAAAAGGAATGAAAAAAATAAAATAACAAGAATGAAACAGACTATGGGCAACATTAAAACAATAAATAATAAGAACAAATAATAAACATAGTATATATTTCTAAATTCTAAAAGAAAATTCTACTCCCACAAAACATGAGTTCAGAAGCTAACATATTTTTTTCTTTTAGTCTGTAAACAAACAGCATTGAAATATTTTATCACCGAAAACATTCAACCTTTAATTAATAAGTTCCTGAATTGACGTAGAAATAAAAACGTTTGCAAAAATGAAAATATTATCAAATGCGAAAATGAACTGATTAAACGAAGCTTTTAAAATAATAAATCAAACGAAACAAGACATTGATTATTCATTTGAGTTCACGTTTTATACCATTTCCCTTTTCATTCATTCATTCATGCATTCATGCATTCCTTCATTCATTCACTCTTGAAGTTAAAACCTTTCAACCCAAACGTTTCAACAGAAATGAAACTACAGAAGAAGGGAGCATTTAAAAGGGCTCCGACTCAAACAGAGATTTGCATACACGAGTATAACCAAAGTCAGGCATTTGCACAGCACACAGTAGCAGACAGTTAGATGAATTTTTATTATTATTATTATTAATTTTTTAATATTTTAATTAATACCTTTGAAATATCGCCAATTGGCTTTTACAATCCTTTTAATATGTCTTTAATTGATATAACTTGGACCGATTATTTTAGATTTAGCTTTAACAGTGTAATTTCGTCATCATATGCTCTGTACTGTGATAGAAACAATGAGTGAAGTTTTTTTATACTATTTATCATCATGGTACTTACTTATTTCCATAAAATGACGAGCAATGATGACTATCCGTATGACTCTAACACTTTATCTTTATTTTATTTTATTTTATTCATCTAACTGTATATTTAACTATATTCAATTTTATTTCATTGTCAATATTTTGATTTTACTTATGCTCTGTCTTTGGAAAA
Organism: Helobdella robusta; assembly: GCF_000326865.2. Lineage (NCBI taxonomy): Eukaryota > Metazoa > Annelida > Clitellata > Rhynchobdellida > Glossiphoniidae > Helobdella > Helobdella robusta. The sequence continues at coordinate 905,081 of NW_008704589.1, read as the reverse complement.
TAAAAGAGTTCACATTATTCCGCTTACTATTAATTTTATTTAACAATAATTACTGTTCAGTTTTTAATTCCAAAAAACAATTAAGTTTTTGTTATAGAAATAATTGTTTCCTTTAAAAATAACTAAGAAAGTGAAAAAAATTCAAATTGAAAAATATTTTTTTAGATAATTCATTTTCTAAGACTCTTCGTTCAACGTTCACCAATGGAATGGAATGATGAACAAACAATAATAAATATAACATTCTAGCGTATAAAAAGAATAAACAAAAATTGAAAACATTGCATCACTTGCCGCTCTATTGAATCAGTTTCGAGAAATATCACATGGGCCATTAACTTTTCAAAAAGTGAGACGAATGGGAAGGAGCATCTGGAAAATGATGACACACATTCACCTGCATCCAGTCGGCATGTTCAAATGTATAAGCATCATGCACGTTGATACCTATAACAGGCGTGTGTAAAACTTTTCCCTTTTTTCACAATTCTATCTTTGAAATTTTTCAGAAATACCAACGAAAACACACACTGTGTATTTGAATACACGTGACTCAACGAATCCCATACATTGAATGTGATGGGAGAATAACTTTGCATGGAAACCCAGCCAGGCACCTCAACCAGTACACCATCGCAGCATCCATATTTATATACGTTCATATGTTATAAGTCGTCAGTATGTTACTAACATGCTGCTATGTTGCACGTTCTTTGGTTGCTGACACAAATACACATAACAGAACATTTCTTCCTTTATAAATAAATGATAAAATATAATTGTTGTGAATAAAATAATATTACTAAAAAAAATAACCAGCAACAGTAATTATACAATGGAGTAATTATACAGCAACAATTTTTTTTTAATTAAAAAAAATGTTTCATTAAAAATGCGGCTGAGCAGAATATTGAACGGAAATTAAACGAATGAATGACGACAACATGTTTTTAAAACAAAAAAATTTTTCCTCCGGAAAAATTTTAAAAAGTTCTATGCCAACAAATTCTTTTTTCTGAGTCCAAATAAACAAATTATCTCATGAAGATGCGCAGAAAAATATGAGAATCATAAAAAAATCAAGATAGAATTCAACGCAACAATTGATTCTTGAAGGTATCGTCAAACACACAAATAGGCTAGAATCCATGCAACAGAGGAATTGCTTGTGACAGAAGGAGATTTCTTTTGCATTCAAACCAAGTCAACGCAACACCACCAGGAAAAGTGCCTTAACTATTCGCCATACAAAATAAATGTGAGCCAAAATTACTTATCGTAAATATCTCCTCTAGATCGTAAAGTTTTGTCACGAGTGCAATATCGTTCGCTCCATTAACTGATTAATGACATCCAGCCACATATCATATTCTTAATGAATTGCATTCACGCAGCACTTAGTGTCAATAAAACGTCAGAAATATTTAGAAGCCAGCATTAACACATTCATTCAAAATGTTCAAACAATTCTCTAAAGCAAAGAATAATGAAAAGTGGCAGTGGCTAAACACGTTAACGCCCAACAAATCGATCGGTAGGAAGTTGATGTAAACCAGATTGAAACATTAAGTTAGAATGATTTGTTTTAACATTATGTAGCTATATGAGAATTCAAATTAAACTCGAACAGAGAGAATACAAACGAGATAGAATACGAACACTCATCATGCACATGCACATACACACAAACATACAAAGGCACATAAAAATGATCACAAAGCAGACAAAGTATAAACATTACGATACAAATGGCATAGACAGAATAATAGGCAGCTTATAATTAATGAGAATTATTGAAGAGTAGCAAGGTAGCATTCATCTTCAGATTTTTATACATTTATTTGTGATTGTCGTTTCCACAAAAAAAAATTAAATAAATCAGCCACATTGTCATCCATATGTTTTGGTTTCTGACAACGTTGTTGCCATGGAAGCACGGGTTATTGATGCCGCAATTACTGCCGTTGTTGCATGTGATGTTGCCCGTTACGTTATTGGTGCTGCTGCATCTGAGGTGGTTGGTTATTTATGTTAATGTTATCGTTGCTTATGTTGTTGTTATCGTTGCTTATGTTGTTGTTGCTTTTGTTTGTTGCACAGTAGTAGCTGTATGTATCAGTATTGTTGCTGTTGTTTGTGCGTGTGTCTGCAGAAAATGTGGGTAGAAGTAAATGATTGCTATGACTTGGAGGTCAATTCCTAATATTAATGATTTCGCGGTTGACTGATGTGAGGTAGATTTAAATGCTGAGTAAATTATGAACGTCCTACTTAAAAGCTGTTATTTGAAATAATCTCAAAGGGACCGCTATGTTGCAACCGCTGTTGCTGCAACGTTGCCTAATCAACGATTGCGATGTTGATATTCTACCTTCCAACACAAACATTAATTACTCACGGTTCGCAACTAAATTTGTATTCATTAATGTATAATGCAGATGACAAATAAAAACTAAGAAAACATTTGCATATGCAAACATCACCACACCACACCAAGACTGTACAAAATAATTTTGATGTACTATTTTAACAACAATATAAACAATAAATATCAATATAAGCTATGTACCATAGAAATATAGAGTCATAAATAGTAATATTGCCTTATATTGGAAGGCCAAAAAGAGGCGTTCACAGTTGAAGTTAGGACTAGTGAGAATTAATTCATAAGTTACACGCATAATAACAAAAAAGTCTACATATTGATTGCAAATACACTCTTGGGCTGCTGTGTATATTAATACGTTAAAATGAATAATTAATCGTTACTGGTGATAATTCAAAAAATTAAAAAAATCACAAACGTTCTAATTCGTTCAATAAAACTTCAACAAGTTTTCAAAAGAAAACAACCATAAAAAGCAGTAAAAGGAAACAAAAATACTAACAGAATTGAAAGCAGCATTGCATTAATTAAAAATTTTTGTAGTAATAATAATAATTCTTATAACAGTAATTATTTAGTGCACACACACACACACACACACACACACATACATACATACATACATACGCACACGCACACACACACATACATACATGCATGCACACATACATACATACACAGATACAGGTTATATACACATGATGAGTATTATTCCGCGCAGAAACATTCATCAGCACTTACCTCATCTCATAAAGAAGTGTGTGTAAAAGAAAGTACACACAAACATATTAAATAGTGAAAAATAACCGACATAACGTTGCTCAGTTTGAGGTAAGTTTGTTTAAATTGAAGTTACTGCATATTTAAACGGCATGAATGCACTATAAAAAAAAAATCTTCCTTTTGACTCAACAAACAGACAAAAAATTTAATTTCGAAATAATCGAATTCATGAAATTCCTTTTCGGAGGCATTTTTATCCCTCAAGGTCTTTAAATACAAACACACAAACAAACAAACAAACAAACCTAGAATATCATTATTGAAGTTTTAATGGTAGGGTCCAGTAGTTCAAATGAATAAATCAAATTTATAGTAAGCAGTTAACAATCAAGAAAATTAAGCACACAACATAAAAGCCTTCGGACCAAATGTCATGTATATACAATTGTACATGTGTACATCATTAAAACTCTCAAAGTTCTCATTTGTTTGTCCATTTATCTGGCCGTACAATTGGTTAAATATTAAAATTGCTATTCTTAAATACGCAGTTTAAATTACTAAGTACAGTATTTTGAATATTATAATCATTATTTGGAATGTTACGCATTTGAAAGTTTGAACATTCTTGCAATGCACGACGCAGATTTATGCGCATGGAAACTAAAACTGATGACGGCAATAGAAGAGAAGGGCGGAACGAATCAGATGCGATCAAGATGAATGTCTGTTGTCTCCAGCAGTATAAGTTCATGCAAGGTATAGGTAAATAACACTGGCAATACAACGAATAGATAATATAGGTAAGGAATAATAGAGATAATATCACAATTCGATAGTACAAGAAATATAAAAATTAATTATAACTGATGTGGCTAATGTAAAACACCTGCCTATATGTAGACGGTTCAACAGAACGCATGAACTAACTAACATCAATGAAATTAAAAGTACCCAACCACCAAGCAAGCAACACACCACACATAGATACACCGCACAGGCACAGACACACACACAGACATACACACACAAACACACACACATAGATGACATGGATGCAGTTGTACATTGCACAGCAGACAGAGCCCATTTACATTCATTAAATGCCAGCGCATTTATATAACAAACATCAGCCAGTGTCAATCAAACGAATTTTTGTATCAAAAAATCGTGTTGAATGATACAGTCATACATGTTACCGGTGTCTGTTTATATCATAAGATATTGTACAACATTGTAGACTTATATTATGATTTGATATCATTTTATATCATATGATCATAATTATAATCATGGAGGTTGCTGCTATTATGTTCTTTTTAGTCTATAGGATAGGAGGTCTAGAAAACTTAAGTGGATAAGCTTATATAATTAACTTACAAAATGGTGTGTAATAATATTAGTGAGAAAATAGAAGATAAACATATATGTGTGTGGTTGTGTAGGTTTGTTTGCGAGTATATGTGCGTGTGTGTGTTTGCGAGTGAGTGTGTGTATGTTTGTGTGTATGTGTGTGTGTGTGTCGTCAGTAAATAAAACAAATTAGAGTATAAATAATTTTCATCATATCTACATGAGTATGAAATAAGGGGGAAGTGGTGAAATTGAAAACAAAACCACAATATAAAATTTTATAAACAAAAAAAGAAACCCAACCAACACAACATTACAGATGAAACAACAAAGCAAAAACCAATGAAACCTCAAAACAATAAAAATCGCGAATTTAATTTAATTCAACTTAATTTCAAAAACCCTGGAACGTTGGTAAATTGGAAAAAGATATACAGAATAAAGAAATAAAGACTTCATTTATATCGCAAGTGTACGGACGTGTGCGAGGTCATATAAGCAAGTGTGTCTGTGTTATGTGTACTTGTGTGAGTTTGTTTTCGAGTATGTGTGTCTGTGTGTGTTTGTGTGTGTATCACGTACGCGCCAAAGTTATTTAAAGATTTCACTTCACATGTGATACAGCAGCACTGAGGTTGGCTAAACACAAATCATCGAGAATTCAGATCACTGTATGATGATCAACTGACGAACACCATCAGCAATACAGATAATTATAAATAGCAAGTGACCCTTGTTCCTCGTATGTTTACATTACACAATCTTTTTCTCTGGTAACTGTGGTGGCGGCAAACATAGAAATAAAACTATGAGTTACTTAACATTGCCAAAACTACTTAAACGACTTTTATAACATAAGAAATATCTCTACAAAACAAAACTCCATAAAAATAACAAAATCGTTATTTTAATCATTTACTTCTAAGGTTATACATACAAATGAAAAATAATATTAACATTTAGAAACTCTAAATCAATACATATCTCCATAATTTTAGCATTACTGAATAACCCACCTGCTACGTATATGGCAAACTTACTTTAGGGCAAATCTACAGCTAACTTTTTAACAATTTAACTCCAACAAATTATATTTTAATGAAGGTATCATAACTAAAATGAGCACAATTTAAAACTAAAATTGAATCCATATGGCCATAATAGTTAGATTACAATGAAGCAATGTAACAGTGTAACTGTAGCATAACATAACACAACATAATAAGACCAACTGATGCTGCCAGAGATGTAATTAGTAATTAGTTGCTTGCAGTCTTTCATCTACAATCTTCTGAAAGATCATAAAAAACGCAATTTCATGTTGTTCACATGTCTCAATGCGCAAACATACAAGCACACACACAAACACACACACACACACACACACACGCATACTCATACATACACAAACAGATTATAAATAGGCATGAACAAATGTAACAGTTTGCCCATAAAATAACCCAACTCCAGCATTTTATAAATAGAAAAAGTTGTACGTGTAATTAAACGAACAAGCCAACCGAAACTTCCTTACTAAGCCGCAATTTGTCAATCAACTTCAACGCTGCCAACAATACATCTCATTCATTCATTCATTCATTCATTCATTCATTCATTCATTCATTCATTCACTCACGCACTCACTCACTCATTCACTCATTTATTCATTCATTCATTCATTCATTCATTTACTCATCCATCCATAATTTTTCGGTCCATCAATCTATCGAACGAATGACATAATAGATACGTTGTTCATTTTTGAATGAGACAATACATGATGTATGTGAGCTTTTAATATTGATTGCGTCATACAATAATTCCTGTTTTTTTCTTCTTCTTATCAGTAAAAAATCTTTCTGTATAATGTCTCGATCCATACAATCAAAATTTCATTATGTCATAATTCATCCATTAATTCATCCACACCTTCACATTCATATTTCTATCTATCTTCTATTCTATCCATCCATTAATTCATCCATACATTCATACATTTATCCATTCATACATTCATTCATACATTCCTCCCTGCATTCATCTATTCCTTCATTTATCCATCCTTACCTTTAACTAAACATACACTGACATCCGCACATCCATAAATTCATCCATACATTCATCCTTCCATACATTCACACATTCCAAGAAAAACAATGAATGCTCACCATGATGATAGTCGGCAGAACAGAGTTCGTATTACTATAATCCATTTTGCAAAAAGTTTTAGAAAAAAATAATATGAAAAAATACAATGTGTAAGTGAAAGCTATCACATACAGAAATAAAACAAAATTGTGATTCGTTACGATGTAATAACCGATGTTAATGATGTTAGTAACGTTACGTTACGCACCTTCAAAAATGTTACTTCAAATGTTGTATAGAACAGAAAATAGAGCAAAACTCTGATAGTTTAAAATTAAAAATTATTTACAGCTAGTAAAACAATTTAATAAAAATTAATTAGTTGTACATTTTTCAAGTGTATTTAAAATAAAAACAAAATAAGAAAACTGAAAAAAATTCTTTCCGAAGGAAAAACGACGCTTTCTCAAACTAGCAAGTCTTCAGTGCGAGGTATGTTTATATACAACGTACCAACATCAACTGTATACATGATACAAAGGTTTTGATCAGTTTTATAAGCACTACATACATACACAACTTGTATTTATATATATATATATATATATATATATTTACAATATTCTATAAATTCTACCGAATGTTTGGCGTTAATATGTTTGTAGTTCGTTTTTTTGATTTTTCTCACTAAAGTTTTTTGGTGAACGTCTAGTTTATTAAAATTCAAAATAAACTTATTTTTCGAATTCATGCTGCAAATATATATATATATATATAATATTATTATTTATATATATACAAGACAAACATACACACACATGTATACAAGTATAGGCAATACATATTTTCAAAATATTCTAATACTGGTGATCGAGAAAGTAAATCAGCCATCAAGTTTTCTTTTCCTTTTTTATAAATAATTTTGAAATTAAATTGAGACAAATAGTGTATCAAATCACCCAATATTTCATCTGTTCTACTTTTTGTTTTTAAATTCTCTAAAGGTTTATGGTCACTACACACAATAAATTCCCGACCAATCAGGTAATATTGCCAGTACTTTATTGCGTCTTTGATAGCTTTACATTCAAGATGGATAATGTCCATTTTCTTTTCTTTTTCTGATAACTTTCTTGAAAAGTAAGCAACAGGATGTAACATACCATCAGAATGTTGTTGTTTTAAAGTAGCTCCTATTCCTTTATAACTGGCGTCAGTTTCAATATAAGTATTTTTGTTTTGATCGTAAATGGCTAAAATTGGTTGAGAACATAAATAATCTTTTATCAAGTTAAAACAATCTTCGCAGTCTTGTGACCAATAAAATTTTACATCTTCT
>NW_008704589.1:868003-896310 GCF_000326865.2 Helobdella robusta | reverse complement strand
TTGTTATTTTTGACTACATAAGTTTTTAAATTATTAGTTAGATTACCTATTTTCAGAATTACATTTGCCCGGGCCGAACTGAAATTGAATCCACTGATAGTTTTAAATGCACTTTTATTATTCATTAACCCAAGTTTTAAAACATCTATGATTTTCTGGTTTATTAAACTTATATTTGAGCCACTGTCGTAAACTGCTTTCACTTTTAATTTATTATCTATAAGAACATTCACTCTTATCAATGCATTCAATTTCTCCGGGCCATCTAGTTTAAAGAATTCTTATCAATTTCGATGTTCATCATTTCTGCTTCTTCATTTTGTGAATAATTGTTGTTGTGTAAATTAATTTCTTTCTTTGATGAATAAAGACTTCTGTTCCTGCATTCGTTAGTTGGATGATATCGATTTTTCCAACCTAGTTCTTCACATATAAAACATGGTTTCTTAATTCTTGGATCAATATTTTTTTCTGATGTATTAAAATTTGACTTTATTTTTGGATAAATATTTTTTTCTGATGTAGCAAAATTTGACTTATTTATAGTTTCATTATTCAAAGAATGAATTCCATATCTTGCTTTTTGGTTTTCTGACTTAATTTTAGTATCTGCATTGTTCTTTTGTATATACGCATTTGTTTTGATTGTATTTTCTTTGTCTGAAGAATTGTTTCGGAATCTTTGTTTTATGTGAATGCTTTCCTCGAGTCTTCGCAATTTTCTGTACAATTTTTCAATCGTTGTGATTTCTTCACGGTCAAGTTGGTTCTGAATTTCTAGTGGTAAGCCGATGACGATCATATTTATTCTTGATATCGTAGTGGCGTTTAATTCAGCTTCTAAACATAAGCTTTCCTTGGCTAAAGCATAATCTATTAGTGAACCGCCTAGATATTTAAAATTGTATGCCGTTCTTATTTTTTTCCAACCTTTATCAGCAAATACTGTGAGAAACGATGCTCTCCATTCTGACCAATTAGTTAAACCAATTTTTATTATATTTGCGTCGTACCAATTTTCTGCTGAACCCGATAAAAAAAATCGAAGTGCTTCTATCATATTGGTAGCGTCGAATATTTTGTGTCTTATACACTCGTTTTCAAATTTTCCTAGCCAATCGTTAACATTTTGACTTTTATTAAATTTGTCTAAAATAAACCTTTTTTCAACATCATGCAATTTAAATTTATTATCTAAATTTAATTTCGCTTCCAATTCTTTAATTTTTTCGATTAAAAAATTTTTCTCATCTGATTTATCTTCAACCACGTGTTCATTACTTATATTAGCTTCTTCTAGTGGCATGTTTAAAAAGCATAAATTGCCGTCTTCGTCATAATATTCTTTTCTTAATTCGTCATCAATCGTTATGCCAATTTTGCGGTAACCATTAATCGGTTTTATTGTCATAATTGTATTTTTTATCACTCGCTTTGAGCATAAAACTTTATGTTCAGCCAAATCTTTATAATCATCGGGCAAATTATACCACGCTAATTTATTTTCTGACAAAGCCGTCAATTCGAAATTATCGTTTCTTTTTATAATATAAAAAAATAACTTATCTGAAGACATCTTCTCTTTCTTTCTTTCTTTCTCTTTTTTTTTTTTGGAATATAACTTGTAATTGATTTGTAAGATTGTTTCTAAATAAACCTGATTTATTAATCTGTAAAACAGTTTATTCAAACAAATTAAATGTCATATAATCAAATAATATAAAATAATACAGAGATATAAATTAAAGAAAACATACCTGTAAAACAGTAATCAATTACAGGCTTATTCATACGAAACTCATAAATCAAATAAATTATAAAATATGTCAATCACGTGGTGCAGCACATTTATCGCAGCACATTTATCGAAACCCAAACAAAGATCAAACATATATCAAAGATATTGAATATCATAGATATGAAATAAATACATAAATGTGGTTACATTTACATACATACACAAATGCAATACACACACATACATAATTATACTAAGCATATCAATTTTGCGCATGCAATTTGCTTTTTGACATAAATTAAAATATTATTTCATCTGAAATAAATTATGTTATATTTACATGTGAAACAAATATATAGAATTTATTTTTTTTTATTTTATTAAAACAATGGTAGCCAGTCACAAAAACAATTTATCACATTCAACATTCGCGTCATTTCAATCATACATTTTTTACTTTGCCTGAATTGATGCGACGAAATAAAAAAAATTTAAACTAGAAATGATACATACAGTAATACTCTTCTCCAGCGACCTCCTCATTTACGACTCTCTCTCTCTCTCTCTCTCTCTCTCTCTCTCTCTCTCTCTCCTCTCTCTCTCTCTCTTTCTCTCTCTCATTCCCGACCGTTTTGTTTCTGATGGATTGTTTTCACATTAAGCGTAACTCCCGATCTGCGACCTTTAAAAAACACAAAAAAATATCATTGAAACGTAAAACTTACCATTTTTTTGTAAAATTTTCAATTTTCATTATACCACCAGATCTGCTACTGATATAAAAATAAAAAACAAACCTATGTTATTTAACTAAGTTGATGTTAGCTAAAATGAACGCTGGCTTGTAAGCAAACTCGTCTTAATAACACAAAAATAGGACTGAGACATATCAACCCAACCTCACATGTTCAGTGTCTGCTTAAAAACAAATTATAAACTACGCATGTATTTCTAATAAAACTTCACTTGTTTCTTATGCAATAGTAGCTAAACAACGTATTTGAAACTAATTTTACTTATATTTTATATGTTTAGTATTTGTTCGTTTCACAAAAATGGAATATGTTAGCATTTATTTACTTATTAATTACCATTTAACATATGTCTTTGTTTAATCATTTCAAAAAAAACCACAATTCACTCAGAGTAGAGCAATCAGTTTTAAAGATTAAGTGATGCAAATAAGAAACTGATGAAATAAAGAAAAAAGGGAAAATGGGGTTGTATTTTGAAACAATTTAGTCTGTTTTCATAGCATCAACATACACGAGGTTGGTATTACTCTCACAGTAATCTTAGATCGTTCTTAAATATTTTTCAAATGATACATGTGCGTGTGTTCGTGTGTGTGTGTGTGAGTGCGTGTGTGTGTGTGTGGATGTAATGTTCTAGTATATATTAAAATGTTTACACTACAATTCAACACTTAACTGTATACAACACGCACACCTTTTATTAATGCAATCATTTAATTAATTACTTTTAAAAAAAGTAACTAAAATTCATTCTTATATAACATCAGATCAAAAATGAAGATTGTATAGGAATAGAAATTCAATTAAAAATCATGCTATCAAATTCTAAGTGCTATCAAAATCTATTAAATGCCAAAGTGATTTATAAAAATTTAACTTTTATTACTACATTTATTAATTAAAATTATAAATTAACTAAATGTATAAAATGGAATTAATAAATTAAATTAATATGATTAAAAGTGCATATATAAAAAAAAAAGTGTATATATAAAAAAAAAGTGTATATATAAAAAAAAGTGTATATATAAAAAAAAGTGTATATATATAAAAAAAAAAAAAGTGTATATATAACATACCTGGTTTACAAGGGAACCAGCGCGATTGATTACATATAGGTCAGGGGAGCATAGGTCGATGATAGACTATATATTGGTAAGGGCCAAACATAGGAAGTATGTGAAGAATGTGAAGGCGATACCTGGTATGCTGCAGCATAAGTATGGTTGTGATGGATGTGACATCAAAAGAAATGGGGAGGAGAAAGAAGGATAAGTTTGTGGCAAAGAGAAAGATATGGAAGTTGCAGGATGCAGAGGTGAGGAAGGCATTTGAAGTGAAGGTGACTGAAAATTGGGAGAGTGGTAAGGATGGAGATGTTTGGGAGAGATACAGGGACTGTGTGTTGGCTACGGCAGATAAAGTATGTGGATGGACGAAAGGAAAGTGTAGGCATGGTGAGACGTGGTGGTGGGATGAAGATATAAGAAGGGTTTTGGAAGTCAAGAAGGAGAGGTTTAGGGTATGGAGAAGGGACATGACGGAGGAAGCGGAGTTTGAGTATAGGAAGGCCAAGAAGGTTGCAAAACAGGCAGTGGCAACTGCAATGACGAAAGCATCAGATAGGTTAATGAAGGAAATGGAATTTGATGTGAGTTCGAGGAAAATGTTCAAAGTAGCAAAGCAGTCAATAAGGGATAGGAAAGATGTTATAGGGAATGGATGTGTTTGGGATGGATCTGGCAAGTTGTGCATAGATGAGGAGGAAAAAGCTCAGGCGTGGAAAGCTCATATGGAAATGTTGATGAATGAAGAGAATGAGTGGGATGGAGATGTAGAATCCGCGGTCACACACGGACCTATAGAGAAGGTGACGATGGAGGAAGTAGAGAGAGCAGTTAGAGAAATGAAACTAGGTAAGGCGACAGGGGTTTCGGAAGTGGCGGCAGAACATATAAAAGCGAGTGGGGTGATAGGAATTGAAGTTATGATGAGAATTGCTAACAGTATGTTTGATGGTGAAGGTATACCTGAGGATTGGCGACACAGTGTGTTGGTGCCGTTGTATAAGGGCAAAGGAGATGTGAAAGATTGTGGGTCATATAGGGGTGTGAAATTGCTAGAGCACGGAATAAAGGTAGTGGAGAGGGTGCTTGAGAGGAGGTTGAGAAATATGGTGACAGTTAATGAAATGCAGTGTGGGTTTATGCCTGGTAGGGGAACGGTGGATGCGTTGTTCATGGTGAGAATGTTGCAGGAGAATTATAGAAAGAAGAAACGAAGATTGTACATGTGTTTTGTGGATCTAGAAAAGGCTTTTGATCGAGTACCGAGGAAGGTCATTGAATGGGCGTTGAGGAAGAAAGGAATGAATGAGAGACTTGTTAAAGCTGTGATGCAGCTGTATGAAGGGGCAAAGACAAAGGTGAGGGTTGGAAGGGGGATGTCGGACGCTTTTAGTGTTAAGGTAGGAGAGCATCAAGGATCAGTGTTATCACCGTTTCTGTTTGCAATTGTGATGGATGTTGTGTGTGGAAACATAATGGAGGGGTTGTTATTTGAGATTTTGTATGCAGACGATTTAGTCTTGATGGCTGATAGCATGGAAGAATTGCAGTTAAAATTTGACAGATGGAAAAGTGTTATTGAAAAGAAAGGGTTAAAAGTTAATATTGGTAAGACGAAGGTAATGGTGAGTGGGGAAGGTGGGGAGCGAGTGATAAGTAAAATAGACCCCTGTGGGGTATGTGACAGGAAAGTGAAGGCTAACTTGGTATTGTGTATAGGATGTCAGAAATGGGTGCATAAGAGATGTAGTGGTGTGAGGGGGGCACTGAAAAAAGTGGAAGGCACGTTCAAATGTAAGAAATGTGTTCATGGTGTGATTAATAGGACGGACGCAAGGACGGGGTGGAGTAGTGGTATTGAAAGAGTGGAAAGCTTTGTTTACTTAGGGGATAAGCTGAACGCGGATGGAGGATGTTTGAGCGCAGTTACGGCTAGAGTTCGTGTAGGATGGATGAAATTTAGGGAACTGGGTGGGGTATTGTGTGGAAAGAAATGGTCAGTGAAGATGAAAGGGAGGGTATATAAAGCATGTGTGAGAGCAGCGATAGTATATGGTGGTGAAACTTGGGTGTTGAGGAGAGAGGAGGAAAGTGTTCTGCAGAGGGCTGAAAGAGCTATGGCGAGGATGATGTGTGGGGTTAAAGTGAAGGATAGGAGGAGTAGTACAGAGCTGATGTCAATGATGGAACTGAATGAGGACATTGTGACATTGATAAGGAGATCGAGATTGCGGTGGTATGGACATGTGTTGAGAAGGGATGAAAGGGTCGGGATTAGGCGAGCGTTGGAGTTCGAAGTTGAAGGAGTGGTAGGAAGGGGTCGTCCGCGATTGGGATGGAGAGAGCAGGTGGAGAAGGACAGGGTGAAAGCGGGGTTGCGTGATACTGAGGCGAGTGCCAGATGTGGATGGCGTCGAGGGGTATTTCGGTTTCATCATAGGTAGCCAAACGGCAACCCCCGATCTCGGGGAAAATGTCGTCTAAACGTGTGTTGTTGTTGTTGTTGTAAAAGTATATATATAACATTAGAAAAGCTATATAGACAAGTGAATAGAAATAATTTTACAATTTTTAATTTCAATGTGAAATAGTTCTTAACAATATTAAAAAGACAATGAACAGAATATAGATTTTAAATTTATAAGATAGATTCTATTCCAATGAGCCTGAAGTTTAAAGATATAGAAATAGATAAAAAAAAAAGGAGAACAAGATTAAAAGCTAGAAGAAAAGTCGTTTTGGAACCATGCTTTTATTTTTTTTAAACTTATTAGATATGTTATTGTTATCACAGAAAATGCTGTTGCATTTCATATTTATATAGCTCTTAAGTATTAAGTTTGTAATCAGTGTAATATTGTAATGTAATTTAAATGATGTAGAATTGTAGATGTATTTATTATTTCCATTTTTTAACTAATGGCATAAAACACAAAAACAAATGCCACAAGGAAGAGCAATAAATTGAATAAATATATAATATAAAATTAATAATAAAATCAACTAAAATAAAATGAGATGGACCTCTAAACAAACTCCTAACAGAACAGCATGTATAACACATCACCATCATCATATCACATGGTGATCCTCATATCATATCATAATCATATATCATATCATATATCATGTCATATCACCAGATAATCATATCGTGTATCATCAGTCAGTAACAGAACAGTTAAACTTTAAAGGAAAGATCAGTCCTGTCCAGAGTCAGACAATGGCAATGCCAAATGCTGAGATTGAGTGTGTGTCTCAAGTAATATTTTAACCATTTTTTAAAGTAACATAAAAAAATCAACCAACCTAGCGATGCAAGACATTGTTCCACTTCTTTTAAATAACGGCCTTTACTTCAGAACAATTGCAGAATTGTTTTTGCTGGGATTTAAAAAATTTCAAATCAAAAAGTGAACATAATTTTGATTTAAAAATGAACCTACATAGCAAAAATTAATTACAATGCTTTCAAATTCACATTTGAATGTGCGAACAAAAAAATACACTCAAATAAAGGTTTTAATAGTAAAAAATACGTGGTTAAAACGATTAAGAACATAAATGAGCATATTTAATAAACATTCACCATGCTCACATATAACAAACATTAAACTGAATATAGCATCATTAGATTAGCTCACATCCTGAAATACAACATTAACTATATTACTATATGACCGTACATGTACGGTGTATATATCTGCATATATATGTACATTAATTAGAGACATTAATTAACACAGGCTGATCAAAAGTACCTATAATAAAGCTGTTTGCGGTAATTTTTCTGTTTCATATCTCGAAACGTGTTAACTAACCTTGTTTTGTAGATTTTTAAAAGCTAATTCACTAGATGCCGCAACTGACCCTTAATGTTTTTATAGTCAATTTATAACTCAGTGGTTTAAAAACTAACATTTTTTCATATATTCGCTACTATGATTGTCATTTTGTTCATTGAATTTGTGATATTATATCTTTAAACGTTTAACATGGAGAATTGATTATAAGAGATGAATTGTAAAAATATATAATTAAAGCAAATATAGGTGTAACGGACAACTACCTAAGGAGATACAATTCTGAATACCTGCTGAATTAATTAAATTTTAAGAAATTGCATCTACTAATTGATGAACATTAGGTTTTAGAGATTTCCTTATTCAATAATGATATACAAGGTAGTTTCAATAAAGACATCGACAATCATTGTAATATATTGGGGTCAGGGGTGCATGCATAAGATATGATCTCAGTGATTGATATGGTGAGGAAGATGATGTTGACGTCACTGCGAAAGACTGCAATGTTGTTGTTGTTGAAAAAAAATAATATCAATAAAAAAATGTTCATGTTTCGAAAGAATGACCTTTACGGGTAATAATTATTATTGGAAATTGATTGATCGTCGCGCGAGTTATATAGAAGCAATTCATATATAACGAACGATGTCAGGCATCAATCAACCAACATTTAGCAATAGAGAAACAAACAAGCTGACAATCATACGCACACAAAAACACAGTAAGATACATAAACATTCCTATCACTGGCTTAAACATACTCTGACTGAGATACACGCCACACACACATACACACACACACACACATACACACAAACACACACAAACATATGTATGCACTTATGGACACGATTACAAATAATTACTCACTCCGAGATAATCCATTAAATAAACAAATTTATGGTAAGCAAGCAACACATTCTGTTGCCGCTACAAGCGGTTTTATGCATGCATGCATGTGTACGTGTTTATGCGAAAATTTAAACACATATAGACTTTGCGGTACATTTTACAGCTTAAAATTACTAAAATACTCAAAAATACTCATGAAAAGTAATGAGAAAAAATGCTCATGTAATGCTCATGTAATTATGCAAAATGTCTTATGGTGTGATACTAAAAATGCAATCACACATACACTATTTTCAATATATATCTAATAATATATATATAAATATATATATGCGCGCACACAAATTTATCTATAACATACGCTGAAACGTGCACTCGTAAATTTCACTTACACACGCGCACTAACGTTAGCACATGCACGACCGCACACCCCAGCAGTGCAGGCATAAATTTTGAATGGACTGCTTTTCTGGGATATAAGTAACACCGGCGTGACATTCTATTAAATAAACAAAATGATTAATTTTCTTTTAAAAACAATTTTTTATTTTCTTTTCGACTTGTCACTGCTCGCTCATGTTTGCTCTGGCTTGACAGGTTCTCTTTAGAGCACGGTTTAAAAAAAACGAAATGTGTGTGCGATTTTTGTTCATTTGATATATACTAATAGCACGAGGCTACTCCCACCGTAAATACTGCTGCAATTAGTTTTAATTCAGATTTAAGTTAGATTCAAAAATTTAAAAGTTTTTAGACCGTATTAAATACACGAAAAATCGAACTGGAGATTTAGATGGAGATTTATTCATAATAATAATAAGTAGCCTGTCTTGTTTTAGAGGAAATGTGCTTGTCTACTGTTTTATATATTCAAACATCAAATATCAAAAGATTCAAGATGGATTCTAGCCAAACAGAAATACATAACCTTCTAATATAGAACGTACAACAATGTTAGCGTTGTAACATTCCAACCGCTGGCAATCCATCTTTTTCGCTGTTCGGGCCGTTATTTGACAGCTTAGCAACAGTCAAGCAACAGCCTAGCAACAAGTCACTCAGTTGCAAATAAATGAATGGCACACTACATGTTTTGAATCTAAGAAGCAATATATAAATGCCTTACTCATACAGTTCAACTTTTACACAATTAATGATAATATTATATGATATGATGATATGATATGATATATTATATTATTATTATATTATATATTACATGATATATTATATTATATAATATGATAACACAGAAATTAAAAATAAAAATTAATTATAAATCTAAATTGCTGAACCCCATTAAGAGACTTATGCGTGTCAGCAGCCAACAGTTAAGTTTTTCAGATATTTTGTTTTAGGTTTTTAGAAAATACGTGCTCGTTTCAATTAAAACTACTTCGAATAATAAATGAAAACATATTCTACTCAATAAATTGAATCTCCGAACAAAAATCAATTCCTCATAGAAAAACGTCTGAGAGAGACATTAAAAACATTGAAACAACATTGCACATTATTGCCGACAACTTATGATCCGTTGCTAAAGAAACGTTCGCTAGTTTTTTTCATTCATTTCATCAATCAATTTATTCATTCGTTCATTCTTTTAATCATTCATTCAGTCAAACATTCATTCAATCATTTGTTTATAGACTCAGTCAGTCGTTTTTTAAGTAAATCATTTGTTCATTCATTCACTCATTAATTCATTCATTTATTCTTTGATTCACTCACTCATTCATTACAATCCATCCATCACAGCATCAAACATAGTGCAAACTTTCGACATTTTTTCAATCAACGTAAAACTCACAAAGGATTTGTTTAGAAATTTTTTTGTGAAATTAATTATTTAAAACAATTAACAATAATTAAACTAATTAATTAATTTAATAATCAATGATTAATTAAAAAAAATTTTCGAATCCTG
Organism: Helobdella robusta; assembly: GCF_000326865.2. Lineage (NCBI taxonomy): Eukaryota > Metazoa > Annelida > Clitellata > Rhynchobdellida > Glossiphoniidae > Helobdella > Helobdella robusta. Next base: position 886,162 of record NW_008704589.1, on the reverse strand, counting down.
TTGAAAAATCAATAAATTCATTTATGAATAATAACAATATATAAGGAAAAACTTGTTATGAAGGAAAATAATATTGAATCTGTGCCATTTGTTAATTTCATTATTTTTTTTTTATATATAACAATTTTATTTGTGTATATATCGAAAGTTTTGAGAAGAACACTTTTATTAAGTTAAGTACGAAACATACCTAACCTATCAAAAAGCTGCTTCATTTCATCACGCAGTCACCAAGAAAAAATACGTAGGAGTGTTTCAGTGCTGGTTCATTTTTCAGTAAAATATTTTGATTAATGGCATAATCAATTTCATGTTTTGATAAATTTTTATAAAGCTGAGAAAGAAAGAAGACAAGCAGCCTACTTGCGTATAAATGCTCTTCTTCTTCAAATTCAAATATTTTAAGCCCTGAAACGCAAATTTTTGTTAAAATATTTCCTTTACGTGACGCTCAATACGTTCATCGTGTTAGCGCATGATTTTACGATCATGTTTATGTGTGCGTGTGTGTGTGTGTTTGTGTGTCTGTCTGTAATGTTTATTGTGCATGTTTCAACGTATTCAATATTTTTTGTTGTGTGTTTAATACATTTTTATTTTGTAGCCGCTTTGAGCACTTGTTTGTTGTTTTCATGTGGGCGTGCATATATTGTGTGTGTATGTATGTTGTGCATTTGTTATTACATTGTATGCAAACATTAGTGACATGTGTGCACGTTCATTCGGTAGCACACACAGATACGTTTGCTGAATTACTTGTCCCTACGTCAGTCTGGTTGATTGCACGTGTGTTTGCGTGTCCTTCTCATGTTGTGTGTGTGCGTGTGCGTGAGTGTGTGTGTTTGCACGTTCCTGTTTGCTCGATGCCAAGATGTCATTCATATTTATTAATTTAAAAATGAACTTGAAAATGAAATATGCCGCAAGAAGATGCAGGTCTCGCGTAAGCTCGTATTTCAAATCTGAAACATTTTAACAAACATGCGTGTCTTCTGCGCGTATGTGCTTGCCTTCATTTTTGTTAATGTGCGTGGTGTGTCCACATAAAAAACCTTAATATATGTATATTTGTCCATACATACCTTTTTATTAAATTAAGCCAACATTATCATTCATATATCATTATATATACGCGCACATATTTGCATGTAACATATTTAAATACATACAAACATGTACAAACATGTTTGTATGTATTTAACACAATACAAACAAACAAATACAAACATGTACAAACTTGTACACAGTATACATACGAACGTGCACACAAATTATAATGTTATATATTTATATTCAAACAATGCGCTATGTAATGCACAGGCGTAATGTATTTAAATTAAGAGATAAACACGCGTCTGAAAATGAATGATAGCGAAATGAATTTTTCACCAAACATCATGGGGCTTGATTTTTTAAAAATAATAATAATAATAATTATTATTATTATTATTACTATTTTTATTATTATTTGTAGTACTTAAATGATGAATTAATGTGTGGCAGTAGATATATAAAAAATTATATTTTTTTTTTTTTTTCATTTTCAAATATAATAATCTGTAAACATTCTTCACTTTTGTTTATATTTGTGATTGCTTGTGTATAAATTTTTGTGCGTGTGCGTGCGTGCATGTGCGTGTGTGCGTTAATCAGGATAAACACGCAATACAGCGCTTGTCCGTATGCATGTATGTATCTGGGAATGACATATGGAATGTAAACATGCAAGAGAAAAGTGAATGTGTGTATGAAGCGTGTCTGAATGCTTCATAAGTCTCAGGCCAGTGGGAACTCAAAATCTAATGAACATAAAATCATTTTAATGGTCAATAAAAGTTGAAAAATGTTTTTGAGAGATCCATTGAGCAAATGAAAATAAAAACAATTTTTTTTTTCATAGAAGTTTTGGTTTAATGAAATAAATTCGTATAGATATGAATATTATGAGTATAAATATTGAATAGGATATAATAACCTGTAACAATTAAATTAAAATAATTTTCGTTTATCTATTTTAAATATATAAATAAATAGTTTACAAGCTATCTTTTTCATTTTTTATTTGTTTAAAAATAATTTGTACTCTATAGCTAAGAACTAATTAAATTTGATGAAACCGCATTACGTGTCTGAAGACATAACAGGAAGAAATGCAAATAACATTGAAACATAATTCATCAACTATACTCTTACTTACTCCTAAGTTTATATGGTGTGCTGCAAATATCTTTCAATCATTTTCTATCGTGTGTGTTTATTAATTTCAAAATATTTTGATTCACTTAGAATTGAAAATAAAAACACATAAGAAAGATGAAACGAGCAGTTGCATACAAATATGGTTTTAAAGCAAAGAAGCACCCAGGCAATATAAAGCTCTTCCAATGATTTTGCATTCAGAGTGAGTTTATCAATTTCGTCCGCGCCAAAGGAAAAATCTCAGATACGTTGAGTTTTTGTAGTTAAGTTACAGAAAAAGTTTATAAAGTAGATGAATAAAAAATATATTTTTTATGTATTTTTTTAGAAAGAATGATATCACAGTCAGACACGGTATAAGAAAGTTATGGTGAAGTTATTTAATATCTCAATAAATTTTTATCGACATTTTGGATAAAAATTTAAAATAAATAAGCTAACACGCGAGTACAAATAAAGGAATAAATTAAAAGTTGAATAATGAAAAGTGTGGAAGATTTAATGAAGAATGGTAGCGGTACGGAAGATGTTGAAGAACGAATGAAATTTATGAGAAGAAAAAATTGAAGAAAATGTTGGAAGATGAAGAAATTGAAAAAAGGAAAAAAACAGAAAGGGTGGAATTGGAGAGTGAAATAACAATGTGCTGATCATACAGTGCTCCCGGCTAAATTAATCAGAACAAAAAAAATTTCATAGAATGGTAACAAATGAGAAACGCAATAATAATAATAATAATAATAATAATAATAATAATAATAATAATAATAATAATAATAATAATAATAATACACTTTTTCACAATTTAAATTATGATTCTTACTATAATTTTTTTTAAATACTAGTAGTTAATTATTAGTATTTCAAATAAAATAACATTGACAATTCCAAAATAATTTAATTTATTACAATATAAAATATCTAGTGCAGGCAAAAATCCGAGACATTCTGAGAAGTCCTAACTAACGATATAAAAAAGTATTGACAACATCAACATTGAACTGGAGGAAACAACAAAAACAACAGAAAATAAAAAGGATAATAATAAAGAATATAAATAAAAATAATAATGAACTGGCGCGAAGGCAAAATAAAAATTATGATTGATTGAAAAATTACGCTTGTAAGATCAGTGATGGATCGAATGAAATTCATAAAAAAATGAAAAACTTTATAACAATTATTCTCTCTTTCTCTCTTTGCTCCTGTATTGAAGGCAATCAGGCATTTACGTAAGATCTATCTTTTCTTCCACCCAAACGATGCAGCTTCGGAATATGAACAATACTGCTGGAGACGTTTTTTTTTCCGGCTAACCTTGGTCCGGTAGGGTTGGCATTAACTGCGGACCTGGGACTGGCATTTATTCGAGAGTCGGTCTTTCTCGCATCGTTCCCTCGATAGGCGTTACTTTTTTGGGGCCTCTTACAATACTTTCTGACATGCTCTTTTTTCTACAGTTCCAGCATTTTGCGAATTTTTTGTCTGGTTTTGAGACAATCCTTCGACAATCATTCCCTTCATAGATTTGCCGTATTATTGTGCCTTTCTTCAACATTGGCTTTGGAGATTCCAGTGTCATATAGTGATTTAGGATTCCTTTAAGTGTTTTTATTTTTGATATTTTCATATCTCATATCAGGGTCTTGTAGGGTTTGAATAAATGCTTTTGTTGCCCTTCTGTCCCTAAATTCCTGGGTACGCCAGCAGGATTTGTCTCTCTCTGTCTTGTGTTAGTTGTTGAGCAGTTTACCTTGTTTTTGCCGAGCTGTGTTAAGTAGAGGTCTTCAGTATATTTGTTTCCATGGCGTCGGTCTAACACGTCGGTTAGCATCTCGTCCTAGGATTGTAATACCTCCAAAGCGGAGCCTCTTACTGCTATATTTAATTTTTAAAGACAATTGACGATGACATTTACTGTAAGAAATTTCACGTTTGATGAAAAATTTTTTCAAAAATCTAATTTTAATTTTCTATAGTCCAAATACCACTTGCAGATAATTAACCTTAAAAAAACACAAAAGGAAAAAAAACTAAACAGCATAGACAACACACACAATCATACATACACTCTCATAAACACACACACACACACATACCAAGACAGATAGAAACAATCATAGAATGCTGAATGAGTATGAAAAAGTTGGCATCATGTGTTATCATTTCGAAGAAGCATCGTTACTACTAGCACGGCTCTTGCTTTCTCTTATATTCCCATTTATTTATCCTTTGCTTAACTTTCATTCCGCTCCTTTCCTTCATTCCAAATTTAGTTTCTGGTTTGTTCATTTTGTTGTTTTTTTTTATTTTTATATAACTAACTATTTTCTATTTTATAATTTCAACGTAGTTAAAAAATCATTTTCTTGTCCTATTTTCACAACCAGTATAAAATTGTATTGTGATGGCAAGCATATTATATACGTGTGTGTGTATGTGTGTGTGTATGTATGTGTGTGTGTGTGTATGTGTGTGTATCGTTAGTAAATAAAACAAATTAGAGTATAAATAATTTTTATCATATCTACATGAGTATGAAATAAGGTGGCAGAGATGAAATGAAAAACAAAACGACAACATAAAATTTTTAAAATTAAAAAAATGAAACACATCCAACCATCCAACAGGACATTACATATAAAACAACAAAGCAAAAACCCGGTGAAATATCAAAGCAATAAAATCGCGAATTTGATTCAATCTAATTTCAAAAACCACGCAACCTTAGTGAATTGGATACACAGAAGAAAGTTACGACTTTATTTATATTGCAAGAGCATGTGTGAGTGTTATGTGTATGTATTTGTATATATGTAGAAGAGCTGTTAAAAACGTAAGTATTTTAATTTTATTCTTAGGTTTTTATTAGTTATTTGAAGGTTTATAGGTTTTTTAGATTTTATAAATTGATCAAAAAATTGCTATTTCAACTAAATTAATGATAAAAAAGTACATTTTACAAATTTAATAACCCTAAAAAATCTAGATTTACTAAAAATTGGTTTCACTGCTCTGGCATGTAGAGGTATGTGTGTGCGTTATGTTGTTGTGAAGTTGTGAAGTTATGTGTATGTCTGTGTGTGTTATGAGTGTATGACGGTGTGCGTGTAGTGTGTGTAAGGCCATATAAACATTTACGTAGGTGAGTGTAAGTGTATGTGCTTGTAGATAGCACAGCGGAGTGCGATGCAAGCCAAGAAGACACTGTTAATAGAATGGCCCCTAACGAATCTCTTTTAAATAGCCTTTCATTTGCAATTTCAACAACTGCTATTCTGTCTGGCTGGCTTGTTCTTCTGGTAATGTCCATATATACTGAACATTGTGCGCGATGTTATGTGTGTGTTTGTATGTTTGTTTGTGTGTAAGCTAAATCCAAATCATGACGTCAAACATAAAATAACAAATTGATTAACAATTTGGTATATCGTTAGTCATGTGTACGTGTTTTTGTGTCTCTGTGTGTTTTTATGTGACTGTGAACTTGTATGTTCCACTGAAAGCCTACCTGTTATTTGTCAACCCGTTATTTAAACATTTCAAGAATAACAACATCAGATCATCTGAACGTGAGGATAACACGTTAACAATAGGAAGATATTAATGCTTTTATTAACGACATTAAATGAAACTTGCTAACGAAGTGATATTTAAAATATAGAATCATTTTTTAAGTTTAATTGTAAAGTAACGTAATGCCAACTTTAACTTTCATACAAAACACACAGACACAACTCAACACACATACAAATACATTCCAATCATCTTTATACACAGTTATAATTATCGTACTAGTTAGCCACATACATAACTCACAAATGCGTTTGATCACAGACGCATACATATACTAATCATCTGTTTCCCGCTATAACCGCCTAACCCTAATTGATCATAAACATACTAACGTGTATTCATCCCATTGTATTCATCATATAAATAAATCTATAATAGGTTAGCGATAATTTTGAATAATTTCTTAAAATATACACTCATGTTAATGTATAGCGTATTAATATGTTAATATGTATGTTACGTGTGCTTTTAAAATTAATTCAAATATGTACTACATCGTTTGTACAATAGTTATATATACACTTGCATATTAATGTATATGCACGTTTATATAAACGCATGTGTATGTAGGGCTATATCATTATGCGCTTTTAATTCCGATTTAATGGTTCACCTCGCATGTCCACTTATGTAAATATCTTGTGCTATTTGTGCTCTTTTATTGGTGCTACGTCACATCCGTTGTTTCTGCGCATGTCAAATCAGTCCTACAGTTCAAAAGAATTAGATTCGAGAAAAGAAAATTTTTCTTGAAATTTTTCGGGTTTAGTTTTTTTCCTCTTCTTTTAGTTGGACGAGGGAATGGTAATTACGGTGACGTGGTGATGGTGATGACGACAACGATAATGAGTGGGATGCGTTTAAAAAAAATAACAAACTGAAGAATGGGTATGAAGATATGGAACGTAGAAATTATAATTTTATCGGTTGTCATCACATTGGCTATGAACATGTTAGGTTGAATTATTATATAAATGACATTAAAACCAATCACAAACTTCAACAACACAAATAAACAACTCTAAAAATTTCAACAATTTTGACTACAAAACTTAAACGAAACGAAACGAAACGAAATTATTTATTTGCTTCTCAAAATTGAAAATTAAAAGAAAGCAGGATGACCATAATAGAATTTATATGAAATTCATCTAGTATGGCCACCTAAACAGAAATGTCCTATGTTCACACAAATTTTCAGCAAATAATAAAAATTTTCCCTAAATGATCTACGAGAGGTATGTTAGATGTTAGTTGTTAGTAAATTAACAAACTCAACTATGTTAGCAAAATAGATGTTAGTTGTTAGTACGATGGTTCATGGTTTATGTATAACAATGTTTGGTATCTATCCAGAAAAACACGGGATAGACATTACATAGTTATCTATATATTTAAGCAATATATAGAATTATAAATATATATACATTGTTCTAAAAGTTAAAGAGAAGTTAAATGTAACCTCATATAACTAAATTATTTTGACTAAATCAACAGAACTTAATTCTTAAGTTTAAAATAAAATTTTTCAGTTTCTGCCTAAATTTAACATCAGACATTGAGTCAATTTTAAAGTTGTTCTTTAATAGCAAATTCCAGATTCTCGGTCCTTTGCAATATACGTGGAAGAAGAGAATGTTTGTTTTTGATGAATTTGATCTAATGTAATTTTGTCTCTTGTTGTTGCTGCAAGTGTAGTAATGATTGAATATTGATGGTAACTTGTTTGTCAGCTGTTTGTAGACAAAATTAGCCGTGAAGTAGGCATTCACCTGATCAAAATTCAAATTTTTCGTTGACAAAAATAATGGCAACGTGTGCGATTGCTTTGTTGATGATGTAACTAGCCGTACTGCCCTTTTCATTATTAATCGGATCGGATCGGTGATCGTGCGATAGGTACCAGCCCAGACTACGTTGCAGTAAGAGATGTACGGTACGCATATGGCGTTATAGAGCATATTTAACGTTCTTCTTGGAACGTAAAATCGAACTTTGTTGATAACGCCAAGTGCTTTCGCCATTTTTCCTGATACGTAATTTACGTGGTGTCGAAAACTTAATTTTTGGTCAAGGTGGACACCTAGAAATTTAACTGATTTGCTTTCGCTTATTTCTAGTCCATTAATTGTAATCTTATACGGTTCTTTGTAGTTCAGATACTGAACCGGCCCAAAAATAATCATTTGAGATTTTTTGTTGTTCAACGTTAATTTGTTGTTTTGAAACCATTTGACCACTTCTTTAATGGCAATATTGGTTTTATTTAAAAGTTCGTGAATATTTTCACCTTTACTAAAAATATTAGTGTCATCGGCATAACAAACAAAATCAAAAAACTTCGATGCCTTGGGAAGATCGTTTATAAAGATCACAAACAGTAGTGGACCCAATATGCTTCCCTGAGGAACTCCAAAGTTATTTGTTAGTATCGTCGAATTTTTGTTCTGCCATCTAACAAACTGTTTCCTATCGGTCAAGTAGTTACTAAGCCATCTTAGGGGTGTTCCACGGATTCCATAATAATTTAACTTTTCCATCAAAATGCTGTGGTCGATGCAGTCAAAGGCTTTTGACAGATCGATGCAAGTTCCAACGACAAAGTTTTTATTTTCTGCAGCTACTCCAATTTTACGGATCAATTCCACGATTGCCAACTCTGTTGAATGTTTATCACGGAAGCCAAATTGAGAATCTGAAATTATGTTATATTTTTGAAGAAAATTGACAATTCTTTTGTACATCAATTTTTCCATAATTTTTGAAAAGGCCGGTAGTAACGCTACAGGTCGATAGTTGGTTATATCGGTATTACCTGTCTGCTTTGCTATTGGAATTACTTTTGCCACTTTGAAACATTGAGGAAATATGCCTGTCGCAAATGAAAAATTTACCAGATAACTCAAAATTTGAGCTGTTGAGTTGATTGTGGAAATAACAATTTTTGAAGGAATGTCATCAACACCACTTGAATATTTGGGTCGTAAACTTTTTGCCGCTCGACAACTTCTTCAAATGAGGTATCAAGACAAAAAAAGGAATTTGAAAGTTTATGGTGCATTGTTTGCTTCCATTCAGAATTTTTCGTAAAATCTTTCATCAAATTTGGAGCTAGGCTTATGAAGTGTTTGTTAAGTGCATCTTCAGGATTGTCTAAAACCTGTTCATCTGAGGTTAGTAACTTTTCATTTTTATCATCTTTACTTTTATTTATTATTTTTAAAATATTCGACCACGTTTTTTTGCTGTTATTTTTTGTTCGTTGAAACAAGTCACTGAAGTATTGTTTTTTTAGCTTATTGTTGAGATTTGAGCAACGTTTGGCAATTGATTTAAATTTCGTGTATCTTATCCCGGTTGGATTTTCGAGAAATTTTTTATATAAAGAATTTTTATTTTTGAGTAAAATACTAAATTCTTTTGTAATCCATGGTTTGTTACAGAGAAAATTTCTAGATTTTTTGACATTTTCCATTAAGCAACAGTCATCGAAAAGTTTTTTAAATAGGTCAATGAATAGTTTGAAAGCATCATTTACATCCTTGCATAACAAAACATCTGACCAATCGTTGATACATAAAGCTTCATTAAGTTTGTTTATTCTACTTTTTGAAAAGGAGTAGATTTGTTGATTCTTTACGTATTTGGACTTATTTTTGTTAATGGAAGAACTGATAGTGGCGGTGATGGGCAGATGGTCCGATATATCATGAACGTGCACACCACATAACGCTACCTGTTGCGGAAAGTTTGTGAAAAAGCAGTCGATGATTGATTGCTTTTCAACACTGATTCTTGTTGGAAGCGTTATTAACTGATCAAAACTGTAGCAGGTAAAAAGTTGACATAAATACATTTTGTTAACATCATCGTTCGTGTCGCTCATATCAATGTTGAGATCACCTGTGATAACAACATGCTTGTTTTCAACGTCTATTTGTTGCAATATAATTTCCAATTGCTGCAGGTAATAGATCGCGTTGCAACTGGGTGGTCTGTATGATACAACAATGACGAAATTTTTGGTTGAAGGGTCAGTCTCTAATTCAATTGCGAAAGTTTCAAAATCTAGACCTCCCAACTTGTTTAAATCATCTCTTGTCTTGAAGGTCAAGTTATTGCTTACGTAGAATCCTACTCCTCCACCGTGTTTGCTCAATCGATTTTTTCCGATGAATTTGAAACCGTTCATACAAATCAAATCCTCTGTACTATCATTAAGCCATGTTTCAGTGATGGCTACGACGTCAAATGTGCACACAAAATTGTTTAAATAATCAAACAACTCATCTGCCTTGTGTATTAAACTTCTGATGTTGATATGCATGAGATTAACAAATGATTTTACATTGGAATTATTGTAATGTATTTGTTTAAATTGGTTATTAAATTGGTTTATATTTTCAAATTTTTGGCACCTGTTGTTAAGTGTTTTGCGGTGGTTTTCTTTGTTTGCTGCATTTGTGCTAATCATGTTTCACATTATTACTTTCTTCGGGTTTTTTCTGGTTGAAGCGCCACTCACGAACGATGATGTGCTTCAAAATGATGTCAGGATCTTTCATCTTGCTGGCGTCACAACTTTCGACACACACTCTGAACATTGTGGACTGCTCATCATCATTGTTGTTTTTGTTACCCTCAGTCGAATTATTTGTCTTTTTAACAACAGGAAAACACGAAATTACCTTGATTCCATTTGTTGACAAGTATTCAACAACATCATCTCGGTGGCATCGCTGAATGTTGCTCATCATGAAAAATGACTTTTTTATCAGTTGTTTCTCCGCTTTCAATTTGCAATCATTGCTGACTTTGTTTCCAACAATTTTATTTGAAACTTTTTTTGCAACCTCTGAATATTTCATGCTGTTGTTGTTTTGACGATTGGTGTTGTTGCTATCGGTTTCACTGCGATTGGTGCTGCTGTTGTCTGACCGTGGACGCTTGTTTTTGCGCAGTACGAGACTGAACGGTAAGTTCTCCACTGGTGTTGTTACTCTGTTTGACCAGAGATTTTTGTCCTGTAGAATGTTATCTTGCTGCGCGTTACTTGTCGTTGGAATTTCGTTGTTGACATTTTTTTTTGTTGTTGACATTTGACGACTTTCGCCGACAAGAGAGTTAAGTTTATTTTTTACATTATCCAACTCGGTTGTGTAGGACAAAAACATTTTGTTAATTTCAGCTTGTTGACTGAACAACATTTCTTTTATTTGTTTGTTAACAAAGTCGAAATTTATTTTCAGCCAGTTTTCCGTGTTTGGTATTTTATTTATATCAGAACTGCAAAATAATGCTATTTTATCCAACAAATTGTTATTTTTAATATACCTGAATAAAGTCAAGCATTCCAGAAGTTTTTCATGTTTTGAATTCCCGCGCGAGGGAAATTTTTCCATTTTATCCAGTTTTAGTGAGTCTATTTCACATTTTAATGTTTTAATTGCTAAAACAATATCGTCACTAGTATAAAATTCACTAGTATTATTAATAAATGATTCTTCCTCTATTAAACTTAAATTATTATTAATAAAATAAAGGAGCTCGTTTATTTTTACCGGTCTCGACGCCATTTTTTTCTCATGTATTTTCTCATGTATTCTCATGTAAACGATATTACTAAGGTGACGTTTAACAACAACATTAACAAAATGACATTAACAACAACACATTAATAAAGTAACATTGACAATAACAACAGCACATGGCATCAACAACAACAACAACATTAGCAGCAACAACAACATTACGCAAAAGGATGGTCTCATCCTTGAAGAACATATCGTAACGTAATTGTCTCTAGACCCTATCATTTTGGCTATTGAATATCAATTTTATGATTCCTAGCATCATCTTGGATGGCTGACATTAAATTTCTTTTTTAATATTTTATTTCTGAAAATTACTAACACTGATAATATCATAATAATAAATAACTAGTAAATGTATAGTTAATTCGCGATAGTTAAAATAATAATAATAGTAATAATAATAATAGTAATAATAATAATAAAGATGATGATACTGATGTATAATTGATGATGATAAAATGGTGATATCGTTAGTGAAACTAATATAAATGATAATGATAATAATAATTATAACAATGTATATAAAGTTAACAAAAGTATATACAAAACGATTTCAAACAAAACGCAAACAATAAAAGTTTAACAAATTTTCAATAAATCAAAATTTATTCAAAGAATATTTTCAATAATAGTCTTATGTTACTATCATAGTAGTAGTAGTAGTAGTAGTAGTAGCAGTAAAAGTAGTAGTAGTAGTAGTAGTAATAGGAACAGTGGTGGTGGTAGTAGTAACTGTAGCTGAAGAAGTATCTACTGTAGCAGCAGATGCAGCTGCTGTAAGAGTAGTAGTGCAGTAGTATTAGTATTTGTAGTAGCTGCATTAGTATTAGTATTACAATAGTATCAGTAGTAATAACCACAGCTGTAGTAGTAGTAGCAGCAGTAGTATTAGTAGTAGCAGTGATAGTAGTAGCGGTAGTTGCGTTTTGAGATTTCAATTATTTTTTCTTTTTTTAATGTTGCCTTTCATGTCGGTACTAAAAACAGCAGTTATAAAAATTGAAGTTTTAAGAACTACTGCAACAATAGTAATGTTACTATTGCTACTTCATATGTACAGTAAAATATTTTTTCACAGTAGTATTAATAGTAGCAGTAAAGAATAAGATTAAGTTGAGTTAAAGTATATAGATTACTTTAGTCAGTATAAAATATTAGAGATTACAAATTGCAATTGGTTAGAAGTAAAAATATTGAATGTAGCAATAGTATTGTAATAGTAGTATTAGTAGTAGTAGTAGTAGTAGAAGAAGAAGTAGTAGTAATAGTAGTGGTAGTGTTAGTAGTAGTAGTAGTAGTGGTAGTGGTAGTAGTAGTAGTAGTGGTGGTAGTAATAGTAGTTCATTTTTATGAACAAGGGCAAGATCAGTGATGCGTATAAAGTATTAAGTCATATTGAGTATGTGATAGTAGGATGCTTGCCTGCTTGCCAACATACTAACGCTACTCTTCCTTTGTACTTTTTGTTTATTTGTCTCTCTGTCTTTTAATCTGTCTGTCTGACTGTCTGTCTGTCAATCTGTCTGTCTGACTGTCTGTCTGTCAATCTGTCTGTCTGACTGTCTGTCTGACGGTATGTTTGTTTAATTTATATTTTCTTTAAATTTTCTTCATTCACAAATTCAGAAAAATTTTTTTGTTTTTGTGTTTTTTAATATTTTCATCTCCGTAAATTAATTTGTTTTTTTTATTTTTCACGTCTAATTTGCGTTTATAATTTAAAAAATTGAAAATAACATGAAATAAACTTACATCAAACATTTGTAGACATAACGAGACATACATAAATATATCTAAACATTCATAAACATACTAAAACGTACCCCAACATAAACGTACATACGTACATGGATTCATAGCTTGCGGCTTTTTCTTCATTACGTCTGTGGTAGACAACACTAACATCAACATCCCCTTAATAATAAAAATTCTGTGGTAGCAGCGGTAAAAGAAGTAGTGGTAGCGACGGTAGTAGTTGTTGTAGCAACAGTAACAGTATTACAGTATCATTAGTTGTAGTTTTAGTATCAATTGTAGTAAAACTATAGTTGCAGTAAAATTCTCATTAGTAGTATTAATACTAAAAGTAATAGTGATATTAATATTAAAAATTATAATTGTAACAGTAGTAAAAAACGCAGCAAATAGTAGTAGTAGCAGTTGTAGTTGACGCTAACAACAGTAACACAAGTAACAACACGCAATATATTAATACCCTGGTGTTATTAGTAATAATTCAGACGTAAATCGGTATAAAAACTAATGGATGGGAACCAATGTTGGTGGAAAAATTACTGTTGGTGGAAAAAAGCCATCCACGGCATAAATTTCAACGAACGCCCTAATAAATAGCATTGCTAATATCCGTATTTGTTTGCCTGATGTAAGAGGATTAGGCGCTATATAAACGAGCAGCATTATGATGTCATCCGTATTGATACGTGGATGGATTGTGAACTGACTGATAGATATCATGTTTGGCTTGCTGATATCTGATAGATATCGTGATACTTTATAGATATCATGGTATTATGCTAGGCTTGGTGATACCGTATTTGCTTGTGTGTTTATGATAGTTAGAAACAGATGTCGTTGAGTCTTGTATTTCGCTAGGCAGGTTTGAGTTATTTTACTAGTAAGTAGTATTTTCTAGTTACGAAGTATTAGTAACGCTTAGTTACATAGTGTAAGAGGTGTTTAGTAATATGGAAGTGGTGTGCATAATGATAGTATCAATGTATTTTATTGTATTTTTAATCAACGGTCCATTGCAGATCTAACTGTTTATTATAGGTAGAAGTTACTGACATAATTGGTATTTATGCTAATACAATAACAGTATGACATATTAATAAATGAATATTGCGAAGATGATGATGGTTATAGCATAAACAACAATTTCCATATTTTAAAACAAGTAATAATAACGAAAATTATTATGGTAATAGCGATAATAATTAATATAAAAGAAGCAGAAGCATTATGACTGATACAAAACTACAATGAAAGTAAAATTTGTATTTCACCAACATTATCATTGTCATCTTCATTGATACATTTATCACTCTGAAGTGCTCACATCTCCAGTATCATCTTTTTCAAAATCATTTATAATATCATTTATATTGCAGATGAGTGATTGTTCTTACCACTAAACCACATCATGCTTCTAAAAAAAACATACATGAAAACATTATGACGAAATATAAAAACGCAGGTACAAACAAAGCAAAGCAAGGCAAATAAAAAAATAACAAACTATACAAAAAACACATGAAACACTACACACATAAACATACAACAGTGACAACTTTACATACAACGACAACGGCATACGACGACAACATACAAACTGCGGGATGCGTTATAAATCAACTGCTTCTGCAATATAAAATGCAACACAGAAACATTTCCACAATAACGACCGCAACAACAAAACATTAACCAAAACATTAAAAACAGTGACAGCAACAAAACTGCAGCAACAAAAAACTGCAACAACAAAACGGCAACAACAATACTGCAACAACAAAACTGCAACAACAAAACTGAATCATCAAAACTGCAACAACGAACAAAAAATTTTAACTTTTGTTAAAATTAAAAACAACCTCAACTCTATGACATTAAAAATATATACCAATAAAAAAAACATCAACAATTATTCAGACTACAAAACTGTTTTTTTTTCAACGAAAGTAAACTGTATCACCAATAAAAGGACACTGTTTAACAACAAAAAAGACAACAGCGTAAAAAGAACAATAAACCCAACATTGAAGATGAACCTTACATAAAAACAATAGTACCTACTACGCCAACAACAACAACAACCACTGCATCAAAAACATTAACGACAACCACAACAACAACGCCAGCAACAACAAAAACCACAACATCAAAAACATTAACGACAACCACAACAACAACGACAGCAGCAACAACAACACTATACCAAAGCAAATGAAGCAATTCATTATCATCCTCCATGTTATCACTGCCATCATCATCATTGTTGTTTTAGCGGCATGGAAACAGGCGTCTTCATCATCGCCAAATCATCACATCATCACATTGTCATATTTTCACTTCTCTTATAAAAATATCTCCATATTATCGCATTGTTATTATATTATTAGTAAACATTGAACCAGCGATGAGGATTTCATTATAAAACTTATCTCCATACCCTTTGTCATCATTACACCAACATCACCATCTTCGTTATAATCAACATCATCATAATTATTAACATCACCATACATCATTATCATCATTAATGACATCATCATCACCATTAACATCATCATCATCATTAATGACATCACCATCATCATCACCATTAACATCATCTTCTTCTTCATCATCATCTTTATCGTCATCATCGTCATCATGGTCAGCAACACAGAACAAAAAACAGACGAATGCATTGGGCTGTAAGGTGAAGTTATAAAACACGGCCACGTATGTTTGCTTCAGCGTACGTTCAACTGCAACCACCGCAACTACAACTACTACTAACACCGCTACTAAACCTGTTGATATCACTACTACTACTATTATCACTGATTGTATTTAACGTTGTGTTTTTTTTCAAGTGTTGGATGAAAAATTTAAAAAAAAAAAATAAAAACCATTCGTGGACTCCACATCTGCCATTCAACACTGGTGACACCATTTCGTTAATTTTCTCGTTGCAAGCAACAAACTTATTTGCGGTTATAATTTAATTATTTAATCAATAGTTTAAGTATAAGTAAATAAAAACTAGGAAAGTAATGGTTATAGTAGTTAGTAGAAATTTGGTTACAGCAACATGGCTAACGAGAACAGCCGCGCGAGTACTAATAAATACTCATACATTGTAATAAAACTTCTGCCAGAAGTACAGATACTGTTCCTGGTAACAGTTGATCTGTCATTGGATGTACCAGTTCCGGCAGCATAAATCACATATTAATAAGCAAACAGGTGATAGAAACGCGCATCTACCTACATAAACCCTGATATGCAACACCCATACACGCATACCGCAGATCATACCGTCTGCTGCTTAATACCCCTCAAATACCTGACAAATACACAGACGCCAAGCCATCTGCATACTTCCGTAGACTCGCACATTTTTTTTCGGCGTACTTATTTATAATGATCGGAGCTATGTTTATTTACGAGATAAATGCGATATACGCCTCTGAGTTATATTCTTGGCCGTGTGTTCGCAGATTTTACGAGACATTTGTGGGTTTGTGCTGCTGTGCGCGCGTATGTGCACGCGCGTGTGTGTGTGTGCGTTTTTGTGCATGTGTGATTTTTTATGTTTGTGCGGCGTTATTGTGTGGAAGTGTGTGTGTGTGTGTGTGTGTGTGTGTGTGTGTGTGTGTGTGTGTGTGTGGTGCGTGCGTTTGTTTTTCTTAGGACCGGGTATTTATGCGCAAATAGAGAATTATTTTAGCTGATTTGTAGTTGATCCTGGACTGCATTTCCTGCTGTAAAAGCTGGGTTTATATTTTGGTCAGTCGACATTGTTGTGACTGTTAAAGCCCTCCTCCCCCTTTATACGAGTGCATGCTGTTTAAACGTTTGCACAGGCATGGATGTATGTATTTTGAAAGAAATTATCCACAGATGAAATTTTTTCTAAGCTATAAAATATGCAAGAGAAAATAGTAATCTGAGTTTGATAGGATTCTTGCGTGAGCATTGTTATCTGTTGGCTGATGCAGCGCAGTGTATAAGCCTCTGTGGTGTCATGGCGTGTTTTGTTAGGAGAGAGAGCTTCCGGTAGTAAGTTACTCTCTGCTGCGGCTTTCTTTCGATAAGTGTTTCATTAAATAAGTTCCATCATGTAGTTTCGTTTTGTTTTTAGGTTAGTTATAAAATAAATTTGTTAATATAATGTGTGGTTCGTTTTGTTTTTTGGATAGCCAGTGTTGTAAAAATCAATAAAAAAAAGACTTTACCATCAATCATTAACTATCATTTAAATCACTAGAAGACCAGCGTAGTTCGTAACTCATTACTAATAATTATTTTTCAGTTAATTTATGAGGTTCATTGGATTAACATAAAAAAATTTTGTAAGGGAAAGTTTTTCAGTATATTTTTCAAAGTAAAAAATTTCAATTTAACTATTTTTAACTTTTTTTAACTAACATCACGAATGCTCAAACCATCACCATTGTCGTCATCATCATCGCCATAGTCATCGTCATCAACAACCATCATTATTGCCACAACACCGTAAGTGTTATTATTATTATTATCATCATCATTATCATCGTCATTATCGTCATCAGCATAATAGCATGAACATATTATACAGCAACAGTCGTAAATATTTGTACGTGCAAATTCGCTCATCCAATTTAGACTGGATTCTTTAAGGCAAACACGTACAAAGATACATACGCAAAAAACATACATCACACATTACTCCAGAGTGTCGCAGTTTGGAGTCAGAGTTTTTTGAAGGCCCGGATTTTTTCATTCGACTCCAGAAAATGACTGTATTAATAACAAAACCATAAATATGCCACACATTTTTTTAACGTTTCGCACTGATTTTCATGAATATGATTTTTTACAATGTTAATGTTATCGTGTTTGCTCTGTTTGCAAGTGAACAAACATGGCAGGCGGGTGAGAGGTGGGCTCCTTTGCATTCAAACCCAGTAACAGTTGCAACAGGTATTTAACTACTAAACTACTAAACACGACCCTAAGATAAAACATGAAAATCAAATTCTTAATTTTGAGATTTTTTCATTATTTACTTTAATATTTTGCA
>NW_008704589.1:858229-867742 GCF_000326865.2 Helobdella robusta | reverse complement strand
AAAACCATATCAAGAGTTAAAGTATAATGTGGCATAAGCACACATATTTAGATATATCTCGGAAAATATATGAATATACATACATATATAGCATATATACATATACAGCTGGTGATTTTATGAAATTTTTCACAGATAAGATTGCAAAGATTGTGCATTCTGTTAATTCATCTAGTGTTTCAACCTCGATATTAGAAGATAGAGAGTCACCAACTGTTGCATTGACATCATTTCCTGAAATCGCTGAGGAGGACCTTGTGAAGATTATACTTGACTCTCCGTCTAAAACTTGTTCACTTGATATCA
Source organism: Helobdella robusta (assembly GCF_000326865.2). Classification (NCBI taxonomy): domain Eukaryota; kingdom Metazoa; phylum Annelida; class Clitellata; order Rhynchobdellida; family Glossiphoniidae; genus Helobdella; species Helobdella robusta. The sequence goes on along the minus strand of NW_008704589.1, from coordinate 867,436 downwards.
TGCCAACACACATTTTTAAGAAATATCTAAAGTTTTTTATAAGTTTTCTAACTAGTTTCATAAATCTCTGCTTAAAAAAAGGCATAGTGCCAGACTGTTTCAAGCATGCCACAGTTGTTCCGATTCTGAAAAAAGTCGGCAGCGATGACGGGGAAATTGGAAACTACAGACCAATTTCTAACCTACCATTTCTATCAAAGGTGCTGGAGTGTGTTGTTAATGGGTTTCTACTGAAATATTTAACAGACAACGATCTTATGCCAAGGTATCAATCTGGGTATCGACGGTTCCATTCCACCGAAACAGCTTTGTTATATGTTTTATCAAGTTTGTTTGCTGCAGCTGAGGTTCAAAACATATCGGTACTATCATTCCTTGATATGTCAGCAGCGTTCGATTGTGTGGATCATGACATGCTTATAAAGAGATTGGAGTGCAGTTATGGTGTTCTTGGAGTTGCCCGTGACTGGTTCAGGTCATATCTCAAAAATCGTACACAACAGGTCGCTTTTAAAAACACAGTGTCAGATGTATCGTTGGTCTCATCGGGGGTGCCGCAGGGATCTGTACTGGGACCCATCCTGTTTCTGCTTTATACATCAGATATAATAAAAATAATCAGTTCCCACGGATTTGTTTGTCATGCCTTTGCGGATGACATCCAGGTGCTGATCACCGGTTCTCCGAGATCATTTGTAGATGAAATAAACGGATTTAATAAATGTATGTCGGACGTTGGCCGTTGGATGTCCGATAATTCATTGAAGTTAAACCAATGTAAGACTCAGTTCCTCCCAGTTGGGACATGGCAGCAGTTATCGAAGATGAATGTCACTTCAACCCAAGTAGGAGATACAAACATATCCTTTAGTACAACAGCTGTCAATTTGGGGATTCTGCTGGATAATGAGCTATCTATGAAAGACCACATCAGGATGATTTCAGTCTCAGCCATTGCTCATCTTAGAAATTTATATCGAGTCAGACATTTGCTGGATAGATCAACTCCGGAGGATCTGGTCCATGCGTTCATAACATCACGACTGTACTACTGCAACAGTTTGTTTTACGGTTTGCCTAATAGATCAATTGACATTCTTCAGTCGGTTCAGAACAGGGCTGCAAAACTTGTAACTGGCAAATTGAAATTTGACCATGTAACTCCAATATTGAATGAGCTTAACTGGTTAAAAATTAAGAAAAGAATAATTTTTAAAATTGCAGTGATTGTGTTTAAATCCTTGAATGGAATGTCACCGGCTTACATCTCAGATAAATTTTCCAGGAAGGCATCTACAACCTGTTTTCATCTAAGATCAGATAATATGAATCTTTTGGCGGTCCCAGCTAGGCATCTACGAATAGGTGCGAGAGATATTGCGGTCGCAGGTCCGACAGTCTGGAATGACCTACCAGTTTCATTAAGAAGATCTGGAATTAACTTTGTGACATTTAAAAGGGAATTAAAAACATACTTATTTTCTGTGGAAAAACAATGAATTTGAATATTTTGATTTATATCAATCATGCACAGTTATTTTGTTATTTTATTTTTGATAGCGCTTTTGAAATTATTAATTTGCGCTATACAAATGTTTCTAAATAAATAAATAAATATACATATATTATATATATATATATATATATATTATTTTTATTTATTTATGTTTGTGTTTGTGTGCGTGTGCTTGTGCCTATGTGTATGTCTATGTACATGAAGAGAAGTATGAAGGCAGGCAAACAAGCTGTGCAGTTGTAATCTCATTCGCGCATGCGCAGCCACACTTTGGAACGCGGCGATTAGAAGCAACGTTCACATGACGTATATTTGCAAGTTTAAGAGGACATTCTCTGCTGCTACTGTAGTAGTAGTTGTAATAGAAGTAGTAGTAGTAGTAGCAGCAGTAGTCGTTGTAGTAGTAGTAGTAGTAGTAGTAGTAAAAGTAGCAGCAGTAGTAGTAGCAGCAGTAGTCGTTGTTGTTGTAGTAGTAGTAGTTGCAATAGTAGTAGTAGTCGTAGTTGTAGCAGTAGTAGTAATACTGGTGGTAGTAGTAGTTGTAGTAGTAGAAGTAAAAATAGTAGTTGTAGTAATTGTTTGGTGAATGTTGTAAAGTATTATTCTTTGTTGTTTTGTTGTTGGAATATTAATTCAGTTCATGTTTTTTTTAATGATGTTGGTTGTTTGATGTTAAAAATTATTACGCTAGCAGAAGTGATGCTAAAAGCTAAAAAAAACCATTAAATTACTTACTGAATAAAGTTTATGATATAAATAGCGAGAAAAAACGTTTTGGTGACGTTTTCTGAGCCCTCCTATCTTCCCATGTTATCATAACCAACCAGTGAAACATTACGTAACGTTCAAGTAGTTCCGCCGAAATGTGTACCTTAAAAATAAAAAATACTGATTCAGAAAAATTTTGAAACATCTCGAAAAATTCAAAATGTAACAAAATCACAATAAAAATTTAAAATGAAAAAATAATCTCTGGAGGAAAAAAACACAGCGTAAAAAAATGTACAACTCAATCCCAGTGCAAAACCATCGATACATTTGAAATGATGCACTAACCAAGCAACTGCAACAATGCAACAATAACATCATCAAGAATGACGTAACTAACAATGACATCATCAACAGTGGCATCATCAACAATGAGACAATTTTTTATCATTTTGCATGTAACCCAACAACATTTTACAAAGCAATAAATATGAAATTAATAAAAACATACGTCATCGCATTAAAATTTCAATTTCACCACTTTATAATACTAGCACAACAAACTAAAATTACAATTCCAATGTTTAAAAAAGCCACAATTAAGCCCCCAACAACGCCAAACAACAGTTAGAGCCAAAACGACCACAGAAAACAACACCACAACTACCGCCACACGACAAACTACCATCACATCACAAACAACACCACCATCACAACAACTAGACAGCTCCAACGACACCACGTTCCTCCAACTAAGCGATTTAATGTAGAATGAGTAAGGAAGACGAAAAATTTCTGCAAGAGCAAGCAATTCAATGCTTCTAATGTTCTCTTCATGTCATCACAACGGCTCTTTTTATTAAAGAATTAACTTTTAAACTCAGCACCTCCATTGTCTTTAAACTTTTCTAACTAAACTTATTTTTCCTTTTATACTTTATCACTATTTTTTACCTTTGTCTCGCTTTCTTTATTTAATTTTGCAATTGCGTCGTGTTCAGGTTAAATTTTTACAGCGATATGTAACATTGAACACACAACCATGGAACGGCTAAGCATACTAGTCAATGATTACACGAAAGGGTAGAATTTTTATAAAATTAGAGAATTTTCTTTTCTAAATTAAAACTTGTATGTTGATATATTCGCCTCAACCATTCTAGCTGTGGTAAAACATTTACTCTCCTTTTGTGCATACAAACTTCTTATTATTCAACAAATGTAAACATTCCACACATTAGCACGAGTGTAAAACAAAGCAGCATATCACAAGAACTGTTTCATCTTCAAATTAATGTATTATGTATGAAACAACGTGACAACGGTCAATTGCTCCATTCACAATTTACAAACACTTGAGAACACGTTTCATAAACTCGGCTAAGTAATCAGCTCGCGGGTTCAATTTATTCATCCAGGCATTTTGAGTTTGGTTATTTTAAACTGTTTTCTAGTGATATAGACTAAATTAATTAGCCCAGGCTTGATAAATTTAATTATAAAACTTAACGGAGCAAAAAAATTCTGTTCTGATTCATTAAAGTAGTTTTCAATGAAGTTCATTTAGCTGAGTAGCGAACGTTACAACAAATAACAAACACAGTGCGATTTTTTAAATATCAAATCAAATCAAATCAAATTTATTCAATCAATCCAAATTAATAATAATTAGGTAATGATTAGGAGATCAAAGCTAAAAGAAAACAAAATTCTTGTGTCGCAGGCCCCCATTCACAAATTGTTCATTCTAACACAATTTCTAAGTAAATTTATAATTCATGACAAAATTAACATAATGCACAATTTACATACATTACACACACAATATACACCATACATACATTACAGAAACTGGTATTGGTACTTAAAACACATGAAGGCATCATAAACAAACGATGTCTCAAAGTTTTTTAGGATGTTTTCAATGAGAAAATTTCACATCGGTCCATCAGAATAATTATCCGAAAAACATAACCTGCTGGCAAATACAGCAAAAAAATTTCATAAAAAGAGCTAAAAGAGATCCGCAGATGACATTGCAAATGCAAGCGTCACAAACACGCAGCAGATAAAAAGTTTGATGTTTTTGTAATCAGAAACCAAAAATATTTTTTGATTTATGGCAAGTGATGGATTACTTATTGGTAGATAGCATAATTATTTGTGTGTATTTGTTTTCGGCAGCATGCACACACACACCACACACACACACACCAAACACATACTCACACACAGGTTTCTTGGTAATATGAAAAAAACTGTGACATATAAACATAAACAAGCATTTTTGAAAAAGAAATAGCTGCGATAATTAACTTAAAACAAAAAATACCAATCACCAACTTTTTGCATTTCAAAATTAATCACGGAATTCATAATTCATATATAATTATATAAACACGTAATAATACATTACCGCCAAACTTACTGTAAAAACGCATAGCTATACACACATGCGTTTGCTTCGAGCACATATTTCACCACAGTATTTTTGATCGGATATATCCACATCATCTACAGAAAGAAATTATTTTAAAATAAAACGCCCAACGAATTATTATTAACAGATGAATCAGCAAATATTTCAAAAATATAAACAAATAAATAGATATAAATCAATTGTATTGTATAATAGATAAATTTAAATAATATATATATTCACAATTTACAATTCATTTATCTATCAAACCAGTAAAGAAGTGTGTGTGAGTGTGTGTATGTGTGTGTGTGTGTGCGTGTTAAAATACTTATATATGTTATTAACAAAAGTATTATTACTTATATATATATATATATATATATAATTATTTATATATGGAAAGTAATAAGTAATGTGCATAGAATATACAATAAAATCACATACATATATATATAAATGTATAAAAACAAAAGTATATACATAAACATATAATATATTAATGTATAATTCTATAATAAATATAGAATTATATATATGTATATATTTAAATATATAATTCTATATGATATAATATATATAACTTATTGGATTTAATTTATAAGACATATACTGACGCATATACTAGATAGGACTCAGGCTGTAGATACATGCACTTATGCTTTTCATTCGAGTGTGCCATTCTCGTTGTAACGTTGGTCTTTATATCGAATTACGGTTAACGTCATTATCGTGTGTTAAGAAAGATATATTTGTAAATATTTTTAGAAATATACCCGCACATATCTTATATATCATTTAACATAATAATAATATTATTTAAACTTGTGTGTATATCAGTTAAACTCAGAAGTTAATTCTGCTTTTATAAAGTTGACGATAGATTTTAATTTGTGTTAATAGTTTTTTTTTTACTTTTCACTTTTGTTGCCTGTCGTTTTACGTTTTGCTGGAATTTAAAAAACATTTTACCTCAATTTTGTAAAAAAATCGGTTAGTTATAATTTTGTGAATTTTGATTTAAAAATGAATTAATTGAAATCATTCAAATTATATATATATATATATATATATATATATATATATATATATATAATGGTTTGTTGAGATACATGTATATTGGTTATAAATTAATAAATTATATGAATTTTATCAAAATAAACTTTAATTTTTGGGTGAATAGTCGAAAATATCGCAATGACGTACACTTTTTATAATTAATAACGTCATCAGCATCTTCATTAATGTCATCATCATTATTATTACCATCTTATTTATTTTTACGTCATCATCGTCATCATCGTCATCATTCTTCATCTTAATTATAATAATTAGCATCGTCAATATTTTCATCCTCGGAGTCATCTCCGCCATCATCTTCGCCATCCTCTTTATTATCTTCATCATGTTTACTATCATCGTCATCATCTTCATCATTACTTTCATCACCTTTTTCATTTTACTTTAATCGTCCTCATCTTCATCATCATTCTCATCATCTTCTTCGTCATCACCATCGTCATCATCATACTCGTTTGTCATGATTGTTGAAGGAGTTTTGACAGGGGTAGCATATGTACTTGCCAGCAAGTTTTGCTTCAAAAATATATATATATATATATTTAATATAACATATTTAAAAGTAATTTATTATAAAATAACAAAAACAACAACAACAATAACAGTTATTATTATTATTTTTTAATAATATTATTAATTTGTATTATTATTAGCTCAATTGTTTAAGCACAAGTACATTTATCTTCAATTTTTTGTATTTATTTTACTGAAAAATCAATTCTACTCTGCCGTATTTTTTTGTAATAATAAATTTATTTGATATTAATTTGTATTTTGTGTGTATGTGCGATTGATTGTTTGTTTGCGTAGGTCTTAATATGTAATCGAATTAATGTGTATTACAAATATATAGTTATGCTCAGCTAATTTTATGACGATTGAAGTCTACACATTTTATAATTATTTTTGAGCATTCCCTGATATATTAAATACAGTTTTAAATAATCAAATATATTTATTATTCACCAATATTTCACAAAAAGTTTTCTTCAAAATCAAGCGATCCTAAAATAAATTATTTAAGAAATAGCTATTCACAATTGATAAAGCACAACCAACACGGAAAAAAGAACGAAGAAAAATAACAAGCGATATTTCAATTTCAAAATCTTTAAAAAAGCAGATCTCTTCTTTTGACACGCGCTGACATTCTGCAGCATATGGCACAGAAGTCGTTCAACGCTAAACAGACTGGCGACATATGTTAAACAAATTTGTTTAATACATATGCAAATGTTAAATGAATCTGTTTAATATACATGCAATTGATATACTATTTTATTCAATCTATTCAATTTACACACATGTTAAACAAAAATGTTTTTTATACATACAAATGTTATACTATTTTAATAAGTACACACCAGTGTTAAACAAAAAAAATTTAATATACAACATAAGTGTTGTACAAATATATTTAAGATACACACAAATGTTATACAAGTTGGTTTAATATATACACACCTGTTGAACAAACTATTCTAGACAATGAGGATTGAACAAGATTTTTATAGAACAACAGACTAACAAACATTTTGTACATGTAAAGTTCAACATCAATGAAATAACAACATCGCTTACAATTTTGTCTACGTTAAATAACTTTTTTAAAATGCTAATTACTTTCATTTTCAGAAGACAGACATTGTTGAACATAAACAACAAACAGACAAACAAACAAACAACAAACAAACAACAAACAAACGACAAACAAACACGTTTCTGTCATTTAAATAAACAAAAGTAAATCAAACGATTATCGTCAAACATAAATATACAAATATTCATGCATACATATATTCAATTCATCTACTCCCATAAAAATAAATATACATAAATGTAAAAACATACAAAGAAGAAATCAACAACAACGACGACGACAACAAAAACGTCAGCGACAGCAGTAGCAGCAGCAGCAACGACAAGCAACAAAAATAACAACGACGACAACAACAAACATTTAAAATGACGTCATCGATCAAAAATTGCATCCTCATCTTATTGATCCCGACGACGATCTTGCTGGAAACAAGTTAGATTTTGATTTGTAAAAATTTGAAGTTGTTGACGTTCATGTCGTCGTCGTCGTTGCTGTTGTTGTGGTTGTTGCTGTTGGAGTTGTTGTTGTGGTTGTTGTAGTTGTTGAAAATGTTGTTGTAATTGTTGCAACGCAATTTTATTTTGTCTATTTTGTTGTTGTCTTTGTTTGGGTTTTACCATATTTGTTATTTATAACCTTGTCTGCGTTAACTTTGTCGAATTTGACGTCATGTTGACATTTTGTTGGGTTGTTGAAATCCTGAATATGGAGATAAAAAATACGTTAGCAACAGAACCTATGTATCAACAATGATGATGATGAAATTATTTACAGCATTAATGATTACAAAAACATGTTGAAAGTAAAAGCAGTTTAGTTTTTATAACACAACATTGTTTCAAATTTTGTTTTTTTTAATGTTGTTGTTAGTGTTTATATAGTTGCTATAGTTTATATAGATCACTGTCTTAATGTTATTTACGCCTAATTTAATTTCTTAATTTAGTTTTGGCTCAAGTTACTAAACTTTTTGCTGAGAAAAAATCATAAAATTATTTAAAGTAATTTTCCAATTAGAAAAATTATTAAAAATAACAACATTTGCACACACACACACACAGTCAGAGAGAAGAGAAAGAGAGAGAGAGAGAGAGAGAGAGAGAGAGAGAGAGTTACACAGAAATACAAACAGAGACAGGCAAAAGTACAAAATGCCATCCTTTCCTCATCACAAACATTACAATATAAATATTTCCATCATCAATTTATATTTCATGCTGTACAAACATCGCTAGGTACATTAGGCAAACACGAGCATGTGTAGCTATTACTACAACTACTGCCTCAAATATTCGATATTTCAGATTTTCTTTCCAATAAATGCTTCTACTTTAGTTCATGTTGACAGCGTCGTCATCACAGTAATAGTAGGTGTAGTAGTAGTAGTAGTAGTAGTAGTAGTAGTAGTAGTTGTTGTTGTAGCAGTGGTAGTAGTAGTAGCAGCAGCAACAGTAGTAGTAGTAGTAGTAGTAGTAGTAGTAGTAGTAATGGCAGTAGTAATAGTAGTAGTAGTAGTGGTAGTAGCTTTTTTTTATTAGCATTTGTATCTCTATTAATTTTGTTTTGCGTTGCAGTAATTATTTTTAAAATAATACTTTAGTCTTATTGGATGAAATATTTTCTTCCCAAAGTTTCTGAGAATTTCAAACAATAACAGGCAGAACAATAAAAACAAAAGCAGATAATTAAATTAAAATAACTGCTGTGATGTACAAGCGGTGTTCATTTTAAATGCACTTAGTGTTAATTATTTACTTTCTACCCACCTACCTACCTACCATACCAACCTACCTACCCTACCTACCTACCTACCTCCCACCTACCTACCTACCTACCTACCTACCTACCTACCTACCTATTTACCTACATAAGCACATACATACCTAC
>NW_008704589.1:843225-858179 GCF_000326865.2 Helobdella robusta | reverse complement strand
CTTCCTCTGTATTCAGATACATGTTGAAGCACATTTTATGTGTAGGAAACATTCATTTTATAAATTCTGCTTGTACAGATTCTATTTCAGGCTCTCCCTTTTTTCTTTCTCTCTCTGTCTCTCTCTCAACTCTCTCTCTCTCTATGTGTGTTTGTTGTGTATGTGTGGTGTGTATGTGTAGATATGTATGTATGTATGTGTGTGTGTGTGTGTGTGTGTGTGTGTGTGTGTGTGTGTAAATATGTGTGTTGTGATTGAAGTAGCTAACAGTTTTGTTTATAGCGCCGTGAAATTCACTTAGTTAATTATTCATTTTTTCTTTCACTTTTTTTAATCATTCGTCTTCATTTTATTTTTCTTTAATTTTATTTATTAAACAAATCAATTGAAAAAAATATTTTTTAGATTTTTTCATTTTTTTATATGCCTCTCTCTCTCTCTCTCTCTTTCTCTTTCTCATTTTCTCTCTTTCTGTACATTTTCTGTATTATTTTGTTCTGCTGTTATAAAATTTAATAAATTTAATTAATATATTTGTATTGTACTCTGCTAGATAATGTGATGGTGATGATGGTTTAACAACAATAGATTGTAATGGTAATGATGATGGTGATGATGATGATAATAAGAATTCATAAAGATTCATGATGATGATGATGATAATTATATGGATGAAAACTTATGATGATAATTATCAATAAGAGAAAAAGTATGATGATGATGAACGAGATAGAAAGAAAAAAAGAAAAATGATGATGAAAATGAAAAAATTAGGTGAATGATGGCGCTAAGAACAAAATAACACTAGAAAATTGAAGATGATGATGTTGTGACGACGACGATGATGACAATGATGATAAAAAAGCATGGTTGTATGTGTGTGTGTTTGTGTGTGTTTGTGTTTGTGTGTGTGTTTGTGTGTGTGTGTTGTGTGCATGTATTAGTATGATGATAAAAAATGTATTATGATATAAACTATAATACTGGTTATGTTGATGATTAATAGAATAAGAACGACAACGATAATGATGATGATGATGACGATTATGATGATGATGACAATGATGATGATGATGATTAAGATGTGGGAATGAGGATGGCGATGTGACAACGAAATGACAGGAAAAGTTATGTAGGAATATTCCTTTGAAGATGATAGATAACGAGATGAACAACAATAACAACATCAGCTAATTAACGACTGCAAGCATGACAGCGACGCTTTTAACGGCTTCGATGATGACGATGATGACGACGATGCTGGCGATGACAATGATAAAGACAAAGATGACGATGACTGTGAAGATGATGACAAAAATGTGACAAAGATAGTGATGTTAAGTAAGATGATTCATATGATGACACTGTTGATGGTACTGATGCATGGAAGATTACTGACATCTATGCAAATAGAATTTTGTATACATGTATGCATGCAAATACACATACAAACCTATATACGAACATGTACAAACGAATGTACAAACATGCATGCAAACTAATACATACACACAACACACACATACACACTACTCACACATACACCCAACACACACATACACGCATACACACTCACATACAACCATGCTTTTTTCTTGAAAATACAGAGAATTTTTGTGAACCGAAGACTATAATCACCATTAGCAAGTAAGTAAGCATAGATTTGTTTTAAGTGCAGACATGCAAGGCTGATTTGCTCCTTTTTATCACGTGCAATCACGCACGCAGCATAAACAAATGCATGCATCCATGCATTTGTCTGTGCGTGCATGTTTATTGAATTAATTACATTTGAATGTATTCGTGTGCATGTTTGATGAATTAATTGTATGTGATTGTGTATGATTGCATGCATACACTTAGGATGTTTTATGAATTGAACTTTTCACTTGATTCATTCGTTTGTTTGTTCGTTCATTTATTCTTGAATAATTTTTAAATCAGATACACATGCTTTCTTCTGTTTATTTTTTGCTCATCTGTTTATTTTTATTTCGAAATTAATTTGCTCAGCCCGTCACCTTCCAATTCAGCATTCATTCCCACACGTCATTCCTCTGCACCTGACTCTCAATTTTCTCATCATTTCATTAATTTAGATGGCTGCTTATATTTAGCCATCTTTTTATACGATTAAGTTTTTTGATGATACCACATAAGCGTAACGGACACCCCACGACACCATACACAAATACAAAAACCCATCACATACACACATGTGCACATACACACACGCACACACACGCGCACATACACACGCGTACATACACACACGCACACATACGCGAACGGACCATCATGCAAAGCAGCATTCCTTCTTTTATCAAGTCATCTAAATACTAACGCATAAAGTTTATATCTTCACGCACATAAACATCAACGAGCTTGTTTTAAACAGAAAAACGTATATAATTACACGCAGCGATATAGGTTGGTGTGTATATATACATACTTATGAAAATAAACTTACGCTAACACTCATGAATTCATATCTACATAAGCATATATATGCATATGCTGTACACTCTCGCACTTGCGTACGCATGTACGCGCATGTCCAAGTACGCACGTGTGCGAACACAAGCGTATATACGTAAATATACACAATGCATACATTAAAGGAGCTATTGGTACTAAAACACATGAAGGCATCATAAAGCGTTTGTTTAACATTTCATTTACGACCAGCGCTGAAATAGTTCATCGTTTTATCGCTGTGCGTGTGTGTGTGTGTGTGCGTGTGCGTGTTGTGTACTAGTGTGTTGTTTGCGTGTTGTGTAATAGTGTGTGTGTGCGTGTGTGTGTATGTTGTGCACTAGTGTGTGTGTGCTTGGGTTTAAGTTTGCTTGTGCGTGTGTTAAATTGGGGTGAATAAATTCATGTGCAACTCTTGATGCCATCATGAAATACATATATAAGCTTATAAATCATTCTTAAAACATATATTTTCATTATTTTGAATGAGTAGATATGAGTGAAAGTTGTTCATTTGTTATCTTTCTATGTAGTGGCATTATTTCATTCTCCGTAAAAAAAAAAAAAACAAATAAATTTCTTTCTAGAACCTACGTGTAAATTTTTTGGCGTTAATTTTCCACGGCATCCAACCTTTTAGAAATTGACTTTGAAGTTAATTAGATGAAAGTTCCTTTCGTCACTGGCGTCTTTTGTTCTCTTGCTGTTCTATCTTGTTGTTTTTAGTAATAGTTGTTGTTTGTTGTTGTTATTATTATTATGTCTTGTTGTTGTGTGTTGTAGTATTGTTGTTTATAGTCGTAGTGGTTGTTGTAGCTATTTTGTTATGATGTTAATTGTTGCTGTTTTGTTGTATGTAGTTGTTAGCTGTTGTTGTTGTTATTTTACATTGTTGTTGGATGTTGTTGTTGTGATAATATCAGCATCATGTTGTTATGTTGATCAACCTTTACTGCATTTTTTTTCTTTGTTTAATTTGTATCTACTGTTGAAATATACAGCCATTTAAAAAAACGAAAATGTCATAATAAAAAATAATAAAAAATGATAAAATAAATAATAAAAACAATAATAATAATTATCATTATACCATATAGAGTTGCACATGAATTTATTCACGCCAATTTAACACACGCACAAGCAAACATAAACCCAAGCACACACACACTAGTACTCAACATACACACATACGCACACACACACTAGTACACAACACGCACACGCGCACACTCACACACACAACACGCACACGCACGCACACACTGTTTGGTTCTGCCTTGAAAGAACCGATTTCAAAAGCAGAAAGATTCCAGCTACCGTAAGACGTTCATTTCGGTATATTCAAGTATGCAACAATCTCTGTAAAGCACAACAACAACAACAACACAAAAGCAAAATAGGACAACGACAACGTTAACAGAGCCACAACTGCAATAATATAATGTTTATTCCAGCAACAACCTCTACTCTACAACAAAACAGCAAGCAACAAGCCTTTCCTCATCCCAACTAAGCAACAACAACAACAAAAACACACAATAACAACAAAACCACACAACAAAACCACACGTAATTCGCAGATAGTAAATATAAAACCATACAACACACCATAAAGCAAACGCATTTGACACGTATCCAACACATACAACATCTACATAAAACATGTACAACATATACTATGCCCGCACAAACATACATACACAAATTCACACATATACACACATACAAAATGCACACACACCTTTTTTTACTAACTCATTTATATCCATCTGGAATCAGAAAACATAATACACACGAGCAAATTCAAAGAGTATAGACACACACAGAAGACGTACCATACTATCAGATAGATGTTACATATTAATTGAAGATAGGACATTATAAAAATAAATGTTATTTATATCGGTATTATATATATTTTATTATATATATATATAATTATATAATTAATTATTATATATATATAATTATTATTATTGACTATTAAACGTTTATGTCTACAAATATATCCAAACAGAAGCAATGAAAACCAATTTAGATAAATTGACGTAAAGCAATCGTGAGATAAGTTAACATTAAAATGTAAGCGCCATTAAAGCGTCATAAAATTATAACAGCACCACCGTCACATACACACACACGCACGCACACACACGCACACACGCACACATACGCAAACCTTTTATCTATACACCCAGTTATCCGCTCAGCTATCTATCTATTCATCCATTCATTTATCAATCTATCTCTACAATCACTCATCTTTCCATTAATTTATCCATCCATCCAATCACCCATCCATCCATCCATCCATCCATCCATCCATCCATTTGTCATACTTTCTCATTGATAGAGGCGTGTTCCAGCTTATTTAGCGCCATTTTCCCCTGGCGATTAAAGAAGAAAACCATTCTTTCGAGGCGGTAACTTAAATTGAAGCAGCAAAAATAGAACTGTTTTGTTGGTTTTCTAGTTTTGTTTGTTTATTTTGTTTGGTTTTTTATTTGTTGTTGGTTGTTTGCTGTAAGTTGTTTGGTGTGTTCAATGATTTCTTTTCTGATATGTTTGTGTGATTGTTTTTGTTATTTTGTTTGCATGATTTTTGTCTGGTTGTATTGGTTTTTTTTAGTATATGAATATTTTTGTCTGTCTTTTTGTTTTTGTTTGTTTTTTTGCTTGAGTTTGTTGTTGTTTGAAAGATTTTGCATAGAAAGAAGTTTTTATTCAATTTTTTCTTTTTTCCACATTTTTTTCTAATGTTCTATCTCTCTCTTTATCTTTTTTCCATCTTAATCATTTTCTCATTTTATATTTTTTATTCATCCATCTTCATCTTCATTTTTTCTTTTCATCAATTATATCTCACGTCATTTCTTCACATTCATTTTTCATCCGTTCTTCATTCATTTATCCATTCATTCATCCATTCATCCATTCATCCATTCATTCATCCATTCATTCATTCGTCAAAATGTTTTTTCCTTAAAAATGAACAACTATTGTTTAGTTGATGCAACTTATTCACTGCGTTTGTTTTGATAATTTTTAAAAAATTTGGCGCGATACATTATTTGTTATTTTATTTATTCACTTATTAATTATTAATTTATTTGTTTATTCATTCAATTTTATCATAAAATCACATATTATTTTATTTAATTCTAATTAAATTTTATTTTGAGCACCGATATCATTGTGTTTTTGACCGTGCTATACGTTCATATTTATATGATACAAGGATATAAACACACACATACACACACGCATACACACACGCACACACACACGCACACACACATATATATATATTTATTTATTTATTCATTTATTTGGCGTTTAATTCAAAAAATTAAAAATTTGGTACACAGGTAATTGTGTGTCACATGCATTGTTGTTCTGCTATTGTTCACTATTCACACGTCAACATTTCTTTCACTGAATTGTTTCACTAAATAATTTTCTTCTTTCTATATTTTTCAATTTTTTCCGCCTGTGTCTCAAAACATTGTGTTTGTTTTGCGTTTGTATGTTAGAAACAGAAAATAGACAGAAGAATGGAAGGCAGAACAATGTAGGGTGGATACTTACAATGGCCGAGTTGTCATCCGTCTCATTTGTCGATCATTCATTGTCAATTAAGTTGGCGAAAGTTGATGAAAATGTAAAATGTTTAACGTAGATGCAATTTTACTTTGTTCGCGTGTCTATCTGCTTGTCTGTCTGTTCGTTTGTTTCCGCTATTTTTCGTTCATCTGTTTGTTTTTCTATTTAACTGTTTGTTTGTCTCTTAGTCAATGTTTTGTGTCAATGTGTTTTTTATTTTATATTTAAATACAAATATTTTTCATTTATGTTTGCTTAGGGTGTTATTTATACAAGTATATATGTGTGTGAAACAATTTTTTAATTTTGCACTTGAATACACACACACACCACATACAAACACATACACGTATGTGCTTATAATGTTTCTAACAACACTAACTCATTTTTATTCATAGTAAATGATTTAGGTTTTTATTTCGAAAGCAGGTCTCTATGTATATATGCATTTACATGTGTAGGGCTGCATGTACGTATGTATGCATCTGTGAGGATGCATACATACGTACATGCTCTCACACTTGGTATTTTATTATTAATGCGTTCATACTTTTTTAGCTAACGCTTGCCTGAACAAATTCATGTATCCACGTTTCTGTATGTATATTTACATGTGTATATATAGACATACATAAATACATGTATGTATTATGTATATACGTATATATATTCATACATACCAAATGTAGCATAATTTATCGACTGAGTTTTCTCAACATATTCTTCTGACCTTATATAATTCTATTGTTTTACCATTTTTAGTTCTGCATTTTTATTTGGGATTTCACTATAAAATCTAATATTCGAATTTTAATTTTCTGTCAAAATTTTTTTTATTCGTATTTTGTTTGGTTTATTTAAATGTGATCATCTTAGGCGTTTGTTTCGTTCATCCACAATTTTAAAAGTTTATCAACTACAAGTTTATAAGTTGTTTAAATTAAATTATTGCCCATCTATGCATAACCAATTAAACCGCTTAATCAGTGATCGTTCAATACTCTTGAGACCATTTTTTATTATCCTAGACCTCGCCCAAACTTTGTTGATCATTCAGTTTTCCATGTCTCTTGTCGACTTTGGAACTTACTACCGATCCATATAAAGAAAACTTAAAAACGCTTGGTTTATTTAAGAATTCAATCTTTTAATTGATTTTGACAAATTATTTTTCCTCTTTCATTAATTGTTGATTGAAGTTTTTGTCTAATTGTGTTGTTTAGTTTTATAATTTTATTTGTTAGAAGCAGTCAATTAAGTTTATGTTTAGAGCGTAAATGTTTGCTCATAAACTTATTACGGTACATATCTTTTGTATGCAAGTCTTTTTTGCATGTGTGTGTGTGTGAGTGTGTGTGTGTGTGTGAATATACGAACGAATGTATGTTTATGTTATACGAACGAATGTATGTTTATGTGTACGTGTTTACACGAATATGAGTTTTTCTGCACGCATGTCTGCATTCGTTTATGAAGTTGTCTTGGAATTTATGTGCGCCTAAAGGTATGGCTGGGTATTATCGTAAATAATTGTTGTACGTGTGTGGAGGATGTCTCTAGCCTGTCTCGTAACTTTGCAAGATGCAAAATAAACATGATTGATGTTGTCATTAATTTGGAGACCCGTCAGAAAATATTGCGCCAGTCTGTGTGCGCATGTGAGTCTGTGTGTCTACGTATTTGTTTCCATGTGTTTGCTTGTGTGTGTGTGTGTGTGTGTGTGTGTGTGTGTGTGTGTGTGTGTGTGTGTGTGTGTGTGTGTGTGTGTGTGTGTGTGTACGTTTTGCATGAATGTGTCAATGTTTTATATTATAGTTTCGTACGTGTGTAATGTTCTTTATATTTACATCGTTAACTATTTTAGTGTTAGTTAAACTCTGTTCTGATGAATAAATTTTTATATGTTTATATGGAAACATGTTTATGTTTATAAATGCAAAACAAACATTTAGTATGATGTATGTGTCTGTGCGTGTGTATTTCAGTTGGTGCTATTCAAATATGTGAAGAACGTTTAGTTTGTGCGTCTGTTTGTGAGTGTTGTGTGTGTGTGTGATGTGTGTGTTGTGTGTGTTGTGTTAGTGTCTGCCTATGTGAGTACATACAACATGAAAAATTACCGAATATTTTTTAGGCATTAACTATAAAAAAACAAATTATTCAACATCATCATCACAACATCAACAACAGCGTCATCAACAACATCAACAGCAACAACATCATCAACAACAACCTCAACAACTACAGTATAAACTACAACATCTTCAACTACATAGACATCAAAACCGACCAGACACAATACAACGATAAAAACACATTACATAGCATAAGCGTAAGCAAACTGAAGATTATAAATCTTGTCGGGGAAACAAAGAAATCATTTAGAAAGGAGGCGATGTAGCGAGGTGAATTAATTACCGACCAATGACAAATCGAGTTTGCGATGACGTCACTAAAATATCCGACAACGTCATGATGTTGCATGAAACCGAGCACGTCGCGATAACCACAGCTGCCGCTGTTGTCGTCGTTGCTTCTGATGATTTTTTGTAGTCGTTGTCGCCACTGTTGATGCTTTTGTTGGTAGTATTCTTGGATATTGTTGTCATTGTTGTTGTTGTTTGTGGCTAATGTTTTTTGTGTAAGTTTTTGTTGGCTCTTTGATGTTTGAGTTTTGCTATAGTTATACTGGGTTGTTATTGTGTTGTTTTGTATTGTTTATTGGGTTTGATCGGAATGAAAATAATTTTTGCGACTTTATCAATCTATCTCCTTTATCGGTATTTCTATATTATATTGTATGGATATTTAATAATTGTGTAATTGGAAAGTTTCTATTTTAAACACAGTTTCACACATAAAGAGAAATATCAACCTATCAATCAAACCGACAATGATTAATCCAATCAATCAAACGCCAGCACATCAATCATGCAGTCGCCAATAATCAAATCAACCTACCAGCGATACCATTTTAATTAATATAATTTATTTTCTTGTTATTTGTTTTATTTAGAGATTTTTTTTTTATTCTTCGGACGGCTTAATTTGTTTGCAGATTTGTCTCCCTATCCATTAATTCATTTCCTTCCAGTTAATTCATTCGCTCGTTCATTTTTTACTCTCATTCATTTATTTGTTCATTCATTCACATTCGTTCTTTCGTTCGTTTTGTTTCTCGTTCATCTTGTTCATTCGTTCATCTTGTTCATTCTTTTATATTTTTTGTCTTTCAGTCGTTTGTTTTTCTTTTTACAATTATTTATTAGATTCTTCAAATGTTCAATTATTTAGTTACTCATTTAAATGTTTTCAATTTTGGTTTATACATTTATTCACTCAGTCAATTCGTTCTTTCGTTCGTTCGTTTGTTCATTCGTTTCTTCGTATGCATTTTTATTCATTCAATTTTGATTCAATCGAACAATTAATTGTTCACTTCATCATTCATTTGCCGATGTATGTGTTCAGGAAACCATTTCTTCATCCATCCATACGTCCATAGACTTGAACTTAATTCATTTAATTTTACAATTCATTAGGTTTTATTTATACCTCCTTTAACCGCTCACTTTCTTCAACATTTCTTTTAATTTTCCTCTCACTCACTCTCTCACCTTTTCTCTCTTTCTTTTTCTCTCTCTCTTTCTCTCCCTCTCTCTCTCTTTCTCTCCCTCTCTCTCTCTCTCTCTTTCTCTCCCTCTCTCTCTCTCTCTCTCTCTCTCTCTCTCTCTCTTCTATTGCCCTACCTCTCGTTCCATAATCATTTGTGTTAATTTCTTTTTATTAGAATCTGTCTGCATACTTGGTCGATTCTAGTTCTCAAATTCTGTCTAACCGAATAAATAAAAGTAAAAATCTTTCACTCTTTTTTCTACTTTATTTGTTTTTCCCATCCATCCGTCCATCTTTTTTTTATTTATCCAGACATCCATCCTCTTATCCATCTTTCCATCCATCTCTCTCATTTTCACCTAGCCTGCAGATTATCAAAACATTAATTGGATTACGCTTCTCCATCAATTCCAATCAGCTGATTCCCAACCACCAATAAAAGTGATCACGCAACTGCATCTTCAAAGACACAATAACTCCCTCTCACACTCGTCAACACGTACATGCAAACCTACACACCGCACACACATACGAACCTACACACCACACACACATACAGACGTACACACCGCACACACATACAGACGTACACACCACACACACATACAAAAGTACTCACCACACACATACAAACGCATTCATTACACTTACATGCAAAGGCACACACCTATTTACCACAAAAATAATATATACACATGTGCGTGTATGTTAGCGTCATATAATCCTAGAACAAGGTGTGTTCAAGGTATTCTTGGTTTGTGTGTATGTGCACCGCACATAGGTTGATGATTAAACTGAGATGAATTTCACCGATTAACGATGTATGAATTTCACCGATTAACGATGTATGCATACCATAATTAGCTCGATTTATAAACCGGTACTCAGACATTCACGCACACTACACACACATACACACATGCACACACACAATAACGTTCACACACACGTGCAGAAATATTACGCGAGTTCACTGAAACTCAGGCACGCATAGATATAGATACGAGGGGAGAAAAATAATTTCATAGGAACAAGCAAGTGCGTAATGGTCAGCACATCATCCTGCACGCCATTTCAAGCCGTGTCTGTGTGTGTGTGTACGTGTATATTTTCGTATCTATGTGGATTTATGTTTGAGCATATGTATGTGCATGTGCACATTTCATTGTGTGTAATGTTGTGTTCAGTAAGCTATATAAGTACGTGAATTTGTGTGAAATTGTCTATATTTTTGTAAGCATATATATAAATATATGAATATATATATATATATATATATATATATATATATATATGTGTGTGTGTGTGTGTGTGTGTGTTAGTGTGTGTGTGTGAAATAGAGAGAAAGAGAAAGAGAGAGAGAGAGAGAGAGAGAGAGAGAGAGTCTATGTGTATGTGTGTATTTCAAAATGCGTGTTTGCGCATTGATGAAGGCTTGCACGCAATAACCTTCATGAGCATTCAGACGAAATGCACTGGCAACGTGCGTAAAAACGTTCACATATAAATATATACAGCAATATATGAATTCTACCGAATTGTTGGCGTTAATCGATTTAAAGTTTGTCTTTTCAATTTTCCTTGCTAGAATTTTTAGGAAATTGTTCCGTGTGTGTATTGTTGTATACCCAAACACACATACATACATATACACAAAAATGTACACATAAAGATACATAAAATCATACAAACACATACACACATACACACATACACACACATAACACAAGCAAAAAACCACCACCAACGTTTTAATTAATTAAAAACGCCCAATAGTTTTTGCCCAAGGAGATGGAATTAGTTTTCAATTTTTATATGATGTTTCAATGTCGTTGGTTTTAAAAAAATTATAAACTGTGTTCGTAAGTTTTTTTTGTTTTTGTAAAAGTTTGCGTATGTTTGTTTATATTTGTTTGTATGCTTGAGTGAGCCTCATTTCAGACGTTTGCTCACACATATGTTTGTTCATTCGTTTGTTCATTCGTTTGTTGATTCATTTGTTGATTCATTAGTTCATTGGTTTGTTTATTAGCTTCACCACATTCTGTCTGACCGAACCGTCGTTGGCCATCCATCTGCCTGATCCCAGCAAATGAACTTTCACAGATTTGAATGCTCCTCATTAGATTGTTGCTCACAATTAAACGATAGGGACCTCTTGAGGCATTCAACTTAATTATGTTTTTATTTATCTCCTCGTGTTTATGTTGTTTCAGTGAATTTTGGTTTCCTATAAAATTAAACAAATTGATAAGGTTAATATACTAAAAGGTTGATGAACAGACAGTTCATTATTTTTCTCAAAAGATCAATATTTGGGAGTGGGTTACACACACACGTACGAATACACATTTTTGTAGCATATTTATTCACATGCACACATACACGCATATACACACATACAAAAACATATACATACACACCTACACACTCATACACAAACACATACATACAAAAACACACACATACACATACAAACACACAAATACACACGCATCCACAAACACACACACACACACACATGCATATACACGCATACATAAACACATACACACACATGCACACATTGGTACACATGAAGACATTATTCATATAACAGGTGTCGTAAAATATCCGCTAATGAAATTATTTTAAAATAAAATGAGATTAAATGGCCTGGTCTCTTCAAAATGAATTGTCTACCTTCTGTATGTGTGTGTATGTGTGCGTGTGTGTGTGTGTGTTTGTGCGTGTGTGTGTGTGTTTGTGCGTGTGTGCGTGTGTGTGTGTGGTGTGTGTGAAATACACAACACGCGCACTTGATTCGCCCAGACAAATAAATTAATTTTACTTTTCACTCTCATATTTTTAAGTTATTTGGGCCTTTCAATGGTATTTTAGCTTTTTTTTTATCAAAATAAATTTTATTTTAATTTATCGATATATTTTCTTCGTTTATCAAAGAAAGGCAGGCGTGCGTAATAAAAAAAATGACTGATGAATGAATGAATAAATGAATGAATGAATTAATGAATGAATTAATGAATGAACGAACGAACGAACGAACGAACGAACGAACAAAAGAACGAACGAATGAATTAATTAATTTATGAATTAATTGATTTCTAGATGCATTCGTGGTTTCGTAGCTTAATTTTATACACTCACATAAATTATTATGATGTACATAACTATAAAGACAAGAAAAAAGAAAAGAGAGAGAGAGAGAGAGAGAGAGAGAGGGAGAGAGAGAGAATGAAAAAACACACATGTTAGCACTTAGTATCTTTCATGTATGTTATATGTTTGCCGATGGTTCAACTGGAAGTTGTTTCAAATTATTATTTAAGTAAGGAAGTATGTATGGACTAGATTTTTGGTTGTTATTACGTTGCTCAGAGCTAGCTAGTGGTGAAGATGAGGATGACGAAGATGATGATGACGAAGATGATGATGAAGATGATGATGATTATGATGCTGCTTAGGATGATGACGATTATGGTGATGATGATGATGATTTTGATTATGATTATGGAGATGTTGTTTTTATTGAAACGACAATACCAAAAAAAGCAATAAAAATTATAACATCAACAACAGCTACAACATCAACAACAACAGCCTCAAAAAATACTTCAATAACATCAACAACAACCGCAACAAAAACAACAACAACAGCAACAACATCAAAAACATCAACAACAGCAACCACAACGACAACAACCACAATAACAGCAATAACACTAGAGGCGTGCATTAATAAATAATTAATGATATTTCCATAACAAGCACTCCAATAACAGTGAATCAGAACAGACACAAAATGACAATAAAAATATTACTGACGATCGCACTATTAATGTCTATGAAAATGTCATTGACAAACAACAACAAACAACATTATCAACAAACAACACCATCAACAAACAACAACAAACAAAATCAACAAGCAACAACAACATCAACAAACAACAACATAAACAAACAACATCAACAGCAAACAAAAACATCAACAAAAAAACATCAACAAACAACAACATCAACAAACAACAACATCAACAAACAACGACATCAATTATCAACGACATTAACAACAGACAACACGAAACAACATCAACAAAAATTCGAAAATAACAAAATGCCAATAACGACAAACAAACAAAACCATAAAGTGGAATCAAGCGCCACAAAAAAAATTGAAAACAAAAACTCGACAAATACATTAAGTAACAAACAAACTAAACAACAACAATAAAATCTTCAAAATATCAACAAAGATTACAACAACAACAAAGACAACAAAAACAAAGACACAAACAACGACATATGTAAGTGATAAAATGAACATGCAACATTCCTCAATGAGGAAGCCAGCCAACCAGCCGGCCAACCAGCCAAACATGCAGCACGCAGAACAATGTAGAATCAATCAATTATTAACACGTTAATTATAGCTTGATTACTTCTTGGCAGGTATGATTACTTTCTTTACATGCATACACACACACGTAGCTACATGCATACATACATACATACACATACATACATACTTACACACACACACACACACACACACACACACACACATACATACATACAATACGTACATACATACATAAATACATACATACATAAATACACAAATACATAGTAACATACAAACATAAATTCCTATATAAATTCCTCTTACATATGTTTATTAAGACATACACGCACAAAAGCAAATAAATAAACATAAAAACCAAAAAATGATTGTAATTCAAATACATACACGCGCGTTAGCAATTAAATACACATTAATAATGAAATATACACTCATACCAATATGAAAAACATTTACATGGGATAAATAAGCTCAAATGTGTGTGTGTGTGTGTGTATTAGGAGCGTGAATAATGTATGAATGTATGTTTACTTGCGTCTTTAAACACAAAAAATACACAAACATTAATATTGATTAAATAAATAAATTAATAATTATATTTATATATAAAATAAATAAAATTTATGTACATTTAAACATTAAAATGAAATAAATACCAGCCAGCCAGCTTTTGCATCGTTCGTCATTATTGATTACTCTTTTTTAATTTACTCCTTATTGTATTTAGTTTTGGTTTTTAACTTTCTCGTGTTTCAACTACGCATCAGATGACACACGCACGCGCACATACGCACACATAAACATGTATATACATACACGCACATGCATACATGCACGCACATGCACACATACACGCACAGACACGCACAAATTCTGATACCTGCGTTAATTAATATTG
>NW_008704589.1:811256-839940 GCF_000326865.2 Helobdella robusta | reverse complement strand
CAATAAAAGGTTAACCAAAATATTAGGTTAAAAATGATTAATATTTTTCAATTGTCCTTATGAAAAAATCATTTAAACTCAAATTAAAATTTTTTATTTTAATAATTTATTTAAAAATTTAAAAAAATATTAAAACATTTATCTAAATTTAAAATGAAACTGAATAGGAAAATGAATTAAGAAAGAGTTTTATATGAAATAATTTTTTAATAGTGATTTCACAAACATAGGATGGTGTGTGTGTGTGTGTGTGGTGTGTGTGTGTGTGTTTGTTTATGTGTGTGTGTGTGTAAGTAAGTAAGTAAGTACAGAGTACCTAGCATATACAACACCTCAACTTAAATTAAATCAATCAACATTACATTAACAATATATTTAATAACAGTAATAATGATAAAACAAAAATAATAACAAGATAACAATTTTTAATATTTAAAATTTTTAATATTTAAAATATTTTTATAACAATTGTAATAATAATTGAATAATTTAAAAAGAAATAATATAATATAATTATCAATTTTCTTAAAAATAGTGAAGTAACGACATATATCATTTGAATCGTCGTAATAAGGTAGACTTGCTGATTGATTAATGATGATAAAGTAGTGGCTGCTTTTGTGGCATGTGTGTGTGTGTGTGTGTGTGTGTGTGTGTGTGTGCGTTGTTGTGTTTGTGTGTTGTTGTTTGTTTGTGTGTGTTGTTTTTTTGTGTTGTGTGTTATTTTGCTATGTGTGTTGTCTGTTGTTAGGATTATGTTGCTGTTTGTGTTGAGTGTTGTGTTGAGTGCTTTTTGTGTTGTGTTGTCTGTTGTTGTTATGAGTATTGTTTTCTGTGTTGTTGACTTGTGCTGTTGTGTGTTTTATTTCTGTTGTGATGTTTTGGCCTCTGATTGCCGTGAAATTTTTCCTTGTGTTGTTGTGGTTGTTTGTGTTTGTGTGGTTGTTTGTGTTTGTGTTGATGTTGTTTGTGTTGTTGTTGTTGTTTGTGTTGTTGTATCGCTATTGTGCAACAATGTTCTGCTTTGTGCAGTGTTTTTATGCTGTATAATAGTGTTGTTCGATTGAAAGTTTATTTACATCGTTAACAATTTTGCATTAAGAATTTACTATAAAAAATAATTTTAAATAACTTTTAAAAGTAATTAACATTGAAAATACAGCAGTATCGTTTAAAATACGAACAATGAAACCTACATACATGCGAAGTTAAACCTAATGTAAGATTTATGAAAGTGGCTGTAAGATGCTTCATGTTGATACAAAACTTCAAAAACTCATCCGATAAGTTTGTTTTATAACATTGGTGATATCGTTTTTTGTTGTTGATGTTGTTGTCATTGTTGTTGTTGTTGTCATTGTTTTTGTTGTCATTGTTGTTGTCATTGTTGTTGTTGTTGCCATTGTTGTTGTTGTTGCCATTGTTGTTGTTGTGTTGTTGGTGTTTGTTGTAGTAGTAGTTTTTAAGGTTGTAGTAGTTTTTGTTGTTGTTATTATTGTTGTTGTAGATGCTAATTTTTTTTTGTTTAACTTCTATAAAATAGAAATAGTCAATGTTTTAGATGATAATTGCGTGTATATAAAGAGTAATTTTGGTGCTATTATCATTCTATGTAATCTGTGTTTTGAGAATTTCAAAATGTCGTCTTGAGTATTGTTTTATTGTGTTTCAGTTCGTTTTTATTTCATTCGTATGGATGTTTATGTGGTTTTATGTGCGTCTGTGTGCGCTGAGTGTTGATTGTGTGTATTTTCGGTTATTTATAAAAGTGTGTTCTTCTAAAGATTTTTTCTTATAAATTATGTCAATGACCTAAAATTTAGGCCACAATATCTTCATATCGCCATCCTCATCTTCATATTAACTATTATCATAACCCTTGTTATCATCATCACCACCAAAAACGACATCATCATCATCGTCGTCAGCATCATCATCATCATCGCCATGGCCATCGTGAATGGACAACCTGGCAATCAATAACAATTTCAATAACATATCTCACTCATACGATTATAAATAATGAATAACACGCTCCTAACATTTCAACACACACACACGCACACGCATACACGCACGCATGCACACAAACACACACACACGCGCACATACATATATAATTACATAAATACATATAACTTAAGCATAAATATTCACTTGAACATTAATACGCATACACCAGCATATGCACTCATTTAAATACACGTAAGACAAACGCATACACAAGCATTTGTCTATATATACAAACATCCAAATATATAACAATCGAAACAAGGTAATTTCAAAAATAAAAACTACATCACCAACAACAACAAAAAACCATTGCTACTTTTACAACATCGGCATCAACAAAACAAAATCAACATTAGTTGAACAAACTAACAAAACAACAATACCATCAACAACATCTTTACACATACAGCCAAAAAACAACAACAGCAACCAACAAACAACCAAAGCAACAACAACAAAATAATAACAACAACAACAACAATAGCAACAAACAACAACACAATGCACATCTCAAGAACGCCCAACAAAACCATCTATCATATCAGCAACAAGTAAGGATGCGATCAGCGTGAATATAATTGAAATGTATCACCATAGGCCGACCACTATACAAATATAATCTCTTACATACATACAAGCATACATACATGCATACATACATACATTCATTCATTCATACATACATACATACATAGTTAAACATTAAAAAATGCGAACTTCACTGCCAAAGTTTATTTCAGGTGCCACATGCGCTGGCTGAAATACCCAGAGAAATACTCAGTTCTGATGCACCAGAGTTGGTGCATCAGAACTGAGTTTTTTAGGCACACCCTTGGTCGAAGGCGATTATCAAATAAAGTTTTTTGACCAAAAGCTCTCTGAGCTTGAATTCGCCCTGGGCCGTGTTTCCTGTCTTTCGGACCATGATGCCTTGACTGTTATCCGCAATGCCCTCAGTTCGCCCAAATTGATGTACTTCTTGCGTACATCTAAACACATTGACCCTTCTAAATTGGGCGAATTTGACGGAGCCCTGCGCACCGCCCTGTCGTCGATTTGCAATGTTCAAGTGACCGACAGTGGTTGGTCCCAGGCTCGGCTGCCGGTGCGATTTGGTGGGCTGGGGTTGCTTAGCGTGGTTCAGCTGGCTCCCGTTGTTTATAATTCTTCTGCCGCTGCCACTCTCGACCTACAGTCTTCCCTGCTCCACCGGTTTTTTCGTTGCCGCGATATTCTTCTCCCAGCGTCCGCCCCGGGGGACCGTACGCACGTCCCAATTTTGAACGAAGAATATAAAAAAATCTTTCAAAATTTGTTGTCTTCATGCGGCGACGACTTTTCCACCGCTCGTTTGTTGGCCATGTCCAGCGTTGCCAGCTGTGGGTGGTTGAGATCGTGGCCCAACACCTCTATGGGCACCAGGCTTGACGACGAGTCTGTGAGATTTGCCATTGGCTTCAGACTTGGCCTGGTCATTCAGAATAAATACACGTGCCGATGTGGCGCTGGGGCGGACGAGTTTGGGCACCACGGTTTGGTTTGTCGCCTGGGTGTGGGCTGTCAACTACGTCACTCAGCGCTAAACGATTACATTTGTTGGCTCTTCTCCAAGGCTTCAATGCCGGTTCTCAAGGAACCATCCGGCATTTCTGCGCATGACGGTAGGCGACCGGACGGATGCACACTAATACCTTGGAGAGCCGGCAGATGTTTGGCGTGGGATGTTACGGTCCCTGGCACCCTCGCCGAACGATACGTAAACCTGACAAGTAAAGAATGCGGTTTGGCCGCGGCCAGGGCAGCGGACGAGAAAATGAAAAAATATGGGAACGCCCTCCCCTCGATGGAATTCTTGCCAATATGCATCGAGGTTCTTGGCCCGATGGACCCCAACACCCTTAAATTTCTTAAGAAAATATGCAAAATGATCAGTGTCAAATCAGGCGACAGCAGGGAACTGTTTTTTGCAACCAACCCCATTTCGTGCTTGTTGCAGCGGTTCCTGCGTGTCTGTGTGCTTGAAAATATCCAACTGAATGCCGACATGTGCAATTAACGACAAATCAAAGTGTTAATCCATTTGTTACTTGATGTTTGACGGTTCAGTGTCACTCATCATGTTTTGGTTTTAACATACATACATACATACATACATACATACATACATACATACATACATACATACATACATACATACATACATACATACATACATACATACATACATACATACATACATACATACATACATACATTCATACATACATATATACATACATAAATGCAGGCATGCATACACACACATACACACACAGACTAACAGACATACAACAAATACAAACAACAAGCACGCACACATGCTTATATACATATGTATATGCATATGTACATACTATATACATACACAAAGACTCATATATATATATATATATATATATATATAGATACACGAATATACATACATATATAAACACATGTACAAACATATCAACACAAACATTCACAAACACATTTTTATATAAACATACACACACACATATACATAGAAACATTCAAAATATACAAACGTACATCCAAGATACAATTTTTTATAAGACAACCAACAATATATTAGGTACCAAGATGTTGCCAACACGGACATACAATCACAAAATGTGACAAAAATTAATAAGAACATTTATGATATATGTTGTTGCCTAATAAAGTCGATGGTGAAGATGGCAATGATGATGAAAAAGATGATGATGATGATGTTGATGAAGAAGATGATGATGATAATTTATCAAATCAGTGGCTATTATATATCCAGAATGAACCTAAAATTTAGTTACAAAACTTTGCGTCTTGTTTGCAATAATTTACGCATATATCTTCCGAGTTTAAATTGTATGTGTCTGTTGTATATGTACAATGATATACGCATATATGTGTGCGTGTGTATCTTTGCGTATATTTGCATTTGTGTGTGTGTGCACGTATATGTACGTGTTTATACATTTGTATGTACAAACCTGTGTAGGTACATTATGAAAAGCATAAATATCCATCAGTAACGTACTAAACAAACATCAGCATGTATGTAAATACAATGTATGTAAATACATTACGCAATGTATGTAAATACATTGCGTACACACACACATACAGGCAGATACGCGTGTGTTCGTGCGTGTAAGTTGCGCCGTAATTTTAAAAAATCAATGCTTGTTTTAATGCATTTGTCGGTATAAATAGATACGTTAGATGCATCTAAGTTAAATTTGGAAAAAAATGCCATTAATTTGAAGAGTGTTTTATTTTTTATCTGTATGAACGCAAAACAATATATTGTTCGGAATTTGATCTGGTATTTTTTTGTTTACATAAATTTGTATCAACTTTTTCTCTATTACTCTTGCAATTTAAAAAATATATTTGTATTCATTTAAACATTGCAACATGCACGTACGTACATACATCTGACCATGTGATTTATGCCTCTCCTCTATACAAGCAATATGCTTCTAAACATGGATATATGTTTGTATGTATGCGTGCATGTACGTACATGTTTGTGTACATACTTCTATATATATATATATATATATATATATGTATGTATATATATATATATATATATATATGTAGATACGTTTAAAAGTATACATGTATATTTGCACGTATAAATCTGTATAAATGTATGTATGTTTAAATTTGTACATCTATGTGCTGTGCAAAGCAGATAGACCAAGAGACAACAAACAAATAAGCGAAGGTGTACGAATGTAACCGCGAAAAAACTCGTCATTCACACTTAAATGTTGTATAAACTAAGCATATCCTTTCGTTGGAATCTCTTCGATTGTGTTAATTTAATAATAATAATGATAAATATAAACTTTTTCTCGTCACTTCTTATAGGTACACAACATTACACTCATAAACACACGATGACGTTGATGATGAAACGGAAGATAGTAATTATGATGATGATAATGTTGTCGACAATGATGATGATAATGTTGGTGACAATGATGATGATGAAGTTGATAATGGTTAATGATGATGACAAGGATGACGATAACAAAAGAGGAGGATGGTAACTAAAACGACGGTGACGGCAGCGAGGTAGTGTATTACAAGTACCATGGTGACGATCAAAACAGAGATAATGACGACGATGAGATGTAGATGATGATAATGAAATTAACATTTTAGTCAATTAATTGGATCGCCGGTTGGTTGCCGGCTGGCCAGACCTTCATTAACTGATCGTATGTACGCATTGATGGCTGAGTGGTGGTGATGATGACGATGATGAGGAAAATGACGACTACGATGATGATGATGATGGTGAGGATGATGATGATGTTGATGAAAATGATGATGATGACGATGGTGATGATGTTGATGGTGACGATGGTGATTAGAATGACGATGATGGCAATCATGATGACAAAGATGATGATGAGGATGATGGTTTGAAGAGAAAAGTTAGTAGTTCAAAATCTGGACAAAAATTGCTGACAAACATAAGAAATGATGGTAAAACCAGAGACAACTAAAATGATGACGATGGTAATGGAATTATGGCAGAGCCATTTTCTACTCACTAGCTTCAACATTAATGTCAATACTGTCTTTCCACTGTACAAGAGGCATTTATTTAATTTAGTTTAGCATTTGATTGCATTTTAATTCAACACATTGAAAACAAGATAAAGTCAATTCATTCATCTTCACCATGTTGTTTCAAATAAATTTACAGTGAAACATTCTATAACGATTAAAAAGAATCAGAAATAGTAAAAAAAATATAATGAATTCGATAAATTCAATAACACAGTTATAAAAAATTTCATAATATGTTGAATTTAACCAAATGTTAAATCCACCAAATGTTAAATCCACCAAATGTTAAATCCACCAAATGTTAAATCCACCAAATGTTAAATCCACCAAATGTTAAATCCACCAAATGTTAAATCCACCAAATGGTAATTCCACCAAAAAACGATTAAACAAGGGGTTGGATCCGTGATGAGCATGTGAAGCTTCAAATGCTCTCCTCGCTCTCAAGCATCACCATCCTCCTTATAAATTATTCAACTTTAATTTAGTTGCAGATGGAAAATGAAAATAGAACTTTAAAGAATTCATAGTTACATTTCTATGTACACACACACACACACACACACACACACACACACACACACACACACACACACACACACATATATATATATATATATATATATATATATATATATATATATATACATATATATATATATATATACATATATATTGTAAATTTGCGCATACAGTTGTAAAGATGATTACACAAAATTTATTTATTTCCTGTTGAATTAGCTAGGACAAAAAGTTGAAAAAAAAATACGTTGTTTAGTGTCCAAGGAAGATTTTTGTTCAAGCCATGCGTACAATGCGACATATGTGTTGTGTGTATCTAAACGTACCTACCTGAAAAAAAATGCGTACCCACATGAGCGCACGTGCGTTAGCAAAAGTAAACTCGCAATCTTTTGTAAATCCACGCATCAATTTCACGCACATAGTAGCACACACATACACATGTACATTAAAGGTTTCAACAATTTAACAGAATCTTTCGATTTTGAATTGCTTTTAAAAAATATGAAAACTGGTGTTACAATATCCATGATAATAATTTCATTATGTAAATAGGTTTCTCCTTATTATTGCACACGTTTGTACATCCAAGTAAAAATGCACGTACGACTGTACTGTGTACATACACCTTAGGTTAATGCATGAATACATAAGCAGACAAACACGCATCCATACATGCATATACGACCAAACCATCAATACAAACACACATTCACGCATGCTTATGCGAACATGCATGCATACATTCATGTATTTTAAGTAGAACACACAAGATGTCAAACCTAATTTAGGTGTGCCTGGGGTCTCCTCTTGTTAAAATGTGATTATTTTTTTTCTTAAATGTTTTTTCTCGAGAGTTTAATTTTTAGTTATTTTATTTTTTATTGCGAATTCTTTTTTTTGTTTTTCTATTATTATCCAATAAATTTTTATTATATTTTTCCCATAGATTTTGTTTTTTAATCTTATTTCAATTTGTAATTTGCGAGCTTCGTATGCGTTCACCCTTCTCTTATTAAATGAGTGTTTGCACAAATGCGAGTAGCGTGTGGGTGTATGTATGCGTGTGTGCACGTGCCTGTGTATGCATGTATGTGTTTGCGTGTATGTGTTTGTAGGTGCATTTGCATTGCGTACGGGTGCCCTCTTCATTATTTTTGTGTTTGAATGGCTTCAAATGCATGTAATTATGTTGGTGTGAGTCGAATTACTATCAACGTTAATATTTGCGTGTGTGTTTGTGATAATATTTTTGTTTGGTTTCTTCAACCACTCTCTATGTAATCATATACATGTTTTTATGTGCAAGTTTGTGCTTGTAGATGTAAATGTGAATTATTTTATTCTTCGAGTATCATTAAGTACTGTTTTGTTAAATGTTTTGGGTAATAATCAAGGAAAATGTATGTGCGTGTATGTAGCAGGAAATGTGTGTTTGTCGTTTAATATGAAAACTTATGTGTATATGTATTCATGAATGTGTATATGTACCTATCAATGTATGCTTGTGTGTGCTTGCAAACGTTATGTGTTTGCTCGTAAGCGTATGTGTAAATACATGTGTAAGTATTTGTAGATTTGTATGTTTATTCGTAATTGTATGGTGAATACTTGTGTATATATGTGTTTGTGTGTGTGTGCTTGCATACGTACGTAACATATGTATCAGTGCTTGTTTTTCTTAATGGAGTTATTGTGTATCATTTAAGTTGTTTCCGGGAGATACAGACGTTTAATTACGAAGGCGCAGCTATTAAACGTCAGCGTGGCGTCATCATTTTCATGACGTCATCATCGTCGTCGTAATTTTTTCAATCATGCCATCATCATCATCATCCTTTTAGTAGTCTTTGTTGTTATCATATTGTCATCATCTTTCGTTATCATATCGTCGTCATCATTTTCAACATCTTCATCATCATCACCATCTTTGACATCATCATCACCATCATATTTAACATCATCATCATCATCATCATCATCTTTAAAATCATCATTATCACCATCATATTTAACATCATCATCTTTAAACCATCATCACCACTTTAACATCATCATCATCACCGACCACGCATGCACCTGGTCTCAACATGATACATGTGTATCTGATTCCTTAGGCACGGACTCGCTATTATTACGCCATGGATTTTATAGCATTGTTGTTAATATTTATTTAATTATTATATTATTATTATTTGAGGTTTTTGTTGTCGTTACTGTTATTAGTGTTAAAATTGTTATTATTATTATTATTATTATTATATCTATTAAGATTTTTATTTCAGATTATTGTTATTATGTCATTGTCACCATTGTAGCTGTTGTTTTTATTGTTGTTGTTGCTTATGTGTTTTTTCTTTGTTTTTTTGTGTGCGGTTGTGGTTTTTCAAAATCATTACTTTCAGTCGCAAGCAACATGACGTCGATAACGACGACGATGGCGTCAATTCTTTCGAATATCAAGTCACATGACTATGGTGCTGCTGCCGATGATGAGAAAGATGATAGCGATGATGATGACGAAGACGAGAATGGTGATGACGTTACCATTTTGTTTAAATTTTGTGTCACACTTTTGTTCTAACTGACACTTCACAAGTTCTACAATCTAATTAAGCTGGTCAAATGTGATTACAGAGAATGGATTTATTACTACGAAAAAATTTACATAACTTGTTCTGTATTTTTTATTCAATCACTCAGTACAAATAATTTTACAAACTTTATTAATTTATTGACTTAATAATCTTTGATTGGTTGGTTGCAAATGAATACTTTCATTCACTTTGTTTGATTTACTAAAGTGCAGTTAAGAGACACGCCAAAAAAGACTTGTTCAAAGTTATAATCTAGCCAAATAATAATGAGGTTGTATAATAATTATTAACTTTGCTTTTATGACCTGTTGAATTTTCCATCCATTAAGAACAACATTTTCGTATAAATAGCCGAGCTAATGATGGATTTAATCGAATCTGTCCACATTCACGTTTATCGTTTAATCTATCGGATTAAATTATTAATCAGCCAATTTTTAATACTACTACTACAACATCAACAATCAAATATGCATAGGACATCAACCGGATGGAAAAGCATGAATTCTCCGTCTCCAAACACGAAAGACAACATCGACAGGCAGGCAGATTGCGTCGCTCGTAATGGTCCAGAGTTTGAGGAGGTCGTGAAGAGAAGGAACAAAAAATTTGATTTTTTGCAGCCACATCATCGCCACCACGCTTACTATGTTTCGAGGAAAAAAATGTTTATTGATAAAATGCAGGAAACAAAAACTGCTGAAAACAATAAAATCGAAATTGCAAAATACAATTTCACCATAAAATCAGCCAGCAATCTAACTAAGCCTCCTTCGTGGGTTGATGATGACAAGAATGGTGACGAAAGACGAAAATTGGTGTTACTTACACCTCCAAGCAAAAGTGTTCCTGAAAACACAAAAATATGTGGAACAAAAATAGAAATGAAAAAAGTTCCACCTCCACGTTCACCTTCCAGATCGAGATCAAGTAGCTCATCTACAAACACTTCACCTTCCAGGTCAAGATATTCTTCATCTTCTAGATCAAGATCAAGATCAAGCAGAAGGTTGAAAAAAAATCCTATTCAAGATCCAGATCAAATAAAAAATGTAGAAGAAAGTCTCGTCATAGGTCAAGGTCGTGTACAAAATCTAGAAGAAACTCAAGTTCTAGATTAAGGTCCAAGTCACAGAACAGAGCCAGAAAAAGATCCAGATCTAGAAGTTCTGAAAAAAATGGATCAAGAAAAAAATTCAAACGCTCTTCATCTGACAAGAGATCGCCATCCCCAAAACGACACAGATCAAGGTACAGAAGTAATTATTATCGCCATAATCGTCGCTATTAACAGATTATATGGATAACGAAAAATTGTAATTTTTCATTTTATTTCTTTAATCAATCTTGTACTTTTGGCATATTTTTAAAATTTTTTGTAAAAAAAAGATTGAAAAAAATCATCTAGATCGAGAAGATCTTCAAAAACTCAATCAAGATCGAATAGAAAATTGAAAAGAAGATCCTACGTTCCAGATCTTGGTCCAAGTTATGGACCCCTTCAAGTCGTGGCTGGTCAAACAGAGCTAGAATACGATAGAGATTTATGATTTTTCAAAAAAAAAATGAATCATTAAAAAAGTGGAGACGTTCATTATCTGACCATAGATCGTCAACACCATAACGACACTGACCAAATTACAGATATAATTAACATCACCATAACCGACGTTGTTAACGGGTCATACATGCCAAATTGAAGAATGGACGACGATTTTATAATTTTTGTTCTTCGTTGCCCTGCTTTTTAATTACTAACAATTCTTTCGTGAAAAAATAAAACGTTGTTTTCATTCGTGTCATTTTGGGTATCGATACTTTTACTAAAATCCAAGTCTAAAAATGCCGAGACGAAACAAGAATTTGTTCAAAAACGCACCAGTGAAAGATGATTTTGATGATTTGTGCGTTGTTGGCTACCAGTGCAATATTTTCCGAGACGACGAGAAAGCAGTTTACATTGATGAAAATCGCCATTTGATTTCCTGGATGGGAGATGAGAGCATTCTGATTGACAGATACGAGAGACGTGGTCATCTCACCGAACTCGATGCGGAAAGATTAAATGAAAGAATTTACGGTTTGTGCACTGCAGTCTCATATGATTACGGCGAAAGCACAAGTGAACAGCAGAGAAGTAATGAAAAACAAACAAATGATGAAAAATTGAGTGAATCAGAAACGGAAATAACGGATCCTTACATTGCCCATCCGTCCTATACTGTCTCCCTGATGGTATACCTCTCCCACGCAGCATGAAAACTCACATCATTATCGAAAAAACGGCTTTATTTATTGGCCAGCAAGGAAACCAAATGGAAATTCTGATGCGAACTAAACAAAAGAATAATTCAAAGTTTGATTTTCTGGATCCAAGCAACGAACTCAATAAATATTACAAACACATGCTCAACGCTATTAAAAGCAAGCAGTATGTACCCCAAGCAAAAGAACAAATCTCGCCACCTTGTGAGCCATCACAACAACAGGTAGACACGCCAATAAACTAAAGATTTCTTGGATTCAGTGACATCAAAGCTACCTCCAGGTCAAATTGCCAACACTTCATATGCTCGTTTGATCATCAATCTTAAAAATCACACTCGACAACATCAACAAATGGAACAGAAACTACAAACGCAAAATAATAACATAACGAAAACATATAGTAATATGACAGTTCCAATGAACCAACAGAAGTCAATCGAACCACCACAACCTTCATCACTCTGGTCGAACAGAGCTAGGAAGAGATCAAGGTCTAAAAGTTCGGAAAAAATGAATCAAGAGAGAAAAAAATTAAACGTTTTTAATGAGTTAACATTTTTCGAATTTAAAATAAGAAATATAATAATTTTAAAAAACCTTTTATATGTCGTTTGTATGTGTTTTACTTTTACACATGCTAAATAAACATGACGTTGTTCAAATAAATATACATACTTGCGTTATAAATAATCTTGCTTATTGTACGCAGCCTGTACATTATTTAAGTTGTATAGCAACACGTGCGTGTGCGTGTATAATTGTGTACGTGTGATTTTAAGATGCACATGCATTTCAATGCTTACATACAACGTTTGATCCATGCACAATTCATTATTCCCATGCTAATTCTTTTTCAAATCAGTTTTTTTTACATTATTATTTTTCATTTTTATTTGTTTTCATAAGTTTCTTTGGTTTTGCCTCTATTTATTTGTACATTAGAGTTTGTAGAGTTTGTTTTTGTTCTGGTTCTCCAATTTTTTGTTCCTTTTACGTTCTTATTTTATCGATTTTCTATTAACTTTTGTTTCTAACTTTTTTATTTATTTTTCCTGAAATGCGAAGTTTAACTTTACGATAGTTTTACTAAATTATTGATTTAAAATAATTATGTAAAGTTTATGTATGTTAAAAATTATCAAATAATAAAAAATTATATACCGACAACGACTTTTTAAAAATTCTTCTTACATCATCCTGAACGTTAGCATCATCTTCATCATCTTCTACATCACCGTGATCATCATCTTCTGCACCATCTTCATCATCCTCTTTATTGTCTTCTACATCATCTTCGTCATCATCTTCATGTTCTTCCTCTTCATTAAATTTTCCTGAACGATAGATTTCCAAATAGATTCATCTAAATTGAGTTTGCCTCAATAAGGATCGCATGTTAAAAAAGCATTTGCACGCACATTGTTGTAGGTACGTGTGCAGAAAAGTTCCCATATGTTTTCACTCACAGCACGCACACACGCGCACATCAACAAAAAAAACACATATCTATCAGTATATTTTATGTGTCTATATTTGTGAATTTTTGTTTTGACTGTGTGTGAAAATATAAACATTGTATTTAAATGTATTTAAATTATAAAATTTATTTTCCACAACAAACTTGCAAGAAACAAATATACACTGACGTGCAACAACAGGGTACGCCGTCTACACACATGTACAAACAGGCAGGCAAATTTAAACGCAGACACACGCACACACCCGTTCATCTTATTTGTATCTCGTCCAAACATTTAACCTGTTGCATGGAGATATATGAGGTTTGCAATGTGTGTGTTTGTGTGTGTTTGTGTTTGTGTGTGTGTGTGCGTTTGTTCTTTTAGCCTTTTTTGATGCTAAAATTAATTTAAAACTTATTCAGAATTGTTTGTGTAAGGAACTTTCGAATGCATTAAACTATTATATAGTGAGCTTTTTACGAATTATTTGAAACGTGTAACAAGTTTCCTACTTAAAAATTTCTCAATTGAAGCAATATGATATTGATGAATCATTCAATGATTGGTTAAATTAACACATTTCGGAAGAAATTTACAATTAACATCGTTTTGAAATTATAATTTTTTGTGACCTGTGTGTGTATTGGTGCGGTAGATGTTATTTTCAGACCGTGTGTACAATTATTTATCTGCACATTGTAAATGTTTGTGTGTGTGTGCCGTATAAATGTGTGTGTCTAAATGTGTATGTGAGTTGTGGATGTATTTATTTGTATAAATTGAGTGTGTACGTGTATCGATTTTTATTGTATGTGTTTATAGAGATGTGTAGTTTATGTACAAACGTTTTCAAGCTCATGTTCCGCTCGGCACAACTAAGCTTTATGACATTTCAAACCAAAAAATGGAGATAAATTTTGCCATAAGCTGAAGCTTACACGTCCCTTTTCAAAAACAAAACATGGCAATAAATTGATAAATACACGAGGAGAGTAATGAAGAATGACGTAAATGTGAAAAATAAATAATGGCTCTACAAAAATGAGAAGAAAAAATAAACAGAAAACAAAATCTTTTGTAAAAATAAAAACATCTTTATTTTTCATCTTCATAAAAATTATTTTGTTTTTTGAGCATTTGAAATAGTATTTTTTAAATATACTATTGTAAATTAAATTTTTTTTTTAAAATGTAAATGAGTGTTTCAAAACTGTTTGAAAAAACATTATAAAATTATCTGCGTAAACAATTTATATATGTTTAGTTAAAACTAGTGTTTCAACTTTTTTTCTAAATCAATTAATCAAGTAATTAAATAGTAAATGAATTTTTTATTGGGTTGCAATCATTGTATTCTATAGTTTATCAAAATTCCAGAGTAATTTAAATTGAATTCACCCAAAAACGAAAGTATTTTATTTATGGAGATACAATACACCATTTCCGGATTCATATGCACGTTGGTAGCTTTTATGTACAGTACACCTCAACTCTGGCAGTGGCGGATTTAAACAACTCTGATGGGTGAGGCCAAAAATTTGAAATTGTTCAAATTTTCACGGAAGGGGGCTGTGGTGGTGTGGCTGACGACCTTTTTATCGCTTATCACGTTCACTTTTTGGTCGATTCTGACTTTTAGTCAAAAACTGCTTATTACGGGGGGAGGCAGTGTACCCCCTGCTTCCCCATAAATCCACCACTGCATCTCAATAAGAGTTGCGTAGCACCACAGAAGCGTTTTTGATCGATTCGTCACCACACTACATGTTTGCGGTCGAATTAATCCATCCTCACAAACGTGTGAATTATTTACGTCTGCATCATTTCTGCAGTTGTTATTTCATCAGAAATTAATGAGCCGGCCGGTACATTAATAATCTGTTTGTATCTGCATCGTCAAGACGTTAGTATGACAAGGCATTTATATGTCAAGACACGAGGTGAACATAATTGTTAAGACATTTTTTATTCTACTTCAAACATTTAAATTTAACTAGAAATATCCAAAAGAAAAATGAATTAATTCACATGCAAACTGGTCTATACCACTCAATGCACGTCAAATCATTTATTTATTTATTTAATTAACGCAACTGACCAGAGGGCCCAACGGACCACTTACCCAATCAGGAAGAGAAAAAGAAATGTTATAAAGTTAGGCAATTGGCAGACAGATGAAAAAGTCAACACACAAAAAAAAAAAAAAAAAAAATAAGAAAATATTAAACATACTTAGTAAATTATTTTCAAAAATTTTCAAGATAAAATAAATCTCTCCACAATGGTGCATATATTTAAGGTGATTAAATGGCTGGGTGTTGTATGATCATTTACTGGCATAAATTCGTCTAATTAGTTTTTTCTTTTTTAGTTCATCTTGTTTGCTGGGATTGCTTAATGTCAAAACAAATTTACTCTAGTTAAGTTGCAGATTGACGCTTTAAGCTTTCACAAAAACAAGTTGTATACATTAAAATCCTGAATATAAAAATCCTGAATATAAAAATCCTGAATATATAGATCCTGAATATAAAAATCCTGAATATATAGATCCTGAATATAAATTTCTTGTATATTCTCCATGTTTGAAATTGCGTGTGTTTTTTTTGTAAAAAGGTGTGTCTCTGTGTAAATCTAAGTATGCAAGTGTTTATATCAGTGTGAATGAGAACACGCACATTTCTACACAACAGTACACATATACAGACACACACACACACACACACACACACACACACACACACACACACACACACACACATACATACATATACGAACCTGTATTGTGATTGTATGCATTAGCATATGCATGTTCGTGTCCATGTAAACAACATAACCATAAATATACTCATGTAGGTACGCATAAGAACTTATACATGGAGGAATGCATCGATAGATAGATAGATACACAAATAATTTCAAATATAGATACATAAATAGATAGATACATACATAAATAGATACATATATAGTTATCTGTATAGAAATTTTAAAATGTATCAGACATTATTGAGTTTTCAGTTAGATATCTATAAATAGGTAATTTACAGTTTACCGTCGCGTGTGTTAATTTTATGTGAATTTTTCATCTATCAAAAATTTCACTAAGTTTTAACTTCCCTCTGGGAGTTATTAATATATGAAGTGGCAAGCCATCTAGCAGCGGAAATTGTTTGTAAATGCGCTAAACGGTAACATATGCCTTCATTCAATTTTTTTGCCTTATCTGCAAACGAGCGTCCTGTATATAAATTACACACGTACGAAGACACACACACACACACACACAAACACATGTGTTTTAATATGTGTGTGCTGTTTACACATGTGCTGGTATGTGATGCTTCGTGAAGGGTAATAATTTTTCCTAGATTGCAACCAGCGGTTATTTATGTACAACCATGTTCACGCTGCTGTTGATGATCAAGATATTTTTTTCAGTTTTGTCATTAGAAAAAGTATTCTATAGATTTTTATACATTTGTTTTTAGCAGCAACTTAAAAAGAACTCTTGTTATTAGTGTTTTTTATCCTATTTTTTCTTTTTTTTAACAAAACAATGCAGTTTTCAACTAATACCACATTTCTACTTGATGGTGTTGAAATTCGGGTTTCCAATTTATAAAAATTAATTTTTTGTTGTTGACAACCACTAACCCAAGAGAAGCCGAATAACATTTGAATGAGTGAGTGACTCAAAAATATTTCACTACCTACGCCTCATAATTATTTTAATTTTATAGTCATTTTCATATAATTGAGATATCTATTTCATCATCCCTTCCACATAACGTGTACTGTACATAGATTTATTTTTTGTTTGCAATCGTTGCCCCAACAACGGATGTTTTCTATTAAATTGTTATTTTTAATCAAACTACATCAACTATTTAAAATGCATTAAACATACAACATATCTGAGCAACAAAATAAATCAGAAATAAAATACCGCAATACGCGATACAAACTTGTGTGAACGGCAGTATCAGGTACAAATACCCAGCCATCAATACAGCTCATAAAAAACTGGCTTATACAATACCTTAAGAAGAATGACTGGACCTGTTCAAGAGCAATGCCAAGTGTGCAAATCCAAGATGAATGAGTTTGTATATGTATGTAAATGTGTGTGTGTATGTGCGTGCGTGTGTATGTGTGCGTGTGTGTGTATGAGTGCGTGTGTCAGTTTAAAAGTAATGTGTATGTTTATTTATGCATTTGGGAGAACATTTATATGTTTATATGTAAGCGCGTGTGTGAAAATCATTTATATAAAATCATTTGAGCGCATTAATTTCAGATAATAAAAATACGTGCAAACGCACTAAATTTTTCGTATGCAGATGTCTATGCACACATACCACACACACACACACACACACACACACACACACACACACCACAGGTACATACACACATACACACACTTACACACAGACATATGTACACATACTTACACACTCACATACACATGGCCTCATTTCTCTCGCTTAACGAACTCATAAATAAAAAGTGGTCCCACTATCACTCCAGCAGATTGCTCCATTCATCTGCAGCATCTATGCATGTATGTGTGTGTACGTATTCATGTATGTGTTGTGTGTGTGTGTGTGTGTGCGTGTATTAGGAACAGTATGCTGCACTGCACAACGTGCTTGTAACACTAACATGTATGCGACAGTTTACCGCTATCGTAGTTTATACTCCACATAGGCCTGCATTACATACATGGTTATTAATATAATAGTGGTTGTCTCGATGTTCGTTTGTTTGTTCATTGTGAACAACCATTGTTTGTATCATGAACAGGGGAAAATAAAACTGTATTTGTAAAATATGGTCAGGATTACATAAAATCAGTTGCATGGAAAATAGTTTTTTTTTTATATTTTACAGTTTCTAGTTATTGGTGTTATTATCGTTGTTAAAATTTTTTAAATACGTAGATATTTTAAAAGTCTTATTTGAAATGTGAAGCATTCTAAAAAAAAAAAACAAAAAAGGTCCACAAACAACAAAATGAAAACAAGCAAATATTGACAAACAACAACATACAAACAACCATACAATCAAACAAACTCAAACAAACAACCTCCAAACAGCAACAAAAACAAACAACTAAACTAAACATTCCATTTCCGTCTAAACAATGTTTATTTTGATAATTTCACTAACGTCTATCTCGGATGTACGTACTTTGATTGACGAATAGAATCCATGCATACGAACGCATCCAAATAGTGCCTGCCGACATCTCCAAAAACGTTTATTTTCATTCCAAGCTTATTTATTTATTTCGAGGTGCAGCAAATCTATATCCGTTGTTTGTTTGTACACAAAAGATATTAAACACACATACACACATTCGTAAAATTGTATTGACTTTTATAATCACACACACATACACACACTCACACACACATACATGCACACACACATAAATATATATATATATATATATATATATATATATAAACACACATACACACACATACATGCACACACACATAAATATATATATATATATATAAATTTAAAAAATTGGCGACGTTTTGAATGAATTAAGTAAGAAAGCAAGGCTGCAAGTTACAGACAAACCAGTTGAATACGACTCGTCGAGTGATGTATAGAAAACTGTTGCACAACATCCGACAACAAGCCTAGTCTAATTAATATTAATAAAAGAAACAACATAGCTGTTAAAAACAGTGTTGGCAGCATGAATGATAAAGCGCCTCAGAAAATCAAATGCCGTTGTTGACGGGGTGATTTTATTTTGGTTAAAAATAAAAAAACGTTTAAGAAATGTTGAGTCAACTGCATTGAAAACCTTTCTTTAAGCAAGTGTAGGTTCGAAGCCTTCTGGAGAAT
The DNA here is from genome assembly GCF_000326865.2 of Helobdella robusta. Taxonomy (NCBI): domain Eukaryota; kingdom Metazoa; phylum Annelida; class Clitellata; order Rhynchobdellida; family Glossiphoniidae; genus Helobdella; species Helobdella robusta. Next base: position 820,598 of record NW_008704589.1, on the reverse strand, counting down.
CGAGAATATCAGCGAGTTTTCGTCGGTTAAAGAATATTTCGTGACAGCAACGTCGCCGAATGCGTAAACCCCTCAAGACAGTCATCGTTGAGGCTACCCACCCAGCTTTCAAGAGGGGGATGAACGAGGTCAGGCCGGATGATTCGAATCCATCGACCTCTTTCCGTTTGTGCGTAAATGCGTGGAAGTTAAGACTGGCGGATCGGTCAGGGCCGGAGTAAGTTAGGGTCCGAGATGGGACATCCAACAAAACTGATCAACCCGTGTGATCGAAAAGCAGTAACCATTTCAAGAATGAAACCAAATAAACATTATTGGAATAAATCATCTTGTTGATAAATATGACACACAATTTTTATTTTTCAGTATTGTTTTCATTAACTGTGTGAGAGCAATTTTGAGATATGTTCATCTATAAAGAACGCCATATAAATGTTTTTAATGACAATAATAAGGGAACTTGCACACGTACAAAAACACATTAACAACAACACACACACTCATACACTTGTATAACATGCACACAACATGCACACGCTCATACACACTCACAAACACACTAACAAACAAACACACATACACACCATACATACATACACACACACACACACACAAAAACAACAACAACAGCAACAACAATAAGAACAACAACAAATTTTCATCTATGCGATTGTATATCAAACATAGAAAGATCAAGAAGACTGAGACATTTGCCCTCCTTCATAATTGCTACTTAATTACACTTTCCAACTAAACTATACCTACCTACACAACATTGTTTTTATTATTATTTATTTTATTATTTATAACAATATTATTTTCATTCGAAAGAAAGGGAGAGAAAGAGAGGAGAGAAGAGAGAGATGTAATTGACAGAGAGAGAGAGAAGAAAGAGAGAAAGAGAGAGAAAGAGTTTTTGAGCGCATAAGAGAACGATGTTGAATTAATTCTAGGAAGAAAAGATATATTGATGTCAGGATATCTTACATTATGCTAATTGCTATCATTTAGTCGCTACGTGCAAGTTATGATTATGATAATGATGATGATGATGCTGATGATAACAATGGTGGCGATGGTGGTGATTAACATGATGATGATGAAGGAAGAAGATGATGGTGATTACTAGGATGATGATGATGAAGATGATGATGGTGATGATGGTGGGGGTGATGATGATGATGATGGTGGTGATGATGATAAATAGGATGATGATGATGATGACGACGACGACGATGATGAATAGGATGATGATGATGCTGCTGCTGCTGCTGCTGCTGATGATGATGGTGGTGGTAAAATGTTGATGGGGATTAGTTTGCTGATATTGGTGATTAAAATGTTGTTATTATTATTGTTATTATTTTTTCTATATTATTGTTACTATTTTAAAATTATTAAATTAATAAGAAAGTTTGAAAATTAAAAAAAACTATACAAAGAAACAAATATCAAATGGCAAAGAAAAAAAGGTAATAACAAAGATATTAAAACGCCATATCGGCATAGATAACTTACTGCCATTAAAAAAATGATGATTGTTAATAAATAGAAGATATTTTTATTTCTATGCTATCCTCATAAACATCAATTAAAATCTTTCTCTTTCCGCTCTCCACATTATTTTATATGGAGGTTGTTCAAGTGATAAAATTGATGACGATGGCGATGCTGGTGATGATGGTAAAGATGATGATGATGATGACTTGATGATTTTTTAAATCTTATATAGATTTAGTTAGCTGATGATCATAGGGATGAGGATGATAACGATAAAAACTAGCAAATTAGCATGGTGATGATTAAGTGATGATAATGATCTCAAAAATGATGATGATGGTGGTGATGATGGTGATGATGATGATGATGACAACATGATTTCAAAAGTAATGATGACGATGACGATGGCGATGATGATGGTGATGGTGAGAATAACGGTAACACAATGAGGACAATGATGAAGATGATAACATAACAAGGATGATGATGATGATCAAGATGAGGATGATAAGGAGGAAGATGATGACGACGACGACGATGTTGAAAATTGAACAGGTGATAATTTTTAACGAAAGATGCCGCTTCGTTCATTTGAAATTTATGGCCATATTTGTTGACATATTTATCGTCTTGTTATTCATCATTTTCATGTTTCATTTCATCATTAAGTTTTAGAACATCATTTTATCATATTTTAATTAATTATTATGTTGTATTAACCTGTTTCACATGTTATAAAAGAGATTAATAAATAAGCGCAGTGTTTTATTATTGGTTTTTATGATCGGTCCGCATATGAAGTTATGTCATTCATTCATTCGTTTGTTCGTTCACTCATTCATTCGTTTATTCATTCATTCACGTCAGTCATTTGAGCGTTTATTTAGAATAACATGTTTGCATACTTTGTATATGTGAGATTAGCTAGTTATCTTTTTTCTGTTTTTTTTCTTTCTATTTCTCTTTCTTGCTCATTTTTTCTCTTTTTCTCTCTCTTTCTCTCTCTCTCTTTCTTTCTCTCTCTCATTTTCTCTCTCTTTCTCTCTTCCTCTTTCTACCCACATACTCTACCCACATAAAGAGGACATGTAGCAAATACGTACAAACGCATATTATTGTGTTTTCGTTCATGTACGTTGATAAGTTTTTGTTCGTGTATATGCTATACAGTACTATATGGTACTATATGCATGCATGTACTATGTAGCGGTTGTTTAATTGTAAAAGTTTTACTAATATGTCTGCGGCGGTATAATTGATGATAATAGTAATAGCAGCAACCACTACAGATTGCGTGCAATACTATGGGTACTAACATAAAGCTATTAATAACATGGGATCTCCGACAGTTGTAATGCTAGCGAATGTTGTAGGATGATGCGATGCAACCATTGGTGGAGCTTCGAGGAACTTGAAAGAAATCTTAGAAGAAACACAACGTTCCTCTGTGGACCAGCAAATAAACATGCTTCTTGTAATAAATAACTGAAGAAAAATAATTTAACAAAATTTATTAAATAAGAAGGAATAATCAAACAATTAAAAACGAAAAATAGATTAATGCAATTCATGCAAATAAAAGCCATAATAATAGAGGTTTTATAAATTTTTATGGTACGTCTCAATGATATAATGACATTTTAAAGTTAAAATAATGCGTGCATCATTACCATTTAACAAAAATCTAAGCAAAATGAATTGAAATCTTACCTAAATTAACCATATGAACCAAATTTTGTTAAATTTTCAAGTTGAAAAAATAAATATCACTAATCTTCACCATAAAAGCGCATATTTAAGTATGAATTTGCACAATCTCTCATAAAACAAGTATAACATATTTTTTCTATCCGCTATTAGAAACACATACACACACATACAGACAAACAAACACATTCACAAATATATATATATATATATAATACAAATTATACCCACTTACATATCATAACATTTCAAAACAATGAACTAAACTGACAAGACATCAAAACACCAAAGTAAAACAAATCATAAAACAGTCAATCGGAAATTTACGTATCTCGTGAAAGGGATTCGAACGCGTACCAACTTGACTGTTTGAAATATACAGAGGAAAAATTCTAAAAACATATTGAGGAAGGATTGTAAGGAAAGCAGAAAAATGAAAAAAAAATGAAACTAATAAAATTTTACGTTAATATAAGAGAATTAAAATACTCAGAAAGATGATTGTTAGCAACATACACAACACACTATACTAATGTACATATTCAACACCATATTCATATGTTACGATAAACATACAACAACAAAATCAGCTAAACATTTACCTGGATAAAAACACTTACACATACAAAACGCATACAAATAATTACACTTGAAATAGCACATAAAAACAGTTACACATACAAACGTCATACAAACAACAAAACATACAAGCAATTACACATTACAAACATACCAAGAAACAAAAGTCCCAAGTACTAACACAAAGCAGTGTTGCTGTAGATGTAGCACGCATACAACACGCACGCATTCTTATCTTATCTAGTAGGCTAACGATGATGAACGCGCAACTAAAATGCAGATATGGGCTTCCTGAGTAGAAATTTCGACCACAGTATCAAGTATGGCAGAAAGAAAGTTAGGTGAAGTTAGTCGGTATGTCTATCGCCAATGATTATGAGGAGGCAAACTGACAATCTTCACCAAACGCTACATACAACCATACATATGAATGAAACAGTTTTATAGAATGAATTAACAGGAAATAATGTTATTTTGTGAAAATAGCTAGGCAGAAAATTTGTTATTTGAAGAGTAAAAAACTGTAGAATGAATTTTTTGATTTAATTGTTGCTGTTTGCAATTTTGCAACAATTTAAATTCAACATTAAAAAATATTATTGAAAAATGTTATGCATTTTAGACATTTTCTTTCACTGGTGTATACAAAATGTGACATGTGAGTGTGAAATGTTTAGTTAAATTGTATGTATGTGTATGTGTCCATGATTGTGTGTATGTGATTGTGCAAACTTGTGATTGTGTATTTATAATATGTGCGTATATGTGCGTGTATATGCACATGGTAGTTTTGAGTTTGTGCACGATGTGTACATGTGTAGAAGAATTCAATGTGTGAGTTTGTGTGTGTGAGTTTGTGTATGTGTGTTTGTGTGTGTGTGTGTATGAATTATGTTGCATTTGTTGTTGCGGTGATCTGAAGATGAATGTTGACTCCCCTCCCTCATCTCTTTAAATATTCAGCAGCACAAATTCTGCTTGAGAGAGAATAATTAAATATATTGGAAAAAAAATAACAAACCAAAAAACAGAGTAACAAAAAATTGCAAAAAAAAACAATACAAATGAACTCGCAAAAATTAAACATGCTAGAAGAGATGAACTGAGGCTGAAAAATACAAACACACAAGCAAAACTTAATAGGCAAGCGTACAGACATGAAAAAAGCAGATTGATGAACAAACATGCAAACACAAGCAAACATAAGAACATTGAAACAAAAACTAACAAACAAGCAAACGTACGGAGACGAACGTCGAAGCATACGTTTTCGATCATTCACTTCACAAAGAAACATACATTCGGCGGTGGGTAGAAAGAGAGGTTATCAGCAGTCGGAAGAATCAGCGTTGATAACAAACAACAAACAAACAACAAACAACAAACAAACAACAACAACAAACAAACAACAAACAACAAACAAACAACAAACAACAAACAAACAACAAACGGTATTGCTAGACCTCACATATACATCTGCTCTTTCAAACTATTGTTTATGTAAACAACGTAGTGGTCAAAATCACAAAAATAATCTCACACACACATACAGTCACACATAAACATAGACAGACACACAGACACACACACGTATACATATGTACATTGTATGCATGTATTCGAAAACTAATTTTGTAACGAAAACAAAGACACTGTTGTATATATTTCCTTTCTCTTTCAAAAATAAGAACGACGATTAATTAACAAAACACATCCTACCCAACATTTGAGCAAAGTTGAATTTTAATGACAACGTTAAACAACGACAATAAAAAAATGTTCATGTCAGGTGTTAACATTGAACAAAAACTCAAATTATCAACCAGCCATAAAATAAATTCAACAAAATAAATGACCTTCAAACATTCGCACATACATACATACAAACATACAAATGTACAAACATACATACATACATACATACATACATACATACATACATATATACATACATACATATGTATACATACGTACATACATACATACATACATACATACATACATACATACACATATACATACGTTCAGGCATATACATAAATACATACACGCACATATACATACGTATTCACACACACACACGCATGCACAATCACACTCGTATAGAAAAAAAGGCGGCAACACACTCTTCATCACGTGACTTACGTCACGTATGGTTTTGACAACGTCAACTTGTCACAAATTCTGTAGCGCTTGATGTTTTGAAACATTTCCACAAATATTTCATTTTCAGTGATTTTTTCACTTTTTAGGATTATTTTTTTTTGAGGATGATTGTGGATTTACCTCCTTTTAGTTTTTAGTATGCGTGTAGTGTTAGGAGTCGATAATAAACTTCGCACTTTAGGTTAAGAAATGAAGTTTCAACAGATGAAAAATCTACTAATAACTCTTTTTGTGTCAAATATTTTATTCCATTTTTCAAAATACTGTCCCACTTATCATTTCCACAAATTTTTTTTATTTTTATTTGTATTTTCCATTCTGTCATCATCATCATCAGCAGCAGCAATTTTAATGTCGTCATGATGATGATGATAAAGAAAATAAATAGAATGATGATGATGATGAAAATGATGAAGATGATGATGATGATGATGAGGATGATGAAGATGATGATGATGATGATTACGATGATACAAATGACAATTTAATATCACAACAACTCTATCATCCTCACATAAAGTTAACTTTCCTTTTCAGCTTATTATCTCGTCACCATTCAAAAAAAAACCTACTCTCACAATTACAAACAAATCACAAGAACCTCGCTGACGTCATAATGACGGCCATGTTGAAATTTGGTCTCTCTAATCTCGCGCTGTAGACAGCCATGCGCTCTCCTCACAAAGAGCACATCTCTCCCTGAGAACGACCCGAGTGAACAACTGCAAACGCACTCAAACTTACAAATATTCATACGTATGGAAAATAATTTATCGAAAAAAAATCAAACAAAAAACAAACAACTTGTATAAACACAACCCTCGTTTAAAAGCGTTACGACGTCACGCAAAGGAAACATGCCCGAACACACATGACATACAGACAAACGTTCACACACACACGTACACACACACACACACACACACGTATGTTTGTGTATAGTTCATCCCGTGATGAATGTAGACATTCCTTGTGTGAGCTTGGATTGATTATACCTCATGTGTTGCTATTTTGTCGCACCATAATCAAATGATTTCAACTGAATAGTAAAAAAAAAAACAATAATAATATTATTAATAATAATAATAAAGGCAGCCATCATAATAATATTAAAGTATACTTATTATAACATGCTTGAAGCAGGCAAAAGAATCTTGTAATAAATCAATTAATGAATAATAGAACTGACAAGTAAGTAGGTAGGAGTGTATGTATAATTTTTAAAAATTTTATCGTTGGTTGCCAATACAATTTTCAGTATTCACACATTTTTTATGTTTTTCATTTTTTAAGTTTTTCATTTCACCAACATCACCAACATTTCACTACAATTAATATAATTATCATTATCATGTGGTTATCATCATCACGTAATCAATCGTCATTATCATCGTTAGTGCTTTTATTATCATCATAATATCTTACTCATGATTATCGTCATCACATACACCATCCTCATCATCAACCTTATCATCACCATCATCATAATTATCGTTATCACCATCATCATCATCATTCTCATCATCATCATCATCATTCTCATCATCCCCATCATAATCATCACCACCACTACCACCACCACCCTCGTCATCATCATCATCGTCACCATTATCATCATCACCACTATCATCGTCATCATCACCAGCAACTACATCATCATCACCATTACTGCTTGTTTGAATGGTCACGCTTCATTTGTGGGTTCCGCTGCATTGACATCAACCATTGACATAAGGCTGTTGGATTGTTGTTATGTCTTTGCTTCCTCCAACCTTATTATCGATGGCGCGCCATTTTCTATGTTGTTCTGCATGACGACATTCAAACAATATGGCCGCCAACCGACTGCTCTGTCTGACTCTATGCCTGTCTGTCTGTCTTCCTCATTGTTTCTTCCGTTGATGTTGTTTGTTGTTGTTGCTATTTTTGTTTTGTTGTTGATGATGGTGTTGTTGTTGTTGTTGTTGCTATTGTTTATGTTTTTGTTGTTGTTGTTGCTTTTCAACTGTTGTTGTTGTTTTATGGCTGTTGTTTTTGCTGAACTGTGGTTTTTTAGCGTTGTAATTATTGCAGTTGTTTTCCTTGATATATCCTTGTTGTTGTTGTTGATGAAGACATTTTTTGTAGTTGTTTCATGGTTAGCGATGTATTTGGTTGTAAGCTGGTTTAATAGATAGTTCGTCCGTTCTGGCGGACTGCACTGTATTGTGCAGAAACAATGGCAGCTTGACGGATGACGAGTAAAATAAATATGGTGGTGATGGTGGTGATTATGTGGTGATTAAGTAATAAATATAATTATGATGACGACGATGATGATGATGACGATGATGATGACGATGATGACGATAATGATGATGACGATGATGATGACGATGATGACGACGATGATGATGACAGCAGCGTTGACGCCAGACGTAGCCAATTAATTTCGGAAAAAAGGAAAAGACGAGTGGAATAATGTCATTTACAATAGTAGTAATAACAACAACATAGTAATAATAATAATAATAATAATAATAATATGAATAATAATATGAATAATAATATAAATAATAATATAAATAATTATTATGATTACAAAATAAATAAAACTAATGATCACCAAAAATATTTCTCCCAATACAGCAAGTTCGAAGTTCAACTCCTTCCAACACCACCACAACAGAAAAGTATCTTTACTGTCATCTTCTTCTTCCTCCTCCTCCTCATTATCATCATTATCGTTGCCGCTAACATCATTATCATCGTCGTCGTCGTCACCATCATCGTTTCCATCGTCACCGGCGATAATAACCGGCGAGTTTTGCGAGAGAGAAACATTTGACGTTTCCTGCCCAATGACGTCAAGATCCGGAACAGCACATCCTTACACGCGAGGACAGGAAGTGGGAGGTTCCAGCCCGACGCAAGTCATCCTAATAAGGAGTGCCGTGTACGGACGCATGCGGTTCGGCAGGTGCGTCAAGAGTCTGGAGTACGGAGCCCTCGGGTGCAATGCTGACGTCATCAACATCGTGGACGCTAAGTGGGTGATGATGATGGCGATGATGAGATGATGATGGTGGTGGTGGTGATGATTGTGATTGAGATGGTGGTGGTGATGATTGGGGTTGAGATGATGGTGGTGGTGATGATTGAGGTGATGGTGGTGGTGGTGATGATTGGGGTTGAGATGATGGTGGTGGTGATGATTGGGGTTGAGATGATGATGGTGGTGATGATTGTGATTGAGATGGTGGTGGTGATGATTGGGGTTGAGATGATGGTGGTGGTGATGATTGTGATTGAGATGGTGGTGGTGATGATTGGGGTTGAGATGATGGTGGTGGTGATGATTGAGGTGATGATGGTGGTGGTGATGATTGGGGTGATGATGGTGGTGGTGAT
>NW_008704589.1:695186-810195 GCF_000326865.2 Helobdella robusta | reverse complement strand
GAAGAGAGAGAGAGAGAGAGAGAGAGGGTAAAGGAGAAAATAAGTGAGATGGGCTGAAAAATTAAAAAGAGAATGAGAAACAAGAGAAAAAAGAAAAACAAACTAACGAAAAGATTAAAGAAAAAAATATGGAGAGAGAGGAGAGAGAGAGAAGAGAGAGAGAGAGAGAGAGTAATGACATACTGACATGAAGATACTCGGGTGATATTTCCATCATTAAGTTTGGTGCATGCATGACTGTGTGCATCAGGATTGACATCCAGGGAGCAGAGCAACAATGACTTCCACAGTGTAATCATCTATAAGGTGATGCTGATATTCAATAGAGTCGAAGTTCTAATTATTATTATTATTATTACTTGTAATATTATTATTATTATTATTAACCATATTTTTTATATTCTCAATAATTTTCATCGTTTTGTTACGTAAGTTAAATGGCTGTAAAACATTAAGCGATAAACTCAACAGAGATATGATATAGTATGTATATCTTCAAATTTGAAACAAGTAAAAGCTGAAATAAAATTTTTTTTTGATCGCCGCAGTAAGTCATTCTTGACTTGAAGGAACAAACACGGACAAATGTGAGAACGTAAACAAACCTAGACAAACATAGACGAACGTAGACAAACTTAAGATTATAAACGAACTTATGCAAACATGGACAAACGCGAGAACATAAACAAACTTAGGCAAACATTGACGAACTTTTACAAACATTTTTCTTCCATTCATCTTATTGGTCCATCGCAGACATACATCTAAATTACAATTTATACATAATTATTTTTCTTCATTTGTTTTTAAGTTTTTGCGTGTGTGTATGTGTTGTGTGTGTGTGTCTGTTTTTTAAAAGTGTCTACTTGTGTTTGTATTTCTGCATGTTTGAATGTATGTGCGTATATGTATGTGTGTGTGTGTATGTGTGTGTGTATGTATGTGTGTGTGTGAGCCGTTTCTTACTTGTCTGTCTGAAAATGTTTTTGTTTTCATTGGCATTATATTATGAATGTTTGTTTAATTATTTGTCCTGTGTTGTTTAATGTTTTCGCATGTTCATCTGTTTGCTATGCTTTGTCTGCTGTGTTCGTTCTATGATTGAAAATAGTGGAGACACTTTCTTGCCGCCAATCGACATTTTGTGTTGCCTTCATCGTTTCACTAACCACCACCACCACCACCACCATCATCATCATCATCATCATCATCATCATCTCTAGAGGTATCATCTTTTATAGTAATATATTGTCTATGTTGCTGCATCATCATAATCATTTTATAAATCAATTTTCCGTTGTTATAAACAAAATCTTCATCAGCTTAAACATTTTTCATCATCATAGGTAAACGAACCATTTCCAAGAGATCCATCAAAATAACTTCAAACACCACCATTGTTGTTAGCTTAATCAGCAACAGCGCAATCAATATCATCGTAAACATCATCATCGTCTTCGTCATCATTTTTAATTTTATCCTACAGTGGCAACCTGCCCACCCAACTCATGCACGGCTCAGGGCCACCTCATCCGACCACACCAGTCACTTGACCACCCATATGCCACCTCAACACACAAGCGATCATCCACCATTGGCTACCTGGCGAGTTTAGTGACCGCGCAAACTGGATGTGGCTCCCCACTTTGCCCTTGGGTTCTTGAACCACAACCCGGCCAAAAATTTAATTTAACTTTCTACGTCACAAGAAGATACGTGGGTGAGGATGGGGTCGACGGTGAAGTTGGTGATAGCGGAATGGATCATGACGTCAGAGAGGTTCGGTTTTAAAAGTGGATTAAAATTTTTAAAGTTAATTTTCTGAAAAGTTAATTTTGTTTTATTGATTTTTTTTTCATTTCAGCGACAAGAAAAAACTTGCCAGAGATTGGCCAACGTGGTGTACACACCTTCTCAAGTTTCGAAGGACATCACGATGTGTGGTCTGATGACGTCACAGAGGGTCGTCCACCTCGTCACTGCCCCGTCAGAGAAGGTCGAAGTCAAGTTGTTTTCTGGCTTAGCAGAGAACCCACTCTATTTTGTTATCGGCTATGAAGGTTGGCAGTGACGATGATGAGGATGATGAGGATGATGATTACAATAAGATGTTTGTGACGATGGTTATAACAGTAGACATTTAGCTGACAATATTGAGTGATTGTGATGATTTTCCAGATAACTAACCAACAATTCAATTCTCATCAACTTGACTACATTAACAATTGAAACGATAATTTGGTAATAATAAAAAATTTTAAATTTCCTGCTTAGTGATTGGCTGTCCAGACATCGTGCCCCCACCAAACGCCAACGCTAAAAGGCAGGGCGACGCGACAATTGTAAAGTGCAACGACATCGAGACCATGTGGCACCTGACTTGTCTCGGAGTCACCTGGATCGGTGAGGTCGGAACCTGTGACGTCAGAGGTTAAATTCATTTGAAATATTTTTATAATTATTTTGGTTTTAGTAAATTTTGAAAGTATTTTTATTGTCAAATTGCTAACATGAAAATTGGCAAATAGCAAAACTAAAAATTTTTAGAGGTGGAATTGAAAATAAAATTATTAACTTTTTCTGAATCAGCCGTCAGCGAACAAGTTCACGACAAAAATCAAGCACACAAGCAATATTATACAGCACATACACTGATGTTTTACAGACACAATATATGCTTTAGATTTTTTATTTTTATTAACCAAAAAAAATTATTCGTAGCGTATTATTAGTTTAATATTTTAGTTTAGTTTAGTTTAATAGTTAGTTTAATATTTTAGTTTACTGTGCAACTATTGCACTAAAATACACAAAAACCAAATCTGAATTGAAAAATTTCAATGGAAAGCTGCAAAACAATTGATAAAATTACAAAAAAAATGAGAAAGTAGAAGAGAAAAATGAAAAAAGTTATAAACTTAAAAGATAGGAGATAAATGCAATAAAGGATAAGGAATAAAAAAGGAAGAAGAAAGAAAGAGAGAGAGGGGGGGGGGAAGAGAAAGAGAAAGAAAAAGAGAGAAAAAGAGAGAAAAAGGAAGAGAGGGAGAAAAAAAGATAGAAAGAGAGAGAGAGAGAGGAGTGAGTAGGATAATGGAAGGACAGACAGACATGTCGCCATTATGCTGGAGTGAGAGTCATTAGACGGCTTGAAGAACACGTGGCAGCATGCCGGCGAGATTTTTCACGTCTAAACTTCGGAAGCCCCCATTGTTAACCATGATGAAGTCCGTGACGATCTCGATCACGTGATTTAATTTCCACGCTAACTCTGGTTAATTGTTATTTATTGTATTAATTATCTTCTTGAGTCAAAAATTTTTTTGTTGAACTTTTTTTAAAATATTCTATTGTTGATCTAAAGCAAATTTTTATTACGTTAATATTATTTATTTTATTATTGACAAATTCTAAAATTATTACAAATTGTCATTTTAATTTTTAAATAAAATCAAAATAATTGTTAAAGAGTAATAAACCAGCAGTAGCAACTATAACAAAAGCGAAAAACATAGAGAACAATAATCACTAAATAAACAGCCAAACAACAACAACAACAGAAGCAATAAACCAAACTATAAAAATAATTTTTGTCAACCTTCTTGGCCTCGTAAAGCAATTTCAACTCAGATATATCAACCCGTTCAATTGTACATACATTCATAGTCACCAACAAAGAACGAAAAAAAAATTCAACATACATCGACCACAAAAAATAATAAATTATTTTGTACAAAGTTCTAAGCTAATTACGCTGAAAATAATTGCACAGATCAGCTCAATCGATATAAAATGATTTTCATTGAGACTACCGCATCAACATTTTTCTCTAGTTTTTCTTCTTCCTTCTTCTTAATGTTATTATTAATGTTATTATTTATTATTATGTTATGTTTATTATTTTTGTGTCATTATTGTTTGACTAGTAGTACCATTTTTTGCAGTGGCCTGTAAATATCTTCCTTCTTTTAAATAATAAAAAGCTGTAAGTCATGCATGTGCGTGTACTGTGCAGTGCAGATCCAAGCAGAAAACATTGGGAACGCTTGGCAAAGAAACTTATGGATTTAAAAATCATAATAGGGATTTATTTTGATAAGTTATAAGTTATATATAATAAGCTATTTAGTCATCCTAAGTAATGAGTTGGAAGAAAAGTAAAACATTCGTGCCTATCTATAATTTGTAATCTTCATTAAACACATCAGCATACGTACAAAAACAAGCCAAAGCCTAAATATACGCTAAATACGCCATCCAAAAATACAGCACATATATTCAACTCAAAATAACTCACTTATTTTCATTTCAAACTAATGTACAAATACGAGTAGAGAAATACAAACTAGTAAAATATACAAACACAAGAAAGGCATTTGTACACAGGCATACATTCAAACAAACGTAGAGATTTTATTAAAAGAACAACAGAAGTTAATTTAGACGTGCAAGCAAGCAAGTACTCTGCAAGATCTCAGCAGTACCGACTGGGCGAATACTGACTTCAAAATTGAAAAAAATACACGCTTCAGCGATTTCAACAGCCATCAATCAGTAGTTAACGTTACGTACGTCAATCATGAACACCGCATCTTCATCTTTCTCTCTCTCTCTCTCTCTCTCTCTCTCTCTCTCTCTCTTGTTCTTTTTTTTCTCTCTTTCTCTCTCTTTTGTTATTGCTTGAATACATAAATATTGTATAAATTAAAAAATACAACACGAACAAAAATAAAGTATATATGTAAATATGTCTGTGAGTATGTGTGTATGTATGCATGATCGTCTGTGATGTTTGAGTCCTTGAGTCCGCTTAAGTACGTGTGTGTGTGTTCATGAGTGTGTGTGAGAAGTGTGTGTATTTGTGTGCATAACTGTGTTTAAATGCAAACTTTATTTTGTATCTTCATTGGAAGTGTTTCGTGTGTGTGATTGCCTGGTCTTTTTATTTGATGTCTGTTTTGGTTTTCAGGAAGATTTTTTTTTCATTCATGTTTAGACGTGAGGGCACTTTGTTTGACGTATGTTTGTTTCTATGCATGCCCCTATGTACACATACATACACAAATACACATATACATACAAATAAGTTTGTTTGCATGCGTGTGTATGTTTGTTGCATAATGTTTGGAAAAAGTTTATTTTTTGGGTTTTGTGGAAAAGGTAAACAAAGTATGCATCTGTTGTTATATATTGTCTTTGAACATACTTTGTTTATATGCAAATATAAACAATTTGTATAAATGTTTATAAGTGTGTGGTGCATTTATCTCATTTTGTATCATTGTTTACAAATTAAACTTGAAATGTACGTTCCGACTGAATGATGAGAAACAGTCGTGCACGCAATCATGAGTCAATTAAAGTTTAATGTACACAAATTAACCACCCAGTCCATTTACATCAATACACTTCCAAGTGTGTACGTAAACAAAACAAATGTGCGACACATACACACACTCATACCAAACATAAACACACACCACACATACACATACATACACAGACATACATACATGCAGACACATACATACACATAAACATACGTTCAGGCTTGCACACTATTATAGCACTCTGACACGTTATTCATTTCATTTTAATTTGTGGAAGAGTTGTTATTGGGTCGCCAGGGTTAGCGTTATACCTATTGAGTTTTAATAACGCCAGTCAAAAACAAACAATAAACAAAACCTTAAACGAAACAATAAACAATAATAAACAAAGCAATATACAAAGCAACAAACGAATGAAAACGTTTGGCTGAAAAACGCCGTGCAATAAAACAAACTGAAAAAAATTTAAAGGAAAACCAATTATGAAGTTTTCGGAAACAATTTTTTTAAAATTGCAAAACTACAAAGCATATACAACAGTCTGTAAAGAAACACAGCGCCAAACAATGCAAACATCTCTTTGATGTCATTAAGGGAATGTATGAAAAAAAGAAATATGCCAAAATGAAATTTTTAAGAGTTGGATTGAGATGGTGTTTAATACACCATCGTCATCATCATCATTGCTATTGTTATTAATATTATTGTTTTAATTATAATCTTAATTATCATTTTATTATAATTGATATCATAATCATAATCACCGAGGTCGGCTTGGGTGGAAACAGCATTCTCAGCCCATTTCCTCAGATTAATTTTTAACAAAAATTTGCAATCTTTGAGAAAAAAAATTGTGGAATTTAATGACGCATAAGTAAACATTTTGACGTTTGTTTGACTGGTTTGTTAATTTTAAAAATAACAGCAACAAATAACAAAACAAGTTTTGTGAAAAACTTTAGTAAACCCAACAATATTAATATTTTTTGAGCCTCCCACCACCTTCTAGTGCTCCAATAAACCCCATTCTAAATTTTTGCACAACTTTTAGCTTCCGATTGTAATTTATAATATATTCTTAATTTATAATAATACTATTATTGATTAAAACTATTCTGAACATATCTTTTTACCAAATATAGAAATGATAATAAATGTGATTAAATGAATGAATACGCGAAAATCCGTGCACCGAAACATGCGATGTGTGATGGCAATTGTCAATATTTAAAAAAAAAAGATTGTGAGTAGCCCAATGCTACGATTCTACGTTTGTTTTGTATATGTTTGTTTTCTATTAGTTTGTTTTGTATATGTTTGTTTTCTATTAGTTTGTTTTGTATATGTTTGTTTAGCATATGTCTGTTTTGTACATGTTTGTTTTGTTTATTTCTGATTTGTATATGTTGTTTTGTAATGGTCTGGGGTTGGTGTGGTGAAAAAAGTTCAAGGCATTCAAAACGCTGCTGCAAGACTGTTGGGCTTGGTGGACGTTCTAACATAACTGGGTGGTTGAAGAATCTTCATTGCTTGCCGGTGAGCGTAAGAATTTCTTACAAATGGCAGTTACTGCTCACTGTTGCATTCATCGTCGTCGACCAAAATACTTAAAGGAGGTTTTTGTATATGTATATGTTGTTTTGTATGTTTTTTGTATATGTTGTTTCGTATATGTTTGTTTTGTATACGTTTGTCTGTATGTGCGTTTATATGCGCTTTTGTATGTGTTTTAGACTAACAACAAACAGACCATTACAAACAACAACCTAACAACAACCACGATGGCCTGTACAACAACCATAACAACTGCTACAATAAACAAAAATCAACAACAAAGACACATATTTATTTTACAAAAAAACAACAACAATTTTTGAAACGATAAATTTGAAGTGATGCGGAGCTTGACAAACGAACAATGATAATCAATATGTGGCAAAAATTTGAAAACTTTTCAAACTCTTCTATTTGATTTGTACACGTAAAAGTACTCACAAAAATCAATGAATGACAGTATGAACGAGAGAATGTAAAAATGCAAAAAATATACAAACACTTCACTAATATAAACATCAAACATGAAATATTATGAATACATTTCGCCACTATAATAATGTACAAAAGATTTTAAAAAACCTAGAGATCAAACTCTTTAAAATCTAACCAGATGAGCCAAATTGCAGGCATGTCTTGTAGTACGTAAGCAAGGTTCCACCCACATAACTGTATGTATATGCTCTCTATGTCTGGTAAAATAACCTCTGAGTAAATTGAGATAAAGAAATGAAAAAGAGACAAATAAATTTCAACCAAAAAAAAAATTGATTCATAGAAAAACAATAAAACGTTGATGTACATACCGGCAAGAACAATAAAAATATGTGCGTACACTCATACGAACAAACAAACAAACAGACAGACAAACAAACAAACACATCCAGCAAACAAACACACAAACCCAATAAACAAATCACAAACAAGCAGACATACAAACACAACAAACATACATATAATCAAACCCATCAAACAAACAAATATACAAACCCAACAAACAAACAAATAACAAACAAATATACAAACCCAACAAACAAACAAATAACAAACAAATATACAAACTCAACAAACTAACAAATAACAAACAAATATACAAATTCAACAAAATAGAAATAACAATAACGAAAAGAAAATGAAAGACAAACATGGCAACGCTATCTTATCTTAAGCTCAAGAGCAAAATGTCGTGTGGGTCTACATTCTAATATTTCTGTATTTTATTTATTTTCTCTCTTTCTTTCTCTCTTTCTCTCTTTCGTTCTTTCCTTCTAATCCTTTCCTCCATATAATTTTCATATTTGAATTTCGCTTTACCCTTCCGTTGTCTTTCATTTATTTTAAATAATCTTAAATATGATTTTTGAGATTTTTTTTTGAGGCACACTTTAAATTTTGAAAGCTCTGAATTGTTTGATTGATTTTTGGGTGAGCGTTTTTCTTGTTTGTTTGCAAGTTGCGAATGTCCGTGTGAGGCGTTATTTTAATTTTCCTTAATAAAAATGTTATTTTTTTATTTTTCGTTTGTTTTCATGTTTTGATTTTTTGTTTACATGTTTTTTTGGTTGTTTTGTTTTTTGCTTGTGGCTATTTTGAAATTCTGTTAGGTATGTTCAAAAAATAATATATTGAGTGTTTTTTTATTGATTTAAAAAAAAATTTATATTTCACTTCAAATTCTAGAAAAAATTAATGTCAATTTTTGAAAAATTTTATATTAAGTTTGGTTTTGTGTTTTAAAAAGTTTATTTGTCTAAATTTAGTTTTTTTGTTTATTATCCATTTATTACTTCGTTCATTTATTAACTTATTCATTTGTTCGTTCGTTCGTTCGTTCGTTCATTCGTTCATTCATTCATTCATTCATTCATTCATTCATTCATTCATTCATTCATTCATTCATTCATTCATTCATTCATTAATTCATTCATTCATTCATTCATTCAATCGTTCATTCATTCGTCAATCTATCTGTCCATCAGCTTATTTAAAATCTTATTTCGATCGTGCTTGAAACATTGCTTGTTAAATTATACGTCTAGTTGTCCAATGCCCTAACTTCAAACTCCTCCCCCCTCTCTGTCTCTTTTTCTCTTTTTTTTCTTTCCCTCCCACTCTCCATTTCTCTCTCTCTCCCTCTCTCTCCCTCTCTTTCCCTCTCTCTATCACTTCCCTTTTTTCTTTCTGTGTCTGTGTATTTGTATTTTTTGTGCACTGTACTGTGATTGTGTGATGTTGTTTGAATCGGTATGATAATGTGTGCATGAAGGTGACCGATATACGAAAGTTATAATGGGTTCGTGTCTCATTTATATAGAGCCTTTTGCATAACCTGATAATATAATGTGATTACGTGATGTTTAGTGATGTTATAGTATTGATGTAATAATGTGATGTTATTTGGCATGGTGATGATACGGTACAGTGATATAATCATATGATATGATGTTAATGCACTCATAATGACAAAATGACTAAAGGTGAATTGCCAAATTGTTATCAAACGAAAATGTGGGATTTTTTATAAAAATTGAAATATAACAAATGTTATAGCAGTAATGTAGTGAGATTTAATGCCACGCGCATCCGAAAAACACACATTTGATGTAATTTAATGTTAGTTGATGTCATGTCAAAATGTCATATACATGTACACATGCATGATTTTTATCTCCATAGATCGCGAAGCTGCATCAAATAATATTACTTCATCGTTTTGTATAAAAAAAATACCCGGTATCTATTCTTTGTTATCTGTGTATAGAATGAAGTTGTCATATTAGAATGTGTATTTTAAAATATATCAACAAAATACAAACAAGGTATCAGAACACATGAATGTTTTTAAATTAAGTTTTTATACAAATGCTCAATACGCAGATACAAAAATAACCTCGATACAAATACAACTAAGAGAAAAAAATAAAAGTTAAAAAATGTCAAAATAATTTCGTGCTTCTCAAACAAAAAACAAAAAATTAAAAAATACGACGTATGGGGGAGAGCCGGGAAATTAATTTGCACCGCGAAATAAAAATTCTACCATTTATCATCCTGCCTTGTGTGTCAATTGTTGTTTCTCACAATTTTTTCCATTTTTACAATACAAATAAACACACCGCAACATTCTGATAGAAAGTTTATTCAAAGAGCGAAAATGGGAAGGAATAAAATGGGAATGTTTTAAAAATGGCCACGTTATTGATTCGAAGGTTGTCGTTAAATGCGGTTCATATTTGTTCGTTTGTTTGCTTGTTTGTTTGTCTCTTTGCTTGCTTACATATATGTGTGTATTTATGTGTGTTTGTCTGTTTGTGTATCTACGCACACATGTATGTCTGTATGCATTTGCACATATAAGTGAGTTATGATGATTTATTTCAGGTCAGGTTTAAATGTTAACACTTGCAACTTATTTCTTGATTTATGAGTTAATCTATTGATAAATAGTTCGATTAAGCGACGCATTGATTGTCTAATTGATAGCTGAAATGAATAGATGGATGGGTGAATGGATGGATGGATGGACGGACGGACGGACGGACGGGTGGATGGATGGATGGATAGATGAATAGATGGATGATTTATTTTTTAACTGATTATTTGGTTTAAATGGTCGCCTGGTTAAGTGGTTAGTGAAATAAAAATTAAATTTTTAAATGGTTGACTGAATGGTTTGTTAGTAACAAATATTTGGATAGATATTTGTATGTAGGGTATAAATAAATATAGGTTGTATATAGAATAGAGTAGGAAAGCAATTATAATGATAGTTTAGTTATAAGAGTAGTTCACGACGAGACAGCAAATTTACAGACATGAAGCGGCTTAATATAAGACAATATAACCAATCTTTAATCAGAGCATATAACACTTTGTATTTAAAAAAATGAGGTGAGGTGACATACAATAGGGACTGGCTGGTTAGAAGGAGTTAGACAGCTAGTTAAGCTCCAGGGAGCAAGGTCTCCTGGTACTATATAATAGGCAAGCACAGAAGATAAAATTAGAGTTATCTCTTTAACACGCTTCAAGCTCTTGTGCACAAATTATACCCTTTTACACATTATCATTATTTGCTTTATTCTTTACATTTTAATTAACAGTATTGAGTTTTATTATTTTATTTTATTAAATATATTTCATTGCAATCAAATAATAAAAATGATATTAACAACAATGGGTGAGTCATTTCTCGTTCGATTTCGATTATTAAACTTTATTACATTTTAAACACCAGCTAATACTCAACACACCTTGGTCGCCAATTAATGTCATCTATCATTATTTTATGTACATGAACAATTTCGAGTTAATTAACGTTGAGCGAGCGAGTTTAGAGAAACAGAAAGAATTTCTCCAAGAAAAAACTATGTTGTCCGTCCGGTAACCGTTGTAGAATGGTGAAGAGTTAGCAATATAACAATAGGTTAATTAATTGCTTGAAAGTTAATAATTATTCGAAAAGATATTCAAATACCATCAAATTATTTTTACTTTTGATTAAAACTATCCTTCATTGCATGATTTATAAATTTAAAACATTTTTTAAATTTTAAAAATTAGGATTAATTAATTAATCCACCAATTTAGCGTCTAATTGATTGATCGTTTCTCGTTTTATGTTTGTTGTTGCTCGAATGTTGGTAAATATTAATTAATTGATTAATTGGTTTAATAAAATTAATTGATTGATTGGTTGGTTGGTTGGTTGGTTGGCTGGCTGGCTGGCTGGTTGGCAGGCTGGCTGGCTGGTTGGTTGGTTGGT
Organism: Helobdella robusta; assembly: GCF_000326865.2. Lineage (NCBI taxonomy): Eukaryota > Metazoa > Annelida > Clitellata > Rhynchobdellida > Glossiphoniidae > Helobdella > Helobdella robusta. The sequence continues at coordinate 798,546 of NW_008704589.1, read as the reverse complement.
TGGCTGGTTGGTTGGTTGGTTGGTTGGTTGGTTGGTTGGTTGGTTGGTTGGTTGGTTGGTTGGTTGGTTGGTTGGTTGGTTGGTTGGTTGGTTGGTTGGTTGGTTGATTGATTGATTGGCTGACCGACCGACCGACCGACTGACTGATTGATGATTTCATTTAAAATGTACGTTGTCTAGCTTGAACTATCATGGTTTTGAGTAACTTTTTTGTTAGATTAAATATTTAAAAGATAATTAAATTGATTTTCATCTTTATCCGTGGTTCTTCCTCTCTTTCTCCCTTTCTCCATTTTTTTTCTCTTGCGCTTTATTTCTCGTTTCCTCATCTCTCTCTTTATCCTTTTTTTCAGTTTCCATCAAGTCAAATAATTTTTCTTTCATTCAGTAATTCGTTTGTCCGTCTTTAATTTCTTCAACCTACATGTGCGTGCAACACAACATTTTTGGCTTTATACTTAGTCTTGCTTGTGTGTTAGCTGCTGTCATGCATGCGAATTTATTGTAAATGTCCTTCGTTTTAACAATTATATCTAAACATATTCATACACATAGAAGTTGTTATATAACAAGTGTCTTCTTTTATTTCTACGCGCGCAAAACTGCGCCAATGTATGCTTGCGTATTTGTAGGTTTCCACATGCGGCAGACTGGAAAACCATGGATGCAGCATATTCTTCATGCAGGCATCTTAAAAGTAATGGCATTTTTGTACACGGAAGTAAGTTGGTTTCTCGTTGAAGCGTGTCACATTCAACCTCCGCGATATCAATTTTCTTTTTGAAGAAGATTCCCTCAATAATAAACGCAGCCTCTCTTTATTGCTCTTTAAAAGATCATTATTTTTATCTTAAATAGACAGTTCTTTAGTATATCTAAACATGTGTGTAGTACTTGTTTACTTGTTTGCACATGAACACACATGTGCTTAAGCTTAAACTATGCTATAATTTTGTCGGATTTATGAATATGTATATAAAAATTATTGAAATACTTTATTATATATTTCTTGTGTGTTTGTTTGTCTGTCTGTCTGACTTTTCGTCTGTCTGTCTGTCTGTATGTATGTATAAATGTTTGTATTTAGGCATGTCTCTTGTTAGTTTAATTAGATATGTGTCACTGCAATAAAGTGCATGGGAAGATAACCGCAGCCGAACAAATAACTTAGCTCGCTCGCTCAATTGAACTCTAGTGAACGATAAGCAACTAATTTCCGTTTCCATTCAGCCCTCTTCATTTTCTATCCATTTTTTATTACATTATTGCTTATTTTTTTGAAAAGTTGAGTTTTTTCATGATTTTGAAAATAACGCGTTTCAATTGATCGTTGTTGTCATTATCATCAATGTCATTGACACCGTGACGTCATGACATCATCAACATTACATCAACATCGTCCTCTTAACATCTCTCATCAATAACATTCACAAATACGTCACCAATAACATCAATAACAACATAAATACATCATTAATGACATCAGCAAGAGAATCAATAACAACTACCGTAACATCAACATCCTTATCTTCATCTTAGCCAACATAAACAACCTAATTACAAACATAATCTACGTGAGATTAAATGCACACAAGCACATACAACATACACACACACACAAACAAACAAATAAACACGCACACAAACACGCACATAAACACACATACATAAGTAGACTTAATAATTATGCATACAACACGTTATTGCGTTCGATGTTTTTCATAATTTTGGGTTTTATTTCACGTTCATTTTACTTGACATATGCCTGGTTTTCACACGGTCACAAGTCGCATAACATACAAGATATTATTGCAATGTCTCCTTTGAAAAACATTATGAACTTCAACGTATACAAAACATTCAGAAACATGCATAGTATCACGTGAGAAGATACAAACTCAAACAAACCATTTAAAATAAACAAAGTGAAAGAAGAGTTAAACAGTAACATGCATGCATATTTAATTTCATTGCGGTGATTTATTTGATAAATCAGGAAGCTCAGTTAAGGAGAACACAGATGTTTAAATCAGGAAGATGAAGAAGAGAGAGAGAGAGAGAGAGAGAGAGAGAGAGAGAGAGAGAGTGGAGGAATAACAGAATAAAAAATGAACAATGTGCATGGCTGATGTACGATGGTTGGATGGAAAAATGAATGTATGTATAAATTTAAAAAAATGGATAGATGGATGGATGGATAGATGGATGTATAGACAAATGATTGGATAGATGGATAAATAAATGAATAAATAAATGAATAAATAGGTAGACAGATGGATGGAAAGATAGATGACAAATTGAGTAAAAAGAGGAAGATACATTGCTAGCTAGCCATCACCAGCATTAAAATATTTGGCCTCATAACTAATTCCCTATCACTAATCCTATCACAACAAAACTGAATGTGTCGCAAGGCCTTCGTGTACCTAGATACTTTTGCTTACGAACGCACACGCAATTGTGTATATATTTGTACACCTGGGTATTTTTGCATATGTACACTTATATTGTCATATGCATGTGTTTTACTGTATGTGTGTACCATTATGTTTTGTTCGTGTAAGAATATGGCTGTAAATTCGAATGTAAGAAGGTTTTTTTGTATTATTACGATTGATCTATGATTGATCTACAAGCAAGATTTTGAATAAATAGTTGAATTAATAAAAAAAATGAGTAAATAACTTCAATAAGTTAATTAGTAAAAAATGTTAAAATAAAAAATTAATTATTTAATACAACCATCCAACAAATTCATTATAATTTAATAAGCAAAAAATAAAGTGAAGAATGCTTCCAACAACGTATAAATAGATAATGTATACGTGTGCGTGTACAAACGGCACACATACTTGACACAATGTGCGTACAACGAACGCACAATGTACACACCCTGCATATTTGACACAATGTCATTAAAGGAGATAGGAACACCTTATCAATTCTATTTAATGTCCTATTGCTTTTAAGATTTACTGCCTTCAATGCGCTATTAACATTTTACTACTACTACTGTCGCTATCATTTACTATTACTACTACTACAACTACTACTACTACTTCTACTACTACCACTAATACTACTATTACAATGACAACAACAACTACTACTACTATTACTTCTACTACTACTACAACTACTATTACTTCTACTACTACTACTACAACTACTACTAGTACAACCTCTACTACTACTACAACTACTACTACTACTATTACCGCTGCCGATACATTTTTTATACTATACCAAAGATACAACTCTTTGTCTTTACTACCATTACTTACGCTAAAAAAATGTTCACTAAATTAATACCTGGAACTATTGCTTCTGCTAGGCTGGATTTGACTGGAAAAGTAAACACGCTTATTAAAAGCAAGACGTGTCATGGTTGAATTCTCGCGTACTTACATGCCGTGTGGCGTGTCTTTTGTTGATGATACTTTTTTGGAAATAACTCAAGAAAGTATTGCAAAAAAAGGATACCACACACCAGTGTATAAGTCTATAAGTATTAGTAGTCATCTATATGTACGCACGCACAAGTTCCACAAACACTGCCATCACGTACAGCATAAATGAAGTTGCGTTTGTATAACAAGCGGCTGTTTTTTTTTAACTTCTGTACACCTTTTATTTTTTCACTTTCATTCAATAAAATGATTAATATTTCATGGAAACTAAAAAAAATTGTATTGTTCTATTAAACTAATTGTCGCGAATTAATTAAACGAGGTGAATGAAATAAAATACAAAGTTTATTAAAATAATAAAACATGAATTATACTAAAAACAATTAAACTCAGGCTACATGAAAATAAAACTTGCATCAGTTTGCGTAAATGTGGCTAGTGTGTGGTGAGTGGAGCTGCAAAGCATCATGTATTAACGAAACGAAATTATTCCAAATTAAATTTGTTTCATTATTTTCATTTAAATTAATAAAAAAATTGTAATTCATTTAGATACGCGCTACAATAATGCTATAATTTTATATTTAGTTTTGCTTTTGTTTTGTTTAATGGCGGTTTTAAAACATGTCACAATTTATTATATAGAGTTGTTTTTAACACTCAACTGAAGGAAAATGCTTTTGATGTGATTTGGATGTGATGTTGTTATAATGTTGACGTGACGTTGATGTCTTATAGTTAATGTAATGCTGAAACAACCATTATTGTGATGTTGACTTGGATATAGGATATTGATGTATCAATGTAATGTGGTGTGGTATTGTAAATATGTTGCAATATTATTGTATGGCAACATCAGCTGAGTTTTTCTACGCGCACATACAAACAAACAAATAATAAAACATGCAGACATATACAAACAAGCAGACAAACAAACACAAACATGCATGCTTCAATAGAGTTGAAGTTTTGAATAGAAATGCACTTTTAATCAGTTTGAATCATTCCATATTTTATGCCGAGTACAGAGGCAATTTAATTTGATTAGAGTGCATGTATTTAGGGACGCAGACACACACTCACACACACACGCACACACACACACGCACGCACACATACATTACACCATTTTTGCTCATAGTATCAATATTAATAATATAATATTAATAACATACGTGTATTTACCTATGCGTGAAAGTAACAAAACTGTATCTGTATATATAGAAATGCACGTACAACGTACAACACAGAACACACACGCGCACGCACACACGCATACAAGTTCACAAAACACCTCAGGTATATTTACATAGGTGGAAAGAACACGAAGAAAGGGTATTGCACTCATGATAGGTCCTGATAACCTCGCACTATAAATAATAATTCCATAATTTAATCAGTGCATGACAGTATTTGTGTGTTTGTGTGTGTGTGTGTGTGTGTTCGCCTGTGTATTTGTACTGAAGAGTACTACCTACACGCAATGGCATTGAGACACATTACAAGCAGAAGGTGCTTATTGAGCAATTGCAAACTGTACCGTCACACGTAAACATTTATTCATCTGTTTATTCATTTTCTTCTTTCTTTCTTTCTTTGTTTCGGCTATTTGGGATTGGTTTTTATATCTATCTATCAACCTAGATATTATAAAATTCTCTTGTTCATTCATTCATCCATGCATGCATTCATTCATGCATTCATTCATTAATCAATTCATTTTGCAATCACTCAGGTATTGAAAAATTTTAGCACCGATTTTTACTCAGCCATTATGTTATCTTTGATACATGTTAAATAACAGCAATGAATGCTAACTACGATTGTAGCATAACATAACAGATTATTGTGATCAAATAGATTAATTTAATTAATTTAAATTCAATTAAATTTCATTAAATTTAAATTTAATTAAATTTTAATTGATTTAATCACGCCATCAGAAATGAAGCCGTCGTGGAGTGTTCAGGCAGCTTTAGAGCGGGCAAGTACTACTACTCACGGTGCGTTATATGAGTGAATGAATGAATGAATGAATGAATGAATGAATGAATGAATGAATGAATGAATGGATGGATGGATGGATGGATGGATGGATAAATGAATGAACGAATGAATGAATGAATGAACGAACGAACGAACGAATGAATGAGTGAGTGAGTGATTGAGTGACGACAACAACAACCCAAAGGCATACTGATGGTGGTAGGACTGGGAGTCATCATCGGCGTCATCATCGGATGTTCCTTACTGGCTGTCGTCATTGTGATTTTGAAGAGGTCTGTATAGAAGGATTGAGGGGGAAGGGGGGTATTTGTGACGTCATCCTCATTCGCATCCACATCATCATCATCCCAGCCATGATAACCACCGTGATCATTACCACATCACCATCATCATCACCACCATCATCATCGTCACCAACATCATTAAATCACCACCACCATCATCGCCACCACCATCATTACATCATTACCACCATCAGCACCATCACCACACCATCACCACCAGGAAAAGGATGAAGCAGACGATGGAACAGGAACGTCGCTTGGAGATGCTTACCCAATATTCACTCGATCTCCCTCTCGACTCCTACAAGCAACAGCAACAGCAACAACAACATTACCAGCAGCAACTTCTTCAACTGCACCAACAAAAACAACAGCAGCAGCAGCAGCAGCAACAACAACAACAACAACAACAGGCCTATCTACCGCAGACACAAATTTTTCCGGAAGAAGGCCAATATGGCGTGCAGGGATGTGCCGATATAGCGATGGGCGATTACCATTCACGTTGCTGTACGACTCCGAGAATCGTTTGTTCGCAGGGTTACAATTGCGCAAAGAACTCTGAGAGGTGAATAGGTGTGACTAGCTTTTGATATTATAAAATTATCAAATTTATAAATTTATTTTTTTTGTGAAATAAAATTGAATTTTTTTTAACGCAAAAATAAAAAATTGATTCCAACAGCTGCAAGCAAGTATTAACACCGAAGAACTCACCACCACACCAGGCAACGATGACGATGATGACGTCAGCGAATACGTCATCATCGTCAGACAGCAAGCCATTTCTGCACAAAGATCACATGTACGAATGTCCTATACTCGGCCACCACCAAACGAATGAATGCATTTCCACTTAAACAGTTGTTATTTCTACATGGAAAATTATGTATATTTTGTTTTTATTATTATTATTTTAATTGTTATTATTATTGTTATTATTATTGCTATTATTATTATTATCATTATCATTGATCGCATGTGCGTAAGCAATCTATTGACGCATGTATATACGTTACAAATGTCCAATTAGTTAGATCGAAATGAGATAAATTAAGAAAAATATTTACCGTTGTCGTTCCAGTAAAATAAGAGGAAATCATCGATCTTATTATATTTTCCGTGACGATGCACTCACATTAATTGTTATGTAATGTCTCGTGGAATGAGTCAGACGTCATGTCGAACAGGGTTGTTAGCTACCGTCATCGTCAGCCATAGCTATAGTCGTCATCATCTTCATCATCATTCTCATCGCTATAGTCATCATCATCTACATCATCATCCTTATCATTAAAGCCGCCATCACCTTCATCATCATTCTCATCACTATAGTCGTCATCATCTTCATCATCATTCTCATCGCTATAGTCATCATCATCTACATCATCATCCTTATCATTAAAGCCGCCATCACCTTCATCATCATTCTCATCACTATAGTCGTCATCATCTTCATCATCATTCTCATCGCTATAGTCATCATCATCTACATCATCATCCTTATCATTAAAGCCGCCATCACCTTCATCATCATTCTCATCACTATAGTCGTCATCATCTTCATCATCATTCTCATCGCTATAGTCATCATCATCTACATCATCATCCTTATCATTAAAGCCGCCATCACCTTCATCATCATTCTCATCACTATAGTCGTCATCATCTTCATCATCATTCTCATCGCTATAGTCATCATCATCTACATCATCATCCTTATCATTAAAGCCGCCATCACCTTCATCATCATTCTCATCACTATAGTCGTCATCATCTTCATCATCATTCTCATCGCTATAGTCATCATCATCTACATCATCATCCTTATCATTAAAGCCGCCATCACCTTCATCATCATTCTCATCACTATAGTCGTCATCATCTTCATCATCATTCTCATCGCTATAGTCATCATCATCTACATCATCATCCTTATCATTAAAGCCGCCATCACCTTCATCATCATTCTCATCACTATAGTCGTCATCATCTTTATCATCATTCTCATTAATATAGTCATCTTCATCATCCTACTTATGACGACAGCGATCATCGTCTTCCTCATCGCCCATGTTCATCATCACCCACCGCAAAGTAGCCGTCGTTATTATTTGCACAGCCAACATTCTCACCAAATCATCACCTTCATGACATTCTCACCATCATTAGCGAACACTTTTCCACCATCATAATTTCATCAACTCACCATCAACACTCAACATAATGTCATTTTCATCATAAGCGATCGGTTTGCTGTATCATGTAGTCATCATAAACAGTCGATATTTAAATTGTGTCTAATTTTTACGAATCATGTTCAATAAATGTTTTCAAAATGTTCTCATCTGAATTGTATTTCTAACGATTAATCTCAACGGCCGTGGTGTGACTAACCAGTTAAGCATTATATGCAAATGAAGTATAAATACCATCACCCAAAAGCCTCTCGTTATCATTATAGTCAAGCTCCTCTTCCTCTAAAAACTTCAACAAAACACATGGTGAGATGTAACACTTTGCAAGGTACCAATCAAACAATAAGTCTGCCTCTCTAAGCTACTTTTATTTACTTTTTTTTTTTTTTAAATTTCTTCGTTGATCAACAATTTAAGAACCATATTTCCAACTTTACCGATTTGCACTCCTAACACGTCCGTTTACGTAGTACATAACTGGCGTGAAACAGATTTAAATGGCAATAACATTTAATTAACTCCAAAAGTACGGAAGATGGTGTCTTAAAATTTTATTAGTAAGCTTATTAAGTTTATTAAATTTTAGAAATCCAATTATCATTCTGAAAAGTTACCATAATTCACATATTGCATTGTACACAAATTTGATATTGCTTGTAATTCAAACATCGATGCGACACTAACAAAAATTCAAAATGCACATACATAGATACAAAAATAACCATGTAAGATCAAATTCAATCATATCTGGTGGACATTTGAATGAACATGTGAACAAAAATCAATTCAGTCGAAGAACACCTCTGCATAACATCATCAACAAATGCAATCAGACAAGCAAGGACACCCTAAACTTTCAAAAGAGTTTTCTTGCATTCCGCCACATCAAACCATTAAATAAAGCAGAGTATCACTGAAGCTAAAGATATATTTGCCTAACTTTGTAAAATGATGTCACAACAACAATAGTTAAATGTTATCTAATAAAAATGCGAAAAATCCCTAATATTTCTAATGTTACGGTGGCTACTGCAAAAATGTATATGCAAAAATTGTTAAAAGAAAAATTAATGTAGACGTAGCAATGCTAAGTTGGAATTTAGAGAGCAAGAGCCTGCTTGCTCATGTTGGAAGATGCACTGTTCACTGCAGTGTGCGAATGCTTCAAGATCTGCTTCACCTTCCTCTCCAAATCATATAGGTGACTATCTTCTGCCTGAGGAGCTATGGACTTCATAGCTTTGGCCAGTTCAAACAAGTAGTCAGCATTCGATCCACTGGGACCTACAGCAAAGGATATCTGATATGCTATCTCATCATTTCCTGCCGGTCCCAGAAAGAAGGGATTGTCATTGGATCCGATGTAGATATCCAGGAAGAATGGAGTGTGCATGTTGTCAACTGGATTGAACTGCACAGCTAACGAACGATATCCACCCTTTTCTCGATAATCCAGGTGAGTTCTTACCATTATTTCATCTTCTGGGTGAATTTCATAAGCCACACCCCAGACCACATCCTGGTGTGTTTGAACATTAAACATTGTTAAGTTCATCTGTTAAGATTGAACATCAAACATTGGCAAGTTCATTCATATAACTTACCAAAATTACTAATTAAAATAATTTTTAAAAATATTTAAATGTTGTTATAGTTAATGAATCATAAAAACCAAAATGGCTACCTCAGGTGAGTCTGACTTGACAAGGGTCACAACTCTCCCTGGCTGAATTAAAAAATATTTTATGAAGTATTTTTATTCAAATCAAATGAACAATATTAGAAAGAAAATATTGATTATATCAAAAATGAATTCATAATTTTAAAAAATTAGCCACCTTTCCGGGCACGCCTCGATGGTCCTCACTTCCCTGCCAGAATCTTCTGACATATCCCTTCACATAACCAACAAGTTTTCTTTTGAAGGGGAAGTCAACCTTCCAAATTAATGATCCGTACCCGAAGATCCACATCCTGACCTAAATTTCATTATATAGTCAATATTTTATTCAGTTAGTGAACGTTTTCTGCCTTTTTTCGTTTTAATTTAACTTCATTTTACTGATTTTTTTAATATTTCAAAACGTAGCCATTTTCGTTTATTTACGTTTGATCACTTTTGCGTTTTCATTTTTAGTGTTGAGCCTTTTTGTGACACGAACAAAAATGAGTATAACAATATTAAACAAATTAAAACCAAAAAATGTTAAATTTTCAAAAAAAATTTTTAAAAATACATTTAATAAATTATTTAAATAATAAAAAATAAATTTATATAAACTCTATCTTGTGTAGAATAAAGAGTGGTAATAAAAGAAGCGTAGAAATACATGTAACCTGGGCACCGGATGTTGTATAGGTACCATAGTTACGGTATCTTAGGTGATAGTTGTCGTATAATTGCTTCTTGTTTCGAGGTAACCGTTTTCATGGCATTTATTTCATTTTGAAACATTTTATTCCAATTTATTTTCTGTCATTTTTATTCCATATTCTTATTTGTTCATCTGCTTTTTAAAATCTTTTTTCAAATAGAACATCTAAATGTTACTTCTGATTAAATAAATGAACTTTTTTCCTATTTATTGCCGACGACAGACGTGTTTGGACATGTTGGCTGCATGATTCAACTTGTTCGTTAATCTCGGCTTTATCCTTGCACGAGAATTCAATTTTCTTCAAATTTAAATTAAAAATGCATTGTCCGTTCGTTCGATTTTGAAATAGATTTTACGTTCTGCTGAGTAAAGCATCACACATACATACATACATATTACATAGGCATTCGTTATCCTAGGTAGTGTACAATTGGTTGCTCTGTCTAGTAACTTAGTAACTCACCTAGTAACTAACTAAATTTATAACAAGTGCAACTCACTTAGTAACTAATTAAATTTGTAACAAGTGCTTATTTATTATTGAATTTTACTTTTAAAACATGTGAGTTGACTTCTTTAATTAATAACAATAGTACTATTATATTCAATTATTTTTTTAACGAAATTTGTGATTATGTAATTTGTAATTGATTATAGAAAATGACAATATTGTTGTTATTCATTCAGATATGTCCCAAATGTTGCCCACATTTACAGAGATGCAAAATTTAACTGCTCTTCAGGTTAATTCATTGTTGAATTTAAAAAAAAAATAATTAATTTCCAATGTATTAATTGAAAATTTTCTGAATATAAAATTGATTGATGACATGTTGCAAAGTATATGATTTTGAAAAAACGTATTTTCTGCTTGAAATTTGAAAAAAATTGTATAATTGAATTTGTTAATGGCCATTTTTTATATCTATTTGATTCTCATTTGAAAAATTTACAAATCATAAAATAATTGCAGAATGTGAACCAGCAGCAGCAACAGCAGCAGCCAGCACATCACATACAAGTGACCACAATACAGCCACCAACATCATCACAAACTAGAGTGAGAGTCATCCCCCACAAAATACTCGCTCCTCCACCACCTGGCTCATTCAATCCGCAACAGTCCATCAACATTGTTCCTGCCACAAAAGTTGCAATCATTAATTCACAGCAGCATCAGCAGCAGCAACAGCAGCAACAACAGCCTCAACAACAAATACCATTACCAGCACATACAAACAACATCAGTCCTTACATTGTCACATGTATGTAAAATTTGTTTTTATTGCTTATACTTCAATAAATTTAATTTAATTGAATGTTTTTAATTTAGTTTTATTTTGCTACGTCTCCTACACTTTCTCTTTGTCATCAGTTTCAAGCAATGGACAGGTCATTGAGCAGGCGAGCAGCAACAACAATGCAAACAACAACAACGCCACCCTAATAAACACACAACAACAACAACAGCAACAACCACCACAATTTCATCAATTAAAGAATCTGAATCACATAGAGAGCTACCAGTACATTGATGATGCTACTGGTCAAATTGTCTATCAATCCTCCAATGATCACATGTATGCATTCTCATTTACCTGTTTTTTTTACATCTGTTCTTTATTTAACTTTGTACTCAAACGTTTTGATAAGGTTTTGTGATCTTTGTCAAGTTTATTTATTTTTTGGCAGGTGTAAGTGATTTTTGATTTTTTTTTTCAATATTTTAAGAGCAAGTTCTTTTTTGAACAGATTTAATTTTTTAATTAATGAACGTTATTTTTCACCAAATAATTGTAGTTCTCGTAGTGTTTTGTTTTTTGTTTGAGCAGCATCCATTTTTTAATGTTTTTATTCATTTAAAGTTCAATTTAAGTTTTGTTCAATTTGCTGATATTAAAACTGAAATGCCAAATGACACCATGCAGACAACAGCAGGGTCCAATATACCTCCCTCAACAAACTGTCTTCTACGTTAGTCCTCAGTTTTTCTTTTCATTTTAAATTTGTAACATTAAATTATAAAACAAAAATTGTCTACATGTACTTTTTTCATTATGTCTTTATTTTTTATTTCTTCCTATGTATACGTAGAGTTGTATAAGTTCAGTGAGATGATTTCATCGTTACTTTTCACAATCACAAAAAAGTCGAATGTAGGCAACAACATGCTGCAGCAAGATGGCTTCCTACAGCAAACGCAGCAGCCACAGCAGCAACAGCAGCTGAGTAACAGCAGCGTTGGTGGCAAGACATTCATACTTCACAGGCAGCTTCAAGATGTTGATGCCCAGCTGATCACCGGAGGACCGAGAGCTGCTCCAGCCACGGTTTGTTGCTACTACTTCTTTTTCAGTGGTGAACTGTGTTGCGTTATTTAGGCGTTTGCAATTGCCTGTTTTTTCTTGCTAGTTCATTCAAGTAAAAATAATTTTTCTATAGTTGTCCATTTCAAGATTGTAACTTATGAGACTAGGTTCTCTTATGAAAGTGGCTTTGAAAATGATTCATGATATCTCTTGAGATTAACAAGTGTAATCATTTTCTGTACTAGTTTAGGAATGATTACTTAACATGATCTTTAGGAGTATTAACTATACGCTACTATGTACGGATAAATTATAACACATACACACGAACGTTTTTATTTAAAATATACATACCACTACACATCATTTATTTTATATCAAATATATTTGACTGAAGAGTGAACATAGAACCTCATATTTTGATTCCAAATGTTGGCAGAAAGAGGTTTAAACAAAGCTAAATTTAAATCAGTTTCACAATTATATTCAACTGGTTTATTAATCATTTAATTAGTTATTCAATTAGTTAGTTTATCACTTAATCACTCAATCAATTAACGTCAAAATAACTTATTTAAATTGGCATTTCTTTAGTTCACTTAAATTTTAATGTTCGAATCACGTAAATGATGGATGATTCTTCACCCAACGTATTAATTTAAATAATCCAATTAAATGTAATTAATTATCGTTATAAATATTGTATTAATTATTATTTAATTTTATTACTATTATTATTACACGATGAAAATATTTTATGTACATACATTGGTTAACTTATCAGTACTATTTTACCTCGTTTATTTATTCATTTATTTATTCACCTTTGATTTTTACTATAAAGTTATATTTGTTTTTTTTATGTGTTTCGTAACATTGGCTTAAATTATTAGTGATATATGTGAGTGAAATTTCTTATTTGATTTTTAGGATGTTAATCAAATCAAATTAATCAGATCAGTCAAATCAATTTTTTGTTGATCGTCCGTTTTGATTGTTAAGATGTAAGCGATGACTTTAACCGTGTAACCTGGTTAAATAATGATTTAGATTAACTTAGTCAATCATAAAACCAATCAATCAATCATCAGACAATTCAACCGACCAATCTACATACCAATCAGTCAACAAACTAATCCAGACCTAAATATTCCTAATTTTTTTTATGTTCCTAAGTTTTAATAGCGTAAATGATAACTTCATGTATGCATCTGTTACCATCGTCATCATTATCTTGTACAATAATTACTAAATTAAAAAAATCTTTTGATAAAACAAATTATCATTTTACACATTTATAATTAAGTAAATGACTATTCGCACACGTACACGCCACACAAGCTAGCACACACTTGCACACATAAAAAAAACTTCCATTATATTAACGTATTAATGATAGTATTTGGATAGCGCTCTCTAAAAAAAACGTGATGTTATTAATTTGACAGGTGAACTGGCTGCTAGAGAATTACGAGGCTACGGAGGGTGTAAGCTTGCCGCGAAGCTCTCTCTACAATCACTACCTACGTCACTGTGATCAGATGAAGTTGGAGCCCATGAACCAGGCGTCATTTGGAAAACTTATAAGATCCGTCTTTCCACAAATAAGAACTAGGAGGTTGGGTACGAGGTTGGTCCTTCAGTTGATTAACCGATTGATTTGTTGCATGATTTGTTTGTCAATTGATTTTTTTGTTGATTGACTGCAACTTACGATTCATCTTTATTACAGAAAATTTGTCATTTCTGTTGTTGCTATGTTTTTGGCTGTTATTTTATTGTTGTTTTTTGTATTTATTCACCCAATGAATTAAATTGACTTAATTTATAAATGTTTGTCAGCTGAGGAATTATGTTATTAATTGTTTAAAAATTTCAGAGGAAATTCAAAGTACCATTATTACGGGATCAAGATCAAATCAACGTCATCGTTGATACTGAGTGAGTGCAAGTTCGCCGATGATACAGATTACGAAGAAATGACTAAGGGGTATGAAAGTTGATCTTCATCATTCTTACATGATTTCTCAACCACGTTATTGTTTTTGCTTGGTTACTAGGGCCTTATTAACTAATATACAAATAGGACAACTCTTCAGACCCAGTGATTTGAATGAACGCAGGTTTATCAGGCCCTTATTTGTCACAATTTTTTTATTTTATTTATATAAATGTGGAGATTTTTTATTGAATGTTCTTGCAACTGCATGTTTGAAGAATCTTAAGTTGTTTCTTGTAGTTTTCGGGAGAAAAAGCAACAGCAACTGTTTTAATAACCATATCACGAAAATTTCTGGTTATTCGTTTACCATTTAATCTAATAGTGGACTGCATTCTTTAAATCAATTTCGAAATGTATGCACAGGAAAACTTCAGAAAGCAAAATGCATAACTAGCTTTAAACATTTTCAGAATGTATAAAAATACATTTTGACGTAAATACGTTATAATGAAAAAGAGAAGAAAATTTTAGCAATACGCCAAACGCCAAATTTTAGCAATACGCAACGCCAAACTCTAAAACAGAACAAACAGAACCGTCATATTCATCAAGATCAAATAAATTGAAAATATATTTGATGGCAATTTGGCGTAGGTGTAAACACAGTGTCTAAGAAGATACACATTGCTTCACGTAATTGTAGATCCGGTGTTTATTGTTGTGTTGTTCTTTCAGAAATATGAAAGTGTTTGCAACTGTCATCTTAGTGTTTTTTTATTGCCTGTTGTTGAAAAAACTGTTTAACTGAGAATCTTGTGCATTGTTTTGAAATGTACACAAAGCATGTACTGTTGAAGACTGCACTGTACAACTGCTTCAAGTGCTATTCAATGTTATACAATGCTTTGAAATACATGCATGTATCTAAAAAAAAGTATCTCCTATGAACCTGCAACAGTTGCTGAATTAAGGAAAGTTGTGAAACATAAACATGCCAACACGCAAATAAAGTGGTTGAAATCTTTAAACACAAAAAATTACAAATAATAAGACTCTATGCATTGTATATTATTGAAAATTTCTGAAATTCACATTTTCATTTAATAACATTTAGATACATTTGTCGGGACAGCCTTTTCATTGAACCAGCCTCGAGCGTTTTTAAAATTTATTTCATATTATTTGTGAGACTAATAAAAAATGCAAAATTCACCAGGAAATTATTTAATACATTTATTTATGTATTCTCAAAAAATTTTGAAAGATGTAAAATACTATCGAACTAAGCGAAAATTTAATACACTTCAATAGTTTTTCAACAACTCATCTGACAGCAACGGCAGCGGTTGCAACAGCTCCTCACTACTTCAAAATGGGAGCGTGCATCACATTCAGCAGCAGCATCACCAACCACAGCAGCTTCAACAGCAGCAGCAGCAACTACAACAACGCATAATGATAGACACAGTGATAGAGGGCGCCCAGATGAGTAGAGAAGGCATCAACTGCCAACAGCAACAATTCTTCACCGACACCATTGTGACGCTTCCAAATTTTGGAGTTATCCTTGTAGAAGATGGCGAGGAAATACCTGATGGAGCTAGCCAAAAACATCTGGGTGCCTATGAAGAACTGTATGCCGAGCAGTGCGAGGTTAGTGGAATGTAGGATCGTATATTTCATTTATTCTTTCATTAAAATTTACCTTATTGATTCATTCAATCATTCGTTAGTTCGTGCGTTTAATGGTAACATACTTTTGTGAAATGTGTGCAGGCTATCATGGCTGGTATCGTCAACTTCCAGTTCAGTGTCATTGAATCACTCTGGAAGTCTTTCTGGAGAACAGATGGGCAGAGGTTGGATGAATTAATAGGTGGACGGTCGCATGAATGAATGAATGAATGAATGAATGAACGAACGAACAAACAAACGAACGAACGAACGAACGAACGAACGAACGAACGAATGAATGGATGGATGGATAGATGGATGGATGGATGGATGAATGATTAGATTGTTGAATTAAGTTTACAGTCAAGGAATTAATAGAAGATTACTAAATTGGAATTCATTCAAAATAAGCTATCTAAGGTATTAAAAGTATACTTGAAAATCTAGCCCTAATATAAAATGTTCGTTGAATTAAACCGTTACGCTTTATTTTTAAAAATAGAAAATTGATTAAATTATTATTTAATGATCATAATTATCATTAAATGATCACATGATCATTAAATAATCACATAATCACCAGCCATGATGAATTAGAGAGGACGCTTCCATGCAATGCCTTGTACGCTCTTTCAAAAATGCCTAGTGTTCAGAAGTACACCATGAAGTCAGATTATACATTCTACCAGTCACTCATTGGCACTCTCATACCTGATGTACTCAAGCCCATTCCGAGTTCGTTTCTATATTTGCTTTGTTTATTTGTTTGTTTGAGTGTATTTTCGTTTGTTTGTTTGCTTATTCGTTTGTTTGTTTGCTTATTCGTTTGTTTGTTTGTTTTTTCATTTATGTGTATTGTAAGATGGCTTGGTTGGTGGAAGTGCCATGTTTCTAACTGCTAGCAGTTCATGGGTGCCTCGTTCAAACGCAGAGATGATTTGAATTTAAATCATTAATTTAATGATTTCTGGGTTGATTTTGTGAAGTATTAAACAATTTTGTAATTGAATTTTTTATTTCTCAAAATAACCTAACGAACTAGTTAATAAAATAATACAAATAAATAACTAATAAACGAATGCAGGCACGCTGACACAAGTCATTAGAAACTTCGCCAAGAATCTGGAGGGAAGTCTGAGAAGGTCAATGAATGGCATATGTACAGAAATGATCGAGTGCAAGGTTTGTTTGTTTCTTTCTTGCTCAGTCAGAAAATTAATTTTTTTCATTAGCCGGTGGTGGGCCACTAGATTGTTATTGTTATTTTGTTTGATTAGTTGGTTAGTCAGTATGTTGGTTGATTTATGGTTGGTAAAGATTGGTTGAATGTTTGACCAGCTGGCAGTATGATAATTAGTTAATTTGATGTCAAGTTTTCAGTAAAATGACTGATTTTTGTGTTTTGTGATGAAAATGGTTGAACCACTTAGGTATCAAATCAAAAACCAACGATTTAAAAATAGTCTATATTTCCAACATACAACTAAACTTTATAATTTTGCGCACACTGACGAATGCAGGTGACAGCTGCCAATGCATTCTCACAGACACTGCGCCGATACACATCACTGAACCACCTGGCACAAGCGGCTCGTGCTGTCCTACAGAATTCAGCGCAGGTCACTCAGATGTTGAGTGACCTCAACAGAGTTGACTTCAGCAACATTCAAGTTACTAGAGCTGTTTCTCTTCAGCAATTTACAGCTCCTTGCTAATTTTTCATGTTTATTTTTCATGTTTGTTTCGTTGAAAAAATTATGTCTTCAAGTGAGTTTGTTATTTAATAGTTCACAAATCATGTTGCTGCAATTACGATCAGTTTTTTGTTGTAATTTAAAAGGAGCAAGCTTATTGGGTGTGCAGATGTAATGGAGATCTCGTGAAAGAGCTGGAAACAGATCTGAAATTGACCCTTGAGAAACAAAGCAGCCTGGAAGAATGGGTGGACTGGTTGGAAGGTGTGGTCAATCTCGTACTCACCCCTCATGAACATCATGTCAGCACCTTCACCAAAGTGGCCCACCAATTCCTTCTGCATTGGTCATTTTATAGGTTCCTGTATTTCATAGTTCTGTTATGACATTTTATTACATTTGCAGCAGTATTTCTAAGAGTGCCACTGAAAGTTTGACTAAAATATGCATGTAAACGAACGCGTAATTTGTTGCACGCCCTGCCCAAAACATACATTTACACATAGAGACAACATACAGCTACACATTCATAAAATAACACAGACAAACATTTCTTCAATCAACCAACAGTTCCATGGTGATAAGAGACCTGACATTGCGCAGTGCAGCCAGCTTCGGATCGTTCCACTTGATACGTCTGCTCTTTGATGAGTACATGTTCTTTCTGGTTGAGAAGAAGGTGGCTTCAATTGCTGGTGAGACCACTGTGGCCACTGTCGGAAATAAAAATCTGGTGAGGAAGATGACGATGATGAGTACGATGATGATAATGATGATGTTGAAGATGAAATGAGCTGTGCAAAAAGCTTTGTGTTGTTTGATGTTGTGATAAGAAGTGTCTATAATTGTATCGACACTAGCAGAACAATCACAGTGGAACAAGAGCCAACAACTTTTTTCAATCCTATCCGTCCACGGCTAGCTTGGATGTTTTAGAAGAGGATGGTGAGAACGAGAACAACAATGACAACTCGACAAACAACACAAACACCAGCAACAACTGCAACCAAACGAGCCTCAACACAAGCCGCGACAGCAACAGCACTGACGACATTGACAAATTTAACAAGGTTACATCGTACATTGATCCGGTGGATGTCACAATGTCGGTCAAGCAGGAATTTACCAACGCTGTCTCATCATATTTTGACATGACGACAACATCAGTCAACACGACGACGACAGCTTCTGGTAATGCCACCACATCAAGTGAGCAGCAGGTAATGGACACTGATTGCGTCATACTTTTAACCAAAGATAGTAGCGATGAAAACAAAGACAACAAAGACCATAACTTAAAAGGAGATAACAACAGAGAGAACAGTCATGCAAATTCCAACAGCAAAAATTCTGACGAAAATTTCAGTCTTAACGACGTGAGCAACACAGATAATCTCAACAGCGACATTGTTGCATACTTGACTAACGACAACACAAGCAATGAACGCACTACTTCTGTCAAAGTCATTCACATACCCGCGAGTTCCATCCTTGCCGCTACCACTACATCAGAAACTAGACATTCCACGTCATTTACGGAGTTTAAAAGCGAATCTAAATCGGATCACAAGATAACCCCGACTAAAATAACAAAGACCTTAACGGTGACTGGTCTGACGCAGCCAGGTGCAAACGCTACGAAAAGAGTTGTACTCGTTCCTGCCATACAGTCTAAGAACTTGTCCGTCAATGTCAAAAGACTGAAAACTAATCTAAAATGACTTCATTGAGCAGCATCGGTCGATTAAACTGTTTTAATTTTCATGGTTTTTAATTAGAATTTATTTATTTATTTATTCATTTCATATTTAACGCTTATCTTTTTTTGAACTTTAACATCATAAATTTTAACAAAATTTCATATTATCACTATGATTTTGAATTACACACACATAAACACACACATTTATATATGTATGTATATATATATATATATATATATATATATATATATATACACATATATAATTAGAAATGAGTGAGACAATTATTAAGAAATATTTGTTGCAATTTTAGCTTTGATTAGTTTCCGGTTCAGTTTTTCAATATTTCTTACCGTATTTTTGGTACAAAATATTGAAAAATTGAACAAGAAACTGGTCAAAGCTGAAAATTTAGTGATATTTCTTTAAAAAAATATATATTTATATATATATATATATATATATATATATATATATATTTAGGAACGAGGTTTTCAGAAATGCATATATATATATATATATTTCATATATATATATATATATATATTTATTTATATATATATATAGATGTATGTGTGTATGTGCGTGCGTGCGTATATATATATTAATATAGGTGTATGTGTGTATGTGCGTGCGTTCGTGTCATAGGTTCTATAACGTGACCATTTCACGTATTCATGCAATACAAATTTCTAAGTCAGGGAATATTTACCGACAGATTGTACAAGAGTTATTTGTTTGAATTATATAAATTTGCATATTTTATTTTTATTAATAGTAATATTTTAATAATTGTCGCTCGATGCTAAAATGTTATTTTTGTATTCGTTGTGTTCGATTTTACTAAATAGTTTTGTGATAAATGTTGTGTTTATTTAAATTAAATTTTATCCATTGCGGAATATTAGTCAACATTTTCCTGTACATTTATGAAGAACAAGTTAAAAAAGACTTTAAAAAATGATTCGTTGTTTATTAATTGTTCAACGGATAGAATGAAATGAGTCTGATATGGTCAAGTGAAATCTCTCCTAAATGAACGTCACGTATATCAATCAATCAATTAGGTTGTAAAACGCTATTTCAGCGATGTTCAACAGCGCTCCTCAATGAATTTTACAAACAGATGGGTCTTAAGATCCGCTCTGAACTTCGTAAGTGATGGAGAAGTAGCCAGAGAAGTAGGTAGAGAAAACAAAGAAGTAATAAAAACTAGCATTGTAAATAGTGACAAAAAAGAATATGATGCTATCGATGAAGAAGAGGAGACCAAAGAAGATGACCAGCCAATAAAGAAACCTGACACCTATTTTCCATCTAAATTCACTTTGACAAAGTCAATCTCCATCTAAATTCTTTTTGACAAAGTCAATATTTCACTATATAAACATCAGAAAGCACTGATGATGATTCATTCGGAATCGAAATATGGCCTTATTTGCAGCATGAATTCGGAAAATAAGTTTATTTTGAATTTTAATAAACTAAACGTTCACCAAAAAACTTTAGTGAGAAAAATTGAAAAAAAGAACTACAAACATATTAACGCCAAACATTCGGTAGAATTTATAGAATATTGTAAATATATATATATATATATATATATATATATATATATATATATATATATATATATATATATATATGCATATATATATATATATCCGTATATATATCCATGTATAGATTGGATGAAGCCTTTTATTTATCACACACATGTTTATGACCATATATATATATATATATATATATATATATATATATATATATATATATATATATATATATATATATATATATACATATATATATCATATATATATATATACATATATATATCATATATATATATATATATATATATATCATATATATATGTATATATAAATATATATATATAATATATAAATAAATATATATATATATATATATATGGTGAGAATTTTCGACCTGCTCCCTGTTCATAACGTACACCATCTCTCACCACAACCAAATGAAGTACAAATGTAAAATATTCATCGTCATCATCATCATATATATACAAAAATATTATATGTATATGATTGAATTGTTACTTATCAGATATATTAATTGAACCTAAACGCCCCGGTTTACGATCGTCTTCTTCTTCTCGCTTTTTTTTAACTCGTGTTAAACACTCTTTTGCCAAATCTGCTTTTGCTTTTTCTGGTCCTTTTCTCTGGAACTCTCTGCCTACTTCTCTAACTATTTCTCCATCGCTTGCGAAGTTCAGAGCGGATCTCAAGACCCATCTGTTTTCAAAATTCATTGAGGAGCGCTGTTGAACATCGCGGAAATAGCGCTTTATAAGCTAATTGATTGATTGATTGATGGTTTCATTACTTTTACGACTTTACATACTTACATCAAAATATATAGGTATACATAGAATAAACTTATCAGGAATTATTGAAAATTCGTTACTTTACATAAAAATTGTTAGTCTGTTTATTTTTAATCTTATTTAAAGTTCAAGGTTGGTATTGGAACAATTTATTTGTAAACTTTTCTTCATTATAAATGTTTAAATCGCCGATTGTTTCTGAAATTTTCATGAAAAGTGTTTGAAAATTGTGATTTGCAGTTTCAATTATTATAAACTAATTTCAATCTCAAAGTTTAAACTTTAAATTTGCTCACCAGTGCCAAAACCAGTTTCAATGTCTGCTGCAACCACAGCTTATCCTAGGACTTTCAGTAGTCAGTTCAGTGATGCTTCGTCATATGACGCTATGGAAGGTGCCGACAATTTGAGGACAAGGCAGAGGAGGGACTCGGCCATTATGGACGACAGAGCCAAAACTTCACAATCTAATTATGCAGATACAGTTGAAAAACTCAACACCTATTATCAGCTAGGTTTGTTGCTTGCTTTCACATTGATCATTTGGATTTGATTTGTTGTATATCTGTTTTTCAATGTTTTTTTTGTTCTTTGACGTGCCCATCAAGCAAACTTCATGTTCAAGTTGATTTTGATACAACAAAATATAATTGATTAGGTTTATTTTATATGCTTTGATGTTTGAACTTGTGAGTTTCTAATTATAAAAACATGATTTCACATTCTTAATTTTTTTTATATACAATTCATAGTGATGTGATTAAAAAATTAATTTTTTGTCAGTCAAAATTTTTAAAAAATTTACTTTAGTAATTATGTTTCAGCTTTTAATATAAATTTTAAACTATTGACAAACCAACAGTCAAGAAACAGATCATGTGCCACCAACACTTGGTGTCTGGTTTGTTCCCGAGGGACACGAGCGACCCCACCTGCAACGTGACCCACATAAGAGACAACATCTACTGTGCTGCTGCCATGTGGGCCCTCTCCCAAGCGTACAAGTTCGTAGATTCTTTTTATTATCCTAATTATTTATCTACAGACACTGATTCCATTATTGCTTTTTAAATGGCATTTGAAATATTAAATATCTAAACTGAATATGCGTTTGAACAGCAGTGTAGAACTTTTTAAAAATATCCTGCTCCAATGAATCCAGGCGAATAGATGATGACCAGGGTCGTACCAAGGAATTGTTGCTGACTGCAGTGAAGACCATGAGGGGCATCCTTGAATGTTGGATGTACCAGGCAGACAAGGTGGAACTCTTCAAGAAGACACAGTCGTCCAAGAACTCTCTCCACGTTCTGTTTGATAGTTCAACTCAAGGAACAGTCACTGGCGATGAGGAGTATGAACATTTGCAGGTTTCATGCACTTGTATACATCTTTAAAGTAATTTAATTCATATACATACTTTTTTATTTATATATGTTTGTATATGAATTATGTATTATATTTTTATAAAATTAAAATAACATTTAGCTGTAACTTGTTGTTAACTCTGTTTTTTAACAATTATTTTACATTTTATGTGATAATCAAGCAATTTTACCATGTTATTGAATTGAATTTTGCATTGATAATATATCATTTGTAAGTACTACAGTAAATTATAGACACTGATGGTGTTTACATCGTGAACACACACACACACACACACACACACACACACAAAATCATTCACACACACACATAAACGCAGAATTACACATTCACATACACACAAACACACATTCATATGTATGTACACACACATACACAGTCACACTTACACACACATACAAACATACACACATGCAGCTGGATTGCCTGGCCCTCTACCTCATCTTTCTTGTTCAGATGACTCAGTCTGGCTGCTATGTTTGTTTCTCTCTTCTTTTTTCTTCAAATTTAGAATGTGTTTTAAGTTTTTTGTTTTGTTGAGATTATTTTTGTTTTGCTCAGATCATTATTTTTAATTTTTTTATATACCAGAATGAATTATCATTCCAGCTAAATAAATTTATTATAACTTTTGTGTGTGATTGATATAACGAAATATATTTATATATATACATTTTTTTCTATTTTCAATTGAATAAACCATCCCTGCAAACAATCTTGTTTTCACTGACTTGCAGATAATCTGGTGCATAGACGAGGTAAACTTCATACAGAACCTTGTATTCTACATAGAAAGGGCATACAGGACTCCGGATTTTGGGGTGTGGGAGCGTGGGAGCAAGTACAACAATGGATCTGTCGAGTTGCATGCAAGGTTAATTTCTTCATAATGTCGTTGTGGTTGTTGTGGTTTTGGCTGTTGTTGTTGTTGCTGCTGCTTCTGCTATGTTCTGTTATTAGTGTTATAGTTGTTGCTGTTGTGGTTATTGCTATTTAAGAACAACATCAACCAAAAACGAGGTTTTTTGAAGTATCCAATGACAAATTTATTCCCTGTCTGGCTATCATATTTTAAAACGTTGCAGTTCTTTGGTAGATCTACTTTCTTATTCATGTTTTTATCCTTTGTACTTTGTTTCTCGGCGTTTTTAAAAATGTTTTATGGCTCCTGCAAGTTGCTTTCATTTCAAGTGGCTGAACATTATATGTTAACTATTTTTATTTAACCACATTGTTAGTATTCATACAAAAAACATTTTCATGCATTAATCTATTTTTTTAGCTTTTTTTCATCATGATTTTTGAAGCAATTCACAGCTAACTATTTTTTCACATTTAACTTGTCTGGTTTTGCTCACATTTTATGGTATTAATTTCCATTTTTGGATGATGGTTGATGATAATTTTTAAAAATTTCATTATTTAAAATTTTTCATTAAACTATTTCATATTTCAAGTGAACTTCATTCCTGAAACATGTAGCTCCATAGGTACGGCCAAAGCAGCTCTTGAGGCAATCAACGGGATGAACTTGTATGGCAATCAGGGCTCCAACTGGTCTGTCATCTTCATTGACATTGATGCACATTACAGAAATCGAATCATTTTTGATACAATACTTCCGAGGGAATCTGCTTCTGAAGTTTGCTTGCTTATGCATTTTAGATTCTCTTTTTGTTAAACTATGCTTTACTAGATTTGTTCTCTTGCAATGCATTGTGTTTTTTTTGGTTCTTATAATTTATCTCTTCCTTTTTAAATTTTTCTTTTTACAATTTTTTGCCTTAACAACACTCTTATAAATAAACATGATTAAGTAATATAAGTAGATAGCAATACGACTTGCAGATATAAATAATACATCCAGTACACATCACATTATTACCTGCATGCATATGCACAGTTAACAATACAAACCTCTTGCATTCTCACACACACGCACACACACGTACACACACGCACACACACATACGCACACATAGAACACAGATGCAGCGTTGGTAGCCACGATAAGTTGGCCAGTTTTTGCGATTCACGAGGAGCAACTCGTACAGAGGACATTGGACAAGGCTCTTCGCAAACTGAAAGGTCACTTGCATATTTTTGCATTTTAAAATTTAATTTACTGATTTTATTATTATTATACTCTCTTAGTTATTCCTCCGAGATTTCATTGTTTTATCATTTCGTACATTTTCAGAAATGAAGCATCTATTTTTTAACTAAATTTTTAGGTCGTTACGGTTTGAAGAGATTCTTGAGAGATGGCTATGGCACGGTTTTGGAGGAAAAAGGAAAGAAATATAAGACCAGTGATGTCAAGGTCATTTGATTATTTATTTTGAAATACGTTTCAACTTAATTTATAATTAAAAGTTTAATTTTAATAATTTATTTCTTTTGTTAAGTGTGCATTTCTTAGGAATTTATATCATTGATTATTATACCTAAGTTTGTTCTGTTGCTTAGCTTTGTTTATTTTATTTAGTGTTTTATTTAATGATTTATTTGTTTAACTCAAGCTTTTTCAATTTATAAATTTTGTGATAATTCGTGATTGAATAATTTTTTTGTATTAAAATTTCATTTGCGGATAGCAATTTGACGGCATAGAGTGCGAGTGGCCCATGTTCTACTGCTACCTGGCTATCGACAGTTCGTTACCATTTTTATTTTATTTAAAAAAAATCCCCTTAGCCATAAATTAGCCATAATCATTATAGTGGTGATAATAATAATAATATTTTTGCTATTTATAGGTGTATATAAGGGAGATATGGACAAGGCACATGAGTACATGGATCTGCTTAAGCCTCTCCTGATTGATGGAATGTCTGGTTGGTGTTTAGCATGTGTTCTGCTAAGGAATAATTAGCATTAAAGGGTCATTAGCGTATTAAATTTTTGTGCCATTAAGCTATCACAATCCATCTTTGATGCACCGTCCCTTGCTTTACCATCGTCAGGACCACTGGTGCCGAAGTATTACTATGTGCCACAGTACAGTATAAATGAGGAGAGGTTGAGGCCAGGTAGCCAGGATCGACTGCCCAGCGCCAAGGGAAACATCAACGAGGCCACTAAGAAGGATAACATCTTCTTCTGGGGACAGTCTGTTTATATTATCGCTAGGATGTTAGGTCAGTCTTCGTTTGTTTGTCTTTGTTTTTCTTCATATTGTTTGTTTGTTTGTTTGTTTGTTAACGTATGCTGCAGACTGATCTGTTTTGCTGTAGTGTTTAATTTTTTTTATGTAAGTAATTTTTACGTTTCTGTCAATTTTTGCCAATAGTATGCAATGTCTTGATATTCTAAGAAAATAGTGGTTAGTATTTCAACAAGTTATCAAAGTTTACAAAAAAATGAGTGTTGAGTGGTGAACATGTGAGGAGTCATGATGGAACGCTCAAGGTGCAATGCAATGCTTATCAACCTTTTTTTTATTACAAAAATGCCTTTACAATGTTTTCATATACATACCTTCCTAAATTCCAGAATACTTACATATATGTATGTAAACTATATCTATACATTTTTTTTTTCAAAACAACAACAGAAAATCATTCCAACGTTTTTCAATGGTTATTCAGTCTCTCACAAACATCATCGTCATAGCGGAACGCAGCATGTGCTTATAATACATTCATTCTAAGTTACAAAAACCACCTCAACACAATTTTCTTACATGAATTGAATTGAAAAAACATAAACAAAATCATGTACCGACGCTTATATATATATATATTAATACTAGCATACAAAAGTTTAATCTTCAGAATGCAATCTAATACATCCAATTTCTGACAGAAACATACTAATACAAATAATTACAGGGTTGATACACACCCACACTGACGCACAAACACACGCACACAAACAAACGCATACAAACGATACCCTTTCACATACGCACGCACGCACACGCTCACAAACATATGTATGTGCAAACAGACAAACGCATACAAACGATACACTCACACAAACAAAACGCACAACACACACACATGCTTCTCAATCAGTTGATGGCTTAATATCGAAGCACGATCTTGATCAGATAAGCAGACGTCTGCCGGCCTCACTCAGACCCAGGCATAATTCCAGATATTTAAATTTTCAGGTTCCACACAATAGAAATAACAACAAAAACTTTTTTCATTATTATTTGTTTATTTATTAATTAACAATTATTAAATTATTTTTCATAATTTTAAGTAATATTCGCTACAATAACAGCAATGATAGTTATGCATAGCAAACACCTTGTAAATAAATAACTGGGTATATAACACTAAATATTTTACAACGCTTTTAACTTGGGATCGTGATCGTCTTACTATGCTTCATATTTATATTACGGACTGGCTTACAATCATTTCTATTATTTATTCATTTATTTTGTTTATGTGTTTCTTTGTTTAATTTTCTTGCCAAATTTTTGTTGTTCCAGTTTGCTATTCGTCCCCTTGTTCGTGTTGTTGTCATAATGTTATTACGTTGTTGTTGTAATGTTATTACGGTGATGTTAGCACAACCGTCACAAGCAGTTCCTTACATTTCTTTTCATAGGATCTACACTACAATTGAATTACATTCATTCCGTGGTTTCGCTGGATTGTTTCAATGATCTATTTCTTGATTCTCAATTGATACATGATTGCTGATTGCACTGATCATGTTTCTCCATTAGTGAGGTTTTTATTGTTGCACAAATTGTAGAAATGTTTCCATCTACTTGCTAATGCACTCATACACGTAAATTACTTTTGATTGTATTGCTTAACAAAAAAAAAAAGTTTTGTATAAATTTTGTTTACGCACGCGCTGATAGAGGGTATGTTTGCGGTGGGAATCATGTGTGCAATTTTGCATTTTTCAGTTTAATTTGCTCGAATATAAGAAGATGGATTATGCGTTGGAGTTATCGTTTGTTTAGCAGTGGACAGTCCAATGGTTAAGTAAGGATTAGGTTGTCTGAAATTGTTTTAAGCTTTGCTATTTGAGTGGAATATCTAATTAGTTTGTCTTTTGATAGTGTAAATAGCGAAAGTTCATTTCGAATTTGAAAAGTTTGAAAAACAGTTGAAATCTGGAATTCGGACATACTCCTTAATCTTATCTGTTATGGCCGTTTGTATGTGTCTGGTTGTGATGATGATAGGAATGATTATGACGATATAGTTGCTGTTGATGATGATGTAGATGATGATGATGAAGAGGATGATGGCGATGAAGAGGATGATGGCGATGAAGAGGATGATGGCAGGTATTCATAAGCTTTAATTAATCAGTTAGAAAGTATTGCAATGAATGACACGCACATATTACCAGTTATAATTAATTTTTCATCCAACCACTAAATCTCACGATCCACAAATCATTCCATTCACCACCGCCAATCAAATAACTCTGGCTATCAGTTGATGGCTTGATTAACATTTCTGAACTCGATCCAATAAGAAGACACCTCCCTGCGGCCGAGAGGCCTAAGGCTAACTCTAGGTACTCATCATTCCAGGTGGGCATGGCTTTCTGCTTCTTTATGGATATTCATGTTTTTCTGTTCATTATAGTATTACAATTATTTGGTTCATTTTAATTATGTTTGCTCATGAATATTTATATATTTATGTTAATGAAATGTAATATAAGTTTTTTTCAATGTTTGTGTCGTTCACTTGTTATTTTGTAAGCAGAAATGGTTCATTGACGTTTTCTCCTGTTATTATAAGTTATTCAATTATTTTCTACAGTAGTTCTACTGTAATAGTTAATGTTTATTTGTTATTTTATTTATTTATCTTATTATCATCTATTTGTTTTTTATGCTTTTTCATATAATTAGCATCTTCATTATTGGCTTGACAGGACGAAATACTTCACTGCACACGCTGATATTAACATTCAGGCAAATGCTTTCGTTCCACGCTGATATATTTGCATGCTCATTGATGAAATACTTTTTAATCCACTACCTCATTCATAGTCGCTAGCTATGTACATAAAATATATCATATATAAATACTTGTATTTTCAGGTATTTATAAGTAGTTATAGGTATGTATGAGTACATTTTTTACACTTGCTGTTCATGTACACACTTCTACTCTACATAGTTTTTCAAGTTTTTTCATCAAGAATTTGACATTTCTACCTATTTGCAAGGTTTAAATAAATAAAAACTCGGCATTGTAGACAACACATGCACACACATACAGAAACACACAAACAACTTTGTGAGTATATGTGCGTGGTTGTATTACTTATTACTGCTCTGTGTATTCTGCTTTTTTTCTTCTTCATCTTTTTCTTCTACTTATTATTACTATTTTAATTATTTTATCGTTATTACTTAACAAAATATCCTTTGTTAATTTCAGAGAGGTTCAGCTGAGCAGGTATCTCATTTTCGTTATGCCCATCATCTTTTGCCTCTTTGCAGCTTTTATTATTATTATTATTTTATTATTATTATTGTTATTTTTTGTTAATCTTTTTTGTTTATTTAACCTTTTTCGCATTAATTTTTTTTTATCTACTTACCTGTACGTGTGTTTTTATATAATTTTTCGTGCAATTAATTATTCATTGTCAAGTGGCTTAATTTATTTTTTTTTATTTTGTGATAGATTCTGTATTTTAGAATTTAAAAATAAATCTTTCAAGCACGTATTTGTTTCTGTCAGTAATTAACTACATGGATTTGTGTGTTTTGCACTGAGTGTGTCCGTGAGATAATGGATGCCTGTTGTTTTTTTGTGTGTTTATTTTTATTCTGATGATGAAATTATTGATGATTGTTTTAGCTACGTTAAATTTTTGTCTTAAATTAAAAATTTGTTTGCTGGTATGTCTATTATATGACATTTAAAAAATAATGATACCATATTGCTCTGCGATGTTTGATGATAATTTTGTTGGCTTTTATAAATTATTTTTTTCCTAATTATTATTAGTATTATTCTAATTTGTTATTAATTAATTTATTTATTTATTTTAATTTAATTTATTGTTATTATTTTAATTATTATTTTAATTATGCTTATTTTAATTGTTATTGAGTGACAAATTATAAATGTATCTACCAAATTGTGAATGATTTATGATTTCATATATATATATCATATATTTCATATGATTTCATATAGCAAAATTATTTTACTTTTGAACCCACCAATGTGGGAAACCTGTTACATTTACAGAAATTTTTGTTACAAATTAATATATAAATTTGTGGCTGCTTATTCACCATCTATTTTTAAGTAAAAAAATATTCTTTTTGTGCCTCTGTGTATGTGTTTTAGTGTTTTTAGAGATAATTATTTGTGTGTGTGTGTGGCTTTTAGTAGTTATATTATACTGGCTTGGCTTTTTTAATTTGATTCAGTTACACATATGATCAACAACAACAACACACGTTTAGACGGCATTTTCCCCGAGATCGGGGGTTGCCGTTTGGCTACCTATGATGAAACCGAAATACCCCTCGACTCCATCCACATCTGTCACTCGCCTCAGTATCACGCAACCCCGCTTTCACCCTGTCCTTCTCCACCTGCTCTCTCCATCCCAATCGCGGACGACCCCTTCCTACCACTCCTTCAACCTCGAACTCCAACGCTCGCCTAATCCCGACCCTTTCATCCCTTCTCAACACATGTCCATACCACCGCAATCTCGATCTCCTTATCAATGTCACAATGTTTTCATTCAGTCCCATCATTGACATCAGCTCTGTACTACTCCTCCTATCCTTCACTTTAACCCCACACATCATCCTCACCATAGCTCTTTCAGCCCTCTGCAGTACACTTTCCTCCTCTCTCCTCAACACCCAAGTTTCACCACCATATATTATCGCTGCTACACATACGATCAGTGATTAACATATTTTAGTTTTTTTTTCAGTTTTTTGGCTTTGTTGATTTTATTGAAATGATTTTTTTGGTTTACTCTTGTTTACTTATAGTTGTAAAATTATTTTATTTGCTTAGAATCGTTAATTTTTTTATTTTGTTTCTTTGGATAGCTTCAGTTGGCTATTTTGTGTTATTTCAATTTGTTCTTTTTAGAAGTCGATTTCATTTTTATTCATGATGAAATTATCACTTCAAAAATTTACTATCATCACCAAATGATAGTGTGATTAGCATTAATATTGATGATTAAAATGTGATGATGGTAAAAGTATATAAATTATAATAGCATCATGATATTAGAGATATTAATGATATAAAAGATAGTAATGACCTAAATGTTGATGATTAGAGATCTATCATGATAATGATAATATAAAAGATGATAATGACATGTTGATGGTAAGAGATAATGATACCATATAGTGATGATAGAGGATAATGATACCATGATAAAAATGATATTGATAGCATAGCGTTTAATATTTATGATAGAGTTCGCCTGTAGACTTGGTGATCCAGGTGTCCCTGATAGCTGAAAGCGTTCGACTTCAACAAATGCTAGCCACTTATGGCATTCAGACACAAACCCCACATCAAGTTTGTGCTACTTGTCTGATGATTACGTGATGATGATGGTGATGAAAATGATGGGGACGAGAATGATAATGATAATTACTTACTCACTAATCATTCTTCCAATTATGATGATGGTTAAAACTACTGCTATGATATGATCGCTATATATATCTTATTAATGAATATTCGCTGAAGATTGTGATGATGATGTTGTGGATGACGGTAACAAAGATGGGGATGGGGATGGTGACGATATCAAGAATGGTGTTGGTGATACAATCACGATACGATTAACTAGGTTGAACCAATTCAAATATGGCCACCGAGTGAGCTCGCAAAGGCTTACGAACAGTTAGGTGTGAATGAAAAGTTAGGATTGACTGGCAGACCGCCGAGACCCATTGGCGGTTTAGGAACGGCTAAGGTGGGTACTGTGTATGTGTGTATGCGTGTGTGTGTGCGTGTGTGTCTGTGTTTGTTCGTGTGGTATCAATTCATCTCACATAACTCGTTACATACATCACATACATCAATAAAGTTACACACTTTATGTATAACATTATCCATATCTAAAAATAATTCACACAGTCGTGAATGGAATATCAATAGTTTTCAAAATTATATATACAGATACTTGTATCCTTGCAAATCGTAACATAAGATACAAATCGTAACACATAAGATACAAATACGCACAAGATACGAATATTCATTTTGAAAGATCTTCAAAGTTTTCGGCCACCTAGCAATCTGCACTTCGTTACTTTTCGAGTTAGGTGATTTCTACTTGAGTCAGGACGTTGAATTCGTAACCAATGTCATACAGGTGTTGTGTCATGTCATTCGTGGCATGTCATTTTACTTACTCATCGTGTAGAATTTGATTGTATCATATCAATGCAAACTGTATGTATGTATGTATGTATGTCTCTGCTATAATCAAAGATTTAAGTTTTGTTTAGTTTGTTTCTTCTTTATTTTCCTAGTGGAATTCTCAGAATGCTGTTTGTTTGCAACGTTTAGTTTTTAAGTTGCATTAAACAGTGAATCATTCCGGAAAATTTACTGTCGCTATTGCACAATCTGTTCCCTACATAGAGATCCCACTTTCATTCATTTCTTCATACATAGATACAATTGTATTTACAGTTTATTCTCTCAGTGTTGGCTTTATAACTAGCCTATGCCCTTCAAAATACATTGTGCAAATACAGAATATAATTATGATATACGTTCATGTAAGCTCACATGTATTATAAACAAACACACATTTGTATATGCAGTCCAACATGAAATCTGACAAAACGTACAAATAGATATACAACATCAACATACAAAAAGATACAAACAAAAAAAAACATGCCTCAACAAAGTGATGCAAACATACCAATAGATATACAGAGCTTGTGGTTATACTTTTGTTTGCTACTCCCTCTTGTTTCATATTTCTGATTTCTATTTGGCCCAAGATATTGAGTTTGTCATTGATGAAGTTAAGGTTAGTTACTTTAATTTCTTTTAAAATTTACTTTTTTCTTTATTTTTCCTTATTTTTTCATATTTTTTTTTACTGTGAGTGATAAGTTTGTTTTTTTTGTTCTTATTGTACATTTTTCTTAAGTGTTGCATGCTATGGTAGTTGATATTTTATCATTTTATCAAACTGTTAATTATAAAATAATTTTTGATTATATTATTATTATTAATTATTATTATTATTAATTATCACTAATGTTATTGAAATTTTTAATCAAAAATCCTATCTTATAAGTAAAGTTTTGTCGGTTTATTTAACAAAATGACCTACAAAATTTTCTCAGAGTGACTTGGCCTTTTTAGGAAAATGTTGGAAGCTGGCTGGTCGACCTACGTTCTGTATGATATTGAGGGAAGAAAATCTAAGGTGCCTAACTGAACCTCTCACCAATAACTCCATCTTTCTCCAACGTTTTTAATTTCTGTGAACTTTTATTTTTTCATGAATAATAATGTATCTTCATATATATTATACTTTCAAGACTATACTGCGTTGGTTTCGTTAAAACCCATCTTTAATTATGATATTAATAATTAGTTCTTGAATTAATTGAGAGTTT
The DNA here is from genome assembly GCF_000326865.2 of Helobdella robusta. Classification (NCBI taxonomy): domain Eukaryota; kingdom Metazoa; phylum Annelida; class Clitellata; order Rhynchobdellida; family Glossiphoniidae; genus Helobdella; species Helobdella robusta. The sequence continues at coordinate 764,605 of NW_008704589.1, read as the reverse complement.
ATTTTTCGTTCACCAGAGGTGTTGGGGCTAGGTATATATTGGATCTGTTGGCACAGTTCAAAAAAGGCGATTGTGATGGCACGAAAATAAGACTTGGAAGATTACAAGTACTTCATATATATATATATATATATATATATATATATATGCATATATATATATATATATATAACAATATTCTATAAATTTTAAATATTATAGAATTTATAGAATATTGTAAAAATTATGGTCTATTACCAACATATATATATATATATATATATATATATATATATATATATATATATATATATATAAATATATATGTGTGTGTGTGTGTGTGTGTGTGTGTGTGTGTGTGTGTGTGTGTGTGTGTGTGGTGTGGTTGCTATTATCACAATCATCTTGTCATCATCATTGTGATAATTTTTAGTAGCCATGATATTCATCATCATTTCATCCTTATCATGGCTGTCATCACGATATCATCATCATCATCATCATCATCATTACGACGTCATCATCGTTATCAGGAGTTCATAGCTACAGGTTGTATAGAGCACTTGGATTTCTTGGACATCGATATAGCCAACACGTTCTGCCCAATGACAGAAAAGGATAAAGGCAATTTATCATTTATTTTCATTAAACGAAGATGATGACGACGAAACGTTACTGATGATGACGATGATAACAATGATGGTATGGCGATGGTGAAGATGATGTTTAATGTCTTTAAAATTAAATAAGTTTAATTAAAATTATTTCTGTTTTAGGCATGCAGTTCAAGAGCTTCACTGACATACCGAAATCGCTGAAGCTGGAAATTGAAGAGGACTGGACAGATGAAGCTGTTAGTAAGAATTAAGAGGAGGAAGAAGAGGATGACGATGCTGACGATACTGATTATGATGATGATGCTGATGAGATGATGATATGATACTGATTATGATGACGATGTAACTGATGATGATACTGATTATTGTGATGATGGCTATAATGGTGTTGAGGATGATGACAACAACGACAACAATGATGATGATGATGATGTTGGAAATACAGGAGTACCACAGCATGCATATCCAGGATCTCATCATGCTGGTTAAGAGCCCTCTCAACCTCTTTAGACAGGCACAAGCTCTCAGAGAACTTGCCAAAAGGAAAGGTTAAATCGCTGTTAATTTTTCATTGTACGTGTAACTTATTTCATTGGTCACAACCATTTTTTTTTCAAAATTTCTTTATTAAATTGTTAATTTCCCTGTTTCAGTTGCTACTTTTCATATTTATGCTGCTATTTTTCTCTATTTATGTTGTCCTTGTCGTATATTTAAATGGCCAGACTGGAGACATTTTAAAAATTGTATTCTGGTCAACTCCGGGACACTTTTTCCTTATGGAATTTTCGTTACTGACTACAATTTCGTTTTGTTCATGTGATTTTTGCATAGCTGGCAGGATATATGAACTATATGAAATTCGGTATTAAAATGTATAAAGTTAGTTTCATGTTCATATGAATGTTTCTATAAATATTAATTGTGTATAATCTTAGTCAGCAAGAATTTAGAGTTAAATGAAGAATATTAATTGTTGTTCATCACTTGTATGGATAATTTTTGTTAAATTACTCAAAATAAAACCGCCAACGAAACAAGGTTTGTATGAGTTGCTGGACGAGCAGACGATCGACCAAAGACTCCAGAAGTTGTCTCACACTGCGGCTACTGCCCAACTGTGGTCAGTTGGGCATTTCTTTGCCATAATTTCATTGTTATCATTTTATTTTGTCATCGTCGTTTTCGTACTTTCGATATTATTTGCTTAATTCTTATAATCCTTGCCAAAAATCTGAATTCTAATAATGTTATATTAATTTATTACCTATATTTTCTTTAACTTGTTGAGTATGAGGATAGGAAAATGGTGACAATTTTAATAGCAATGATGATGATGACGATGATGACGATGGTGATGACGACGATAGTAACAACGATGATAATGACGGAAATGATGTAGATGATGATGTCGATAGTGACGCTGATGATGATGATGACGACGAAGATGATGTTGATGATGACCAAACGTCAGGAGTGTTGTGAGGTACTGCTCGAGTGTTCTTGGAAAGTTAGTTGATAGTCTTGCACCTTCCATAACTGCTATCCTTGTCCGCGGAAAGCAGGTTCACTTTTACACATTTTATTTTTCAACTTTCTTTACTACATCTTATTTTGCCCTTACAAGTTTCAACGATTTCAAGATCATTTCGTTATCATATTTTTGTAAATTTTTTTTTCAAAATAAAATTACTTTTTAAGATTGCTGTGAGATAATTTTGCAGATGTTTCACAGCTTCACTTGTAATAATTTCTTAATTCATCTACCAGTTGACGATCAGTGTGTACGGCCAGCAGGAACATGTAGTGGACAAACCTATCACTCCACTGGAGATCAAAGAAGTTCTCTACACGAAACTTTACCCTGTAGATCCATCGCAAGCTGTTCTCCAACAGGAACTCATTATTAACATTGGTCCGTTGAGTTAATATCTGAGTAGTTTGAAAATTGATCAGCTTGTTAATCAACTGGTTGCTCTATCGATTGGTCAGTTGGTTGCTCTGCCAGTAGATTGATCAGCTGATTGATCGGGCAGCTAGCTGCATTGCTGGTTTATCAGCTAACTAATCAGCTGTCTGATTAGCTGAATGATAAGCTAGTTATGTATTATTTTCTTGCACTTTAATTTCATATTGATTGAACTTTATTTGCCATCTTGTACAACTACAGGAACTTTCATAACTACAACTCCTGAGCTGTTCCAAGGAATTCTCAAAATTAGGATAGGGTCAGATCTCTCTTAGTTCTCTTATATCCTTTGCATTATTATTATTATTCATTTACTTGTTTTTGTTATTTCAATTATTTATGAGTTTTAATTTTATTTTAATTGATTTTTAGAATGTTGTTGCTGTTACAGAGTAAAATAGTTTTTTCTGGAAATTTTTTCTAACTACTTTTTTTCAATGGTAACTTTTAAACTGTCGTTTGCTAATACACGCAGCTTGCTTGTTGAGGCAATGAAGTTGGACATGAAGTACAAGGAAAAGACCAAGGACAGCCTGTACACACTTTCACCAAGTGCCATCAAAAAGCTGCTCTTTCGAGTACTGGACAAGAGACATGATTCAACTAGCTACTACACCCACGAGAGGTTCTTGCGTTCATTAATTTATCTTGTTTCATTTTCTAACCATGGGTTCATATGCTCATAAGTAGAATTATCGTTCATTCAAATTAATTTGCTACACAGTTGAATTGTTTAATGAAGCATTGATTTGTTGCCTGACAGATCAATCATATGGAACAGACAGCTGGATGGATGTCTGAACAGAGTTCCGAGAGATTTCTTCGAAAGAGTATGGCACATCCTAGAGAGGACACCGTCTGGAATCAAACTGTCCGGATATATCTTGCCGCAGGTTTTTTGTTTTCTTTGTACAATTTTTAATAATTTTGTTTATTTATTTTTCATTTTTTTTTCATTTCAATCGTAAATATAGATCCCCCGTTAATAAATTAATGTTTCTGAAAAATAATGTCTGTAGATAAATTCAGCACAATCCGTTGAATGTTTATTTTTTGTATTAATTTTTAATATTCCCAGTAAAATAATTAATTTAATTAATGTCACATAATGTTAACCAACGAACCTAGCAACCAACGCTATCCGACATGACGCAATATGAATTGAACTTCTCACTGGTTGTCGATCAGATGCTGAGCAAGATCGTTGAACCAACGTACAGACAACTCATTGTCGAGGTCTCTTTTTAATATTACTTCTATTTGATGATAATCCTGATACAAATTTCGAAAGTTTTTTGATAATTTGTCCGAAAATGTTATAATGTTAATATTTCATTAATGTATGTTATCACTGACAGAAATGTGCCGGGACGTTTAAAATATCACATAGCAACATTTCATTAAATAATAACACATCATTACGATAACACATGTACATACTCGTACACAAACAAACACACACACACACACCTGAATGCGCAAGCCTATATACATACACGCTCACTAATACACACACAGACCATTGTAATAGTTGACACCATGCTGACAAGAAATCCTGAACTGTCCTTCCAGAAGCCAATTGAACTTGACTTGGTCAGATTTATTTTACCATTTTATTTGTTTACATATTTCTTCTGTATTGTATATTTCTTTTCAAACTGTTACTTACGATATTTTCATATTCTTCATATAAATTAGATATCTCAAAAATGTAATGTAAAAAAACTCACCAACCACCCACCGATCAGATTTTCAAAGACGCACTCTTCATGTTCACAAGAGACCACCGAGATCAAAATGTACGTGACTCAAAAGACTTAACATCGGAAGACCTAGCCCTCTTCTTTGATACGCCCCCAAATTCGGCCCACGGTACAACGGTTTACATAGTAAGAGCAGTTATGAACATGTTGCTCGATGGTGATGTCCGGGGACATGTTGACAGTCAATGCTCCATATCTTAGGATTTTCAATTTCTCGTTAATTTCATTGCAACTTCATTTTTCGAGATTTGATTTTTGTTAAATATCTTATTTATTCTCTAAAGCGTCAATCGCATTACATTTATCAATTCGATTCATTGTCGTCAATTAGGTTCAAACGTGTTTGTTGTTCAAGATATTGTTTATGATCATTCAAATCACTGTTTATCTTTTTTTCGATATTTTCTTCAAATTTTAATTTAAGAATTTGCTCATCGTGTCCTTATTCTCATTTTTATTTTTCATTATAAAGTTTGGGCTGTATGCATTATTATGTAGGGGTACACTTCTTTACGTGCTTAATATTACGTACAACTCTACATTACGTACACTCGACACCACTGAACAGCCTATATTTTTCATTAAATTGCTTATATTTATTGAGTTTGTTGTTTTTTTCGTAACAGCAGCGTGTACTGTGTACTCGTATTTATTAATGTACCGGGTATGTGATATGAATTTTGTTACTAAGCGTTGTTATACATATATAAACTCTCTTAAAGAATTAATATCGTTTATTTTAGTCTCGAATGATATAGGTTTTCATTCATACTTGATGTGTCAATACTTCTGTCAATATTTTTATTATATTTTTCTTATAGAAGTGCAGAAGTGCAAAATGAATACAATTCACATCCATTTATGCTGTCTTTATTATTTTGATTAATTTTTTATTATTACAATAACTGACAATAAATATAACTTGGTGACATTAGAGATATTGAAATGTTTTGTTACTTTGCAACGTTCAATTGATTTTCAGTTATCTGTATGTTTACGGAAGGCATTGTACTGTACACACACACACACAACACACACACACATATATATATATATATATATATATAAATAAATAAATATATATATATATATATCATATATATCTATATCATATAAATCTTATATATCAATCATTTATTACGTCTGACAGCATAAATATGATTGAATTAAGATATTTTATGTTATTTGTGTCGGTTTTGTTATTTGTATATTCCTTGGTGTGTAACGATAACGGTAATAGATATAAAGTAAAAAAAAAGTGTATATATATTTATTCCGTTGAATTACACATCAAATATCGAACTATACTAACTTGACCCGGGCGTTGAATTGGATGCGCTTTATCATTGTATTGGATTTTAATAGTTGTTCGTGTTACCATCTTGTGGTTTCTTGCATCGATTAGGTATAATGGATGTGGGATGTCAATGCTTGCTACTGCTACTATTGCTTTTAGTGTATTGTTTATAATGGGAAGAATACCTTGGGATGACATCAGCGTTAAACATTACGGTTTGTCACTCGGTTAGCATTTATGATTTTTCATTTAGTAGAATGCTGTTTTATTTTGTTAGTTGGGTCGTGTTCAGTTCATGTCAGTTCAGTCAATAATAACATTTTAATTGTGGCTTGAATTTTATTTTTAGGATAATTTATAAATTTCCAATTAAATGTTTCATTATAAATGATTTATAAATTTTCTGTGACCTTTTTGCTAATTGTTCCGCAAGATCTTTTAAGTCATGTTCCTACTTTCACTTATTTTTCCATGTAATTTCCAATTAGATTTTCGTTAGCACAGCAGTCGTTAGCACAGCAGATAGCAGTGTCAAAGGGCCTATACTAAAGGACATGCCCACATCTCTTTAACCACGCATACAGAATTTTTATATACACGCATACATGCACACGTTATTATTTTATATATTTATATATTAATTAATTTTTTTATTTATTATATAACTCACTTATAATGATTTTATGTAATCACAACATACCTGTCTGTTATATTTGATAGCAACTTTCTTTTTTTATAAGCATTTGAAGCCGATCCAGTCGATGAGCGTTGATTTTCCATGTTAATTCGTTCATCGCATGCACTTATTTGAGAATGTACTTTTTTGGTTTATGTCTAAGTTAATTGTACTCCTTTGTAAAGAAATTGAAATATGTCCGTGTGGACTTTTTCTGATCAATTTGTTGCCGTTACTATCTATATATAGATAGACTATAATTATGGTTGTTTCGCGTGCCTGTTTAAATTTAAGATACAAACTTTGTATTACAAAGCCCATAGTACCTATATGTGTTACTATTTGTTACTGTTTGTTCAAATTGAAACATTTTTCAATTTCAACCAAATTCGATTATTTGATATTACTTTTGTTATTGTTAATATTTATTCTCGGCTATAATCATAATCCGAAATGAAAATGTGTTTAAATTTATTTAATTCTTTTCGAAATAATATGTGCAAGTAATTAGTAAACCATGGATAATTAATGTTGTGAGTTAAATGTTATTTCTCCATATAGTTTTTTGTCATTTTTTATGGTGTGCGGAGTGTTTTCGTGTGACAACTAACAAAGTGAAATAAAATTTAAAGAATTCTACACGGTGGGGTCAGTTGTATTCACATTTATATATTTCAAAGTGAATAGAAATCAAATAAACTTCATTGAAAAAAGAAGTCAGCTTTATGAAGCAAAAGAAACAATCGTTATCAAGACGGTTCCGTGGTGTAACGGTTAGCACTCTGGACTCTGAATCCAGTAATCCGAGTTCAAATCTCGGCGGAACCTAAGTTTTTATTCGTCTTGTAAGTCAATTTTTTCCATAAGTTTTTTTTTATTATAGCGTAGCTCAATGTTGCGCAGAATATTTATTCCAATTCATTATTATATATATATTAATTCTGCTAACAAATATAAAATATATTTTAAATAAATTATTTTCATTACATGAGAAATAGTTATAGAATTGAAAAGTTTGTTTTACAGATTTATACAAACATACAATACAAAATGTGTCAAATCGTTTATTTATAATTAATTTTTACAATAATCATTTAAATATGCAAAAATTCTTCAATTTATTTATTCTTTTTATTGAATTAACTTTTAAATAATGTTCTCGGATAATGCATTTTTAAAAAATGCTTAAAGTAAACTTATTTAAAGAAGTGTTGCAAAAAGTTTGTCTATTTTATATTTATTTTATTTCTATTTTTATTCCAGACATTTAATTTACTAACATAAACATAATCGTAGAATTTTACGCACGTCAAGAAGAATGTTTCCAGCTGTCAATCGGTGCATTGGACCTCAAACAGAATCCGGCAGATGTTTGTGGAATATTTCAAAAGCTCTGACCACCTCTTCGTTCCCTCATCTTCCGTCATTCCGAAGAAAAATGACGGATCATATTTTGTTAATTCAGGAATGAATCAGGTTTCACATACAGCTCATTTTTCAAATAAAATATAAAATAAATACTTGATTAAAAAAAAAATTAAAAATTTACATTTACATGAAACATGAAACATGAGAGTAAATATTTAAAAAAAGTTGATAAAAAGTAAATAAATAAATTATAAATACTTAAATTGTAAGTAATAGTGTAATTATAGAATGTAATTGTAGAATTGCAACGTTACATTACCAAAGTAATTGTAACTACTGCTAGCTAATCATAATTATTAATTTTTAAATCCTAATTTAATCTTTAGCTCTTTTTAAAATGTAAAAAATAACTAAATGTAATATTAAAAAATGAATGATGTTACTAAAATTAAAAATTAACTAGCAAATAAAAATTCTCTTACTTTTATCTAAAATTTTCTTTTAGTTCCACCTATTTCTAAGTCCTGAGTGAATAAATTGTCAGTGTTGTTTCAATATTTTACAGATTAAACAATGTTGTTAAAACTTTACTCTGTCAGTTCAAGCCAATTTTTCTCGGCACAGTTGATCAGTCGAGTGAAATGGCCAGTTACAAGCGTGTTGTGAATTACCAAAAGTGCATCAGGGTTGGAGGTAAACATAATGACCTTGAAGATGTAGGTCATGATTATTATCATCATACTTTCTTTGAAATGCTAGGCAACTGGTCCTTTAATGACTATTCAAAAGTTGGTCTTTGCAATATTTTTAATAATCAATTCATTGTTTTTAATTTCAAAATAATTTTTATGCTTATGTTATTTCATGTTTGATTGAATATTTGATAAAATAGTATTGATAAGAATGTTTTCATTTTAAGATATGATAATTTAATATATATTATTCAATATAAGGCAGAGGCTTGTAGAATGGCCTGGGATTTATTAACCAATGTTTATGAGATTCCTGCCTCTCGACTCTACATAACATACTTTGTTGGTTCGGAGAAGCTGGGGCTGAAGGCTGATGAGGAGTGTAAAGACATCTGGATTCAACTTGGGTTCAGTCTCATTTACTTTCAAACTAACTTTTAAATGATTATTTTTAAATGAATGATTTTGTAACACTATTCTCATAATTAATGATTACAACAACTAAATTTTGCTATTTTTAAGAGTACCAAAAGAAAGAATTTTGCCATTTGGCATGAAAGATAATTTTTGGGTGATGGGTGAGGTAGGCCCGTGCGGTCCCTGCTCTGAGATACATTACTATCATGGGGGTGGAAGTGCCGACAAGGCGAGGGATTTTGTGAACAGAGGTGTTGAAGATATGAAAGAAATATGGAATTTGGTATTTATGCAGTATGATAGGTGATCTTTCTTGCTTTCAAGTTTTTTAAAAGTTTTCTCAACCCACTGAAAATTTTTAATTGTTGCTTTTAAAAATTGTTGAATGATTCATGGATCTTAAGTGACATTATGCAAAATATGGGAGATGATAATTTTACATGATGTACAACAAACAGGCAACCAGATGGTTCTTTGATGAACCTCCCAGCAACTCATATTGACACAGGCATGGGCTTGGAGAGGTTGACAGCTCTTTTGCAATCGAAGTCTTCAAACTATGACACCGATCTCTTCAGAGGAATATTCAACCACATTTCGTCACTTGCCAACGTTGACAAATATGGTGGAAGTTTAGTAAGTAAGACGGATGTTGCCTACAGAGTTGTGGCCGATCATGTGCGTATGGCAACCATCTGCATAGCTGATGGTTTGATGCCAGGCAGGAAAGATTCCGAGTTAGTTTTCATTCACTTGAAATTTTTTTCTTGTTCATGATAATGTTTACCCTTTTAATAGAGTACAACAGTTGAAACATTGAAACACTGTCTGGTTAACAAAATTTTTACTAAACCTTGTAATCTACTTATGCAGTATTTTCTTGCTGTTGTTTGTGAATCAATGTTGCCATTGAAACTGTTTGAATGTTTAAAGCATGGGTGTGTCTTTTGCTAACAACAGAAATAAGCATGTCTATAGTTTTTAATCATCATTTTCATTGCATGAAAAATTATAAACAGTTTTAAATAATATTTTCTTGACAAAAATAGCAAAATTATTAAAAAATATTGCAAATTAACATGTTGAACAGAGGAAAGTTGAGGCAAGTGATATACAGATGCTTGTATCAAGCCCAGGAAGTTCTCAAAATGCCCCAACACACCATTCATTCATTGGTTGCCATTGTTGTCCAATCACTGGTCAGGTTGCTCTTCACTTTGCCTTCTGTCTCTTTCATTTAGAGTTCATCTTGGTTGTCTATATAAAATATTTTTAAGATTTTCCTTTTCATATATTATTTAGAAACATTAAATGTAATTTTGTTTGTCAAATTATTTTATAGTACCATAATTATATATTGAAATGCTTATTGATATGTTCTTTTACTTTGTAATTGATTCATTTATGTTGCTCCCATTTCAACTATCTTTATTATTCTAATTTTTTTAAAGAAAGTTTCCTATCCTTATCTAGAAGAGAACACCAAACAGGTTACTTTAGTACATTTTCTTCATTCTACTAGCCATTATTAATACATTTTGCACGTGTATTTTGCAATTAATAGTTAAGTTGCAAATATGATAGGAAAAATTTGTGATGGATGACTTTCAAATTTCAAATATCTGGTGATGCTACTTGAAACTTAACGATAGTTTCGACATGATTGGATGAAATGTACATTTAGATTGAAGAGGTTATCAGAGAGACGGAACACCGGTACTTGTGCAACATCACAACAGGCAGGAAAATTATGAAGAAGGCGTTGAACAGTCAGTCCTGTTCTGAAAACCATAAACTGTCTGGTAGGGTTTTATATTTTCTTATAATATCAATTGCAATTTTTTTGGCTAATTATATTTATTAGTATGTGTAATTTTAGGTTTTCATTCTCCTGATGCCAAAAACCAATGTAGCTATGCAAAGCTAGCATTTTCATGTTTTTAAATGGAGTAGCAATTTTAAAAATTTAATTCTTTAAAGATTCAAAAGTCACCAATCTAAAGATTTAAATGTTAATTGATGTTTTTTTTTCGTGTGTACACCATCTTAGCGTATCATTCTCCGTTGTTCTAATAATCACGACTGTGTATCATTTTGAATGATACAATTGATATAACGATATAATTGAAACAACTGAACAGGTGAGCTGATGTTAAAAATGCAAGAAGGATACTTTGGAAGTGCTGTATCATATGACATCATATCACTGCTGGCTCATGAATTCAACGTTTCATTAGATCATGATGATTACGAAAGATGCTTGTCAAATATCAACAAGGTATACAAATTAACACCAATCACTGGTGATATATAGGTCTATATAGTTACATAGCTCCAGAATAACAAGCATTTATTTTCACTAGTTTCCTAAGCAAATTTTTAAAAAATCTTACTATTTTATTTGTTTAATTTCGTCTACCATACACACATGTTATTTTTCACTGTAAATATAATTCTTGACCAGGCCAAACCTCTTGCCGTTTCACCACTACAGCCTGCACCTTTTCAACGACCCATCTCTCTAACTCAGCAAGATGTGATGAGATTGAAGGAAATGAACATCGCCAGCACTGACGATTCTCACAAATATGTATACACTGTTGACCAGCAACGCGACTATGGTTCAATTATTGTTAACTTTTTCATTTTAATTCTGAGATCGTCTTGAGAATGTTTATTTAACGTTATATAAACAGCCCTTAATGGTAGTAATAGTTAAAAAGTTTAATTAAAGGCTCTATTTTATTTAGCTTTTTATTTATAAATCTAGTAAAATAAATCTTGTGGCTAAATTACCGATTTTTATTGATTACTGAATTACTGATTTTTATATAAAGAAATTTTAATTTCTTAAGAATACCCAGCACTGGCTTCAAAAGTTGTGGCCATAAAATTAAATGGAGTTTTTGTTGACGAAGTTACTGAAGGTAAAATAACTTGTGGAAATTTGCTTAATTTATTTAATTATGTAGTAAATTTTTGCTAAATAATTAATATAGTCAATTTGATGAATTTATTATAAAAGTATTTGATATTTAAATGAATTAAATTTAATTAAATTTTGAATAATTTAAAAATTGTAGGTAATAAAAGTTGTGGCATTGTATTGGATAGAACGTGTCTGTATGCTACTTCTGGTGGTCAACAAGCTGACCTTGGCCATATTGTCATTGTCAGTTTTTTATTTATTTTTTTTTATTTATTCATTCACTTATTTTTTTTTTAATTCTGTAGGTTTTTCTGATATAATTTTTGTTATAATGCACAACTTTTGTTTTTGATTTGTATATGAACAGTCACGTTACATTTTGTCAACTTTATAATATATATTTTCATCGTAATTACATAATGTTCTGAACAATTTTTTCGTCCATACTGACTTTTCAAAAGAATGAAAAAGTAAATGAGGTAGTGGATGTGATGAATTGCGCCGGATACATCCTGCATTGCTTCGAGGGTGTCAGTGGGACTATCAGAGTTGGTGATCACGTCGACGTCTGCTGTTCTAAGGTTCGCCTGTTTTTTAAAAAAGTTTTCTAAAAAAAAAACTGTTAACTGTCGATAGCAGTTGTTATCGTTAAGTTTAGTTAGTTATAAATTTTGTTTAAATAGATTTTGTTTATTCACATGCCGCAAGGTATATGAAAAAATGGGATTGAAAAATATAAAATATTAATTAAATCATTTCCCTTAAACAATAGTTAATTAAATTAACAAAAGTTAATTGGAGTTCCATTGGAGCTCATCTGATAAGAAGAGAAGCAGAAGTGTCAACATTATGTTTCATTAATTTTATTTTTTATTGAGTTGTTTCTTCTCATTAGTTTGTTCTTTTACAATTCATGTCAAAATGATAACATGCTCGTGGAGATGGGTTACTTTTGATTAACTACTTCACTGACTGGTTGACTGATTGGTTAATTACTTAACTGATTGATTGTTTGACTGACTCATTGATTGATTGATTGATGAAAGGAGAACAGAACAAACAGCAGCAGCAACCACACAAGCACACACATTCTCAACTTTGCACTTCGGCAAGTTCTCGGAGGTCCAATCAAACAGCAGGGCTCCATGGTTAAAGACCAGTTCCTCACTTTTGATTTTTCTTCTGTTAAAGTTAGCAGCTACTAATTGTATCAATTACATTATCAAGTAGATAAACTTGAAAAAAGTAATAGATAAAAGTAAATAAGTAGAAAAAATTGCTTCAATTTTCATTAAAAACTGTTCATTGAATGAATTATATGACTTTCCTAGGCAACTATAACACTAGATGATCTGAGAGAAGTCAGTAGGACAGCTAATGAAATTGTGAAGAAAGATATGAAAATATACAGGCAGGTGGTTCCTCTTGATATGGTTCAGAATCTGCCATTTGTTATAAAACTGGATGATGATGTGAGTTTTTGGCAGTGTTACCTGGTAGTGTTGCGAATTTGAAGATGTTGTTATTGCGTTAGACATTGTTAGTATCAACACAATCATTGTGACGTCATCATCGTCCTCATCATCACACAGTCCTATCCAAAGATGGTCAACGTGGTTTCGATAGGATCCCCACTGGATAAGATACTGCACCTGTCATCATCGTCCCTCTATCAGCTCCCACCTTGCTCCATTGAGTTGTGCGCTGGCACGTTAGTGCGGCTGCGTTTTTTACTAAGTATTTTTTGGTGCTTTGTCTTTTACTTTTTATTTTTTTTTCTACTTTATTATGATTTATTGAATCTGTCATTGATGATGAGGATGGTAACTTAGATAATGATATGATATCTATCCTGAAGTAATGATAGTGATTGTTGTCATTTCGTCACGAAGTCACGTGGGAAGAACTGGTGACATTGGCAACATAGTGATCACAAATTACGAAGGTTCCATTCAAGGTAGCAAAAGAATTACTGCCGTGACAAGAGATGCTGCAAACAAAGTTAGATTTCTCATGACCTTATTTATTACGCTCGTTTGTTTGCTTGTGTGCAATGTTTTTAACGTTTTGTAGAAGAGGGATTGTTTTCATAATTACCAAAGTTATTTTGTGATCTATTGAAGTAAATTTTAAGTCGCCCAAATGAATATTAATTAATTTACTCGTTAGATAATAGTTGTCTTTGTAATAATACATTCAAACAGGCCTTACAGAACGTTGACGACGCGAGAAACAAGTTGCTTCTTATCTCCAGCTCTGAAGACATATCTAAAAAATTGATGATTCTGAAAGATTTAGATAGGGTTAGAGCAAGTTATGTTGTGCACACATTCGTTCAAGGTACGACGCATTTTGGCGATGCCAATGTTAATTTTTTTTAATATGTCGTTATATGTTATACAACATTTGTTGAAGTTTTTGAACACTACTTAACAGAGTTTATCCGCTGGTTTGTTACTTCCAAAAATAGAGAGAGAGAATATTCTGGAAGATTTGAAGAATTTGAATTTTGAGTTGAGCCAGCATAAGAACAAACTCTCAACATTCCACATCAAACAGGTCATTGTCTTAGTAGTTTTTCCTTATAGTTATGCAATACGAAAAGCTTAGGTGCAGTTAAGCTGATTCGATTACATTCGTTTTGAAGAGTTTAATTTTTGCATCTAATTAATCATTTCTAGTTCTTATGGTACAATTTTTGCAGGGCTTGTTAGAACGAATAAGCAAAAGTAAGAATGAATGTGTAATCTGTACATATCCTATTTCCAGAACCAGAGAGGTGAGTAATAGTTCAATTTTTAGTCAATCATTTACACATTTAAATGTACTCTTTTCATACACTTGCACATTTCATATGTATGAAATTTTCCAGTGCGTTTGTGTTTGTGCATCTTTAAGTATTATCGAGTTCACTGCAGGCAATGTATTTGTTGAATGATAACTTGTAAATAGCTTACTTCGTTTGCGTTCTTTCAAGATTTTTTCTTTGCGACCACCAACACATGTAGATAGTTGAGTGCTTGGTGGATATCAAACACGACAAGCCTGTAATGATTCTATCAGATACACCCAGACCTAACTATGTTGCAGTAATATATGTACCACAGGTTTGCCAGATTTAATATGGCTCTCAAAAGTATTTTCAATTTCGATCCATCTTAAATGAATTCAACTTAACTTTTAGATGTAATCCATCTAGTCAATATTGACTGATAAAATAAAAATCTCATTAGATGTTTAATTTTTAAAATTTTAGAATTTCAGCCAGTTTGATTCAAGAACCTGGGCGACATACATTTGTGAGCAGTATGCTGGACAGTGTTCACCACCAAAAGGAAAGTTAGCAAAGCACACAAACTTCACATTATTAAGCATACCAGTGAAAGGTGGGGTTGCTCTAAACGTTTCTACACTAATCAATGAAGCTAAACAGTTTTTATTCAAAAATTTTGAGAATAAAAAAGAACATCTTAAATGAATATTGCTGAACTGTCTTTTGAATAAATATTTTATATTGTATAAAATCAAAGTATGGACATTATTTAAAGATTAAAATTAAAATGAAAAGAAAGTACAAAAAACAAGAACAAACATGATACATGCAAAGATAATAAATAATTGTTGTACAAGGAACTACTGAACACATTTTCATCAAAATTAAAACAATTTTTGTCATCATGGACCACGTAGAAGTGCTGTCCTTTACAAAATTCTGTGCCATTTGCATACATCATTCCTGTTTAAAATGTTTTTAAATTATATAAAACTTTCACAGTAATTGTGATAAAAAACATTTGAAAAAAGTGACAAATGTGAATTTTGAATTATGGTTAATAGAAATTTCAAACTTTTGAAATTTACCAAGTGAGAATCCATTGTATATTGATGCTGAACAGTGGTCATATATTGAAGCACAAAATGAAGAGCACACATTTGCTATCCTATTGTAAATAATTACACTTATTTTTTTTATAATTAATTTGTTAATCTCATAATTAATATTACAGCTAATATTAAAGTTAAATTTGCGTTATTAAAGTTAAGCAAATGGTGTAGAATCCTATCTACCTGCAACCTAAATAGAAAAATGATTCATCAAAAATAAAGACAAAGTCACTAACTTGTTGTACCAAAGATACTGTTTAGGACTGCAGAAGTAGCACATGAGATAATTTATCCTGTCAGTGCATTCGATGGAGGCTCCGGACAAGGGATACATTCCATCAAAAACTGACGTCACTTCCGTTCGTTTGCAACATGCATTCCCGGAGTACCAGGAACAATTAACCAGGTTGTGTTCAGGTGAGGAGTACCTTCTTTCACCTAATTATCATAATCATATTCATGGGAAAAAATATTTCACAGTACATTTGTTGTTACAAATCATAAAAAACATTTGAAATCAGAACTCGAATATTAAATTGAAATTCCGAATCGGTAACGTAACATTAACAAAAAATAAGAAAGATATTAATATTAATTTTTTTCAGAATTCTAAAAAATCATACTGAAGAAAGTGCAGGGCTTGTGTTCATCAATTTCACTTTTTTTGTGCAGTTTAACATTTTCCACCATAAGAGCAATTATTAAAAACTTCAACAAAATATTAAAGCATTCATTAATTCGGATCAGGGCACATATTAGACTAAAAACTTTCATTGAGCGATAATTTAATTCTGTAACCATAACGAAAACCCAAACAATAGACATTGATACACAATTATTTTATTTTAAACATGGAAATGGTAGGTAGTCATCTTGATTGCAGCATACTTAAGATTTATCATTTAGTGTTTGGGATATATACAAAGAAAATGTTTAAAATATAAGAACAGCATCACCTTTATCAGCGCTACTTGAAATAGTTGGAAAATTGGTGTTTAAACAGAGAAGTACGTTTTCTCTAAATCATATGAAGGAATTGAACTACACAAATTGACTGAAACGTTCAGTTCATCTTAAACGTTTGCTGTTATGGTACAAACTTATGTTTTGTGGTTACCTTAGGTTCAATTCTAACATCTAAAATGGCAACAGATTTTTTTGATAATTTACATTTTTAACGTTTTTATTGATAAAAGTATAGTTATTATTTGCATTAACACAGGGTGCTGGTAAGTTGGTTTGTTGATACTATATACATATATGTAGTTAAATTGTAAACATATATATATATATATATATATATATAAATATATGTATTTATAAACGTATAGCACGCATCATTTATATACAGGTTGCATGCAATATCATCTTTGGATGATCATTGTATATGAATATCTTCGACATGTGAACATATAAATGTCATACTGGGAAACAATGTTTATATATATTTTTCATATAATTACATAAGTACAATTGACCACACTTATCACTAGATATATATATACATATTTATAAATTCATAAATAAATATGTTTATGTATTTGAGTGTTTATATATTTACATATATATATAACGAAAACATCATACTTTTTTGTTATAAATTGTGAATAAAGTATAAAGGCTGAAATTCTTGACTTTCTGCTGTTTGTCGTCGCGCGTAGTTTGTTTTTGCGTTTATTTTCTTTGTCTCGCGATAAATAAGTGTAATGTTGGTTTTTAATGTTAATCGAAATGATTTATTTGTAATTTTTATTCACCCACTGCTTTACTTCAATTTGTAGTTTTTTGTAATTTAAAATTTTTTCCACTAGAAATGGAAATTGCCAAATTGAGCATTTTTTGTTTAAAGATCTAACTAAATTATTTTTGAAGTTAAAGTTGAAACAATAATTGAATAATGAATAATAAATATATTATAATATAATATTAGTTAAATAATAACGGCAATTAAATTAAAATTAATAAAAAAAACTTGCAGTCATCACTCATCATATAAAAAATTGGCTAAAATTGTACTAAACTGGTAATTAAATTATAAAATTTAAAAAAAAAATGACCAAAGAAGAAAACGTTAACAACCATTTGAATGGTCTACAAATGCCAACTGCACCCGAGTCTGATTTTGTTTCTTTGGAGATGGAAGAAAATGCATCCCCACCACTTTTATTAAAGGACGATGAGGATGTAAATGTTGTTGATTCATCAGCACAGAACAACAACTCCACCAACAACAAAAATGGGCAATCTTCATATGAAGGCCTGCTTGGTGGGGATAGGAAGACAGATGCAGTGATGTCCTTTCATGGTCTTTCTTATGAGGTGGACTCTTCTAGAAGATGTCACTGCTGCAGTAGAAGGAGATCAAACAAAATTTGTGTACTCAATAATCTCAAGTAATTTATCTAAATAATTACATTTCTTTTACATAGTCTATAAATAATTAAATTTTTCCTCTATATCCAATGTTTTGAATTAATAGATTGCAACTTTGATGTCATATGACAATAATTATGTAGTGTAGTAGTAATTATATACTTGTCAGTTGATCCAATGATTTTATTATATTTAATATACATATGAAATTTAACTCTCCAGTGGTATATTCAGGCCAGGCATCAATGCAATACTTGGTCCTACTGGATGTGGAAAGACTACGTTAGTTGAAACTTTTTTCTCATCTGATTTTACGTGGTTCATGAATTGATTGCATGGCTTGAGACAACTATTGAACAATCAATGTTCAATGATCAAGTTTTTCAAAATATCAATTAATCTCAATTACTTCACATGTCAATCAATGTTTGACTAGTGATCAAGTTTTTCAAAATATTAATTAATCTCAATTACTTTACATGTCAATATTGTATTACTTTTTAATTTCTGTTCATTAAACTTAAAAGTTTGAAAACATTTGCATATACTTTTATATATTTACATGTATTCATGTAAAAAAATGTTTACAATTCCATTTCCTAATAATGCAAATGCATCTGTATCAGGTTGTTGAATTTGCTTGCCGGTCAATGTTCAGGTCAAGGTGTGAAGGGAAAAGTTTTGATAAATGGACAGAATATCCCATCAAATTTCAAACACATTGCTGGTTATGTCATACAGGTCTATTTGGTTTTTTTTATTCACAGAGTTAATTTTGTTGGATATTGGCAGAATTGCATGCTTACTTTTTTTACTTTACAATTCATAATTTTGTTCATTCATTAGCTTATGAATTAATGCAGGATGACATGGTGATGAGTATGCTGACAGTCAAGGAAAATGTTATGTTCTCAGCCAACCTACGAATACATGAACCTATGACTTTGAAACAAAAAGATAATCTAGTCGATGAAACATTACAAGAACTGGGTTTGACCAAATGTGCTAACACTAAGGTATCCAGATTAATTGTTTATTTTTATAGTTTTATACACTCCTGTTTGATAATTAATATTTTGTTACAAAAATTACCCCAAAAAAACTTACAAACAACACCACCACCACCTCCCTACCTACGAACTGACAAAAGATAGGCAACAGCTTCACGAGAGGCATATCAGGAGGAGAGAGGAAGAGGACAAGCATTGCCATGGAGATCATCACATCGTCACGCATCCTCTTCCTTGATGAACCAACATCTGGCTTGGACGCAAGCACTGCTCATTCTGTCATGCTGACTCTTAAGAGGTTACACACATTCTTTTTTCTCTTTCTTTTTCACACTCTCTCCTTTTTTCCTTTCTCTATCTCTCTGGAATGTACAGTTTGATATTTCCAAGTACACCTGCTTGTCTTGCTGTGATTGTTACTGGCTGGCCACTGATGTTAAATTTATTTTGAGGGCCATCTGTCTGCTGTACTGTTTACTATTTCAACAAAATTTTGTACCAAATCAGTCAAATTATTTTTCTTTGATTTTCTTTTTCTTTTGAAATTTTCAACATTAGCTTAACCAAATATCTCTTTACACTAATTTCATTCATCCAGAGATTTTTTTTACATGCATTTGTGCTTATAATGGTACTACTTCAGCGTTTTATTTCTCAGTATTTTAATGTACTACTATGGTACTATATCATAATATTTCTACAGTCCTTTTAATGGTTTGTGTTCTCTCTTTGTACTGCTTACCTTCACTGTACTTTTAATTGTATGAATTACATTTATGTTTATATTGTTCCTACATTTGCATATACACAAACTCTTTTTTATGTATATAATATTAATTATACATGGACATATATTCATAATTTTATAATTAAATCTTTAATATTATCTATGTGATTAATTATGTACAGTTTAGCACTGAAAGGTATGACAGTCATAATGTCCATCCATCAACCACGCTATTCAATATTCAAGATATTTGACCAGCTCTTTGTACTTTCTAAAGGACAGACAATTTTTCATGGGCCTGCTAATAAAACTCTTGATTTTCTTGCTTCTTCAGGTTATTATTAATTTTATTATTATTATTGTTGTCCTTTTTATTGTGGTTTTCAATAATCTTTTTGTTCTTATTGTTAATTAATGACATACTCCAAAAGAATTTTATGCAAAAGTTGCTTATTTGCATAAAAAATAATGGAGTAGCTTGAGATGAACAATTTCAGAAATAATCTGTTACAATTGAAAATTGAAAATGTAAAAATAAATCATTAGTGTATGAACACAAACATTATCTACAGATAATAACATAAACATGAACATATACAATCATGAACACAAACACAAAAATAGATTCAGATAAACATGACCAACAAGCATGAACGTATACAAACATACACCTCAAACAGGCTACATCTGTGAAGAGCACGACAACCCATCGGATTTCATATTAGACGTTCTCTCGGGCACTTACAACAACAACAACATCATCAACAATGTTGGTTTTAACATCAGTGTTGACAACAATGTTGCAGATGGAAAACAGCTGCTGGATGGCAACAAATATGTCAACAAAAAACTTCAGGTTGCTAGCAGTGATGTTAAACAGTTGCAGGCTGCTGACGATCAGGATGAAGGTATGTTTTTGTTGATTGCGTGCTGCATTGTTGTTTTTTTCATGTTGGTTACGTTGATGTGTTGTTGTTATATGTTGGTTGTGTTGTTTGCTCATGAAGTTTTTGTTGTTACTAATTTAGTTGCTTTCATTATCTTGTTAAAAATTGTCAAATATACCCTATTTTGTTAAAAACAAGATAAACTATATTTAACAATAGCTTTTTAAAAGCTTTTCTTTTTTATAATTTTGTGCTTCCATGAAGTTTTAAAAAATTATTAGTATTACACAAATTGAAAGAATTGATTATTTCATTTGAAAAGATGTCAGTAAATCATCATCAGAATACCATCATAACAATCTTGTGATTGCTTACCAGAAATCTGTCTGGGGTGAAATGTAAGGAGTGTTCTGTGTTTGTTTGTCTATTTCATTGCAACTCATGTTCATTATACTTTGTTTTATATCTTGTTTTAATTTCTTAGCGTATTTTATTTTCCGTTTATATTCGAATTAGTAGCCTACATTAATTTAATTTTGATATTTCTATTAAAATGTTAAATTTCCTATAGATTTATTCTCAATATTAATCTTTTTCAGGTTAGATAAAGAAATAAAATTCATAGAAGCCAGTTTTTCGGAGACAAAGCCTATGAGAGCCAGTAGGATCAACATCCCACAGCCATCATTTCTTAAGCAGGTGTGTACTGCTTTTTCCAGTTTGTTTCCTTTTTTGTATGAAATGTCTGTTTTGGTGTTTTTAAATTAGTGGGAAGTTTTATGGAAACATAATTTTTTGAAAACATTTTGAAAGTATTATTACAATTAACGTTTAAAAAGTTCAAAAAATTAATTTTTCAAAATAGTTGGCTGCAGTTTCATGTAGAACTTTCAAATGTACTGTCAGGAATACCAGAGCCATATCAACGCCGGTTTTTCATCTTTTACTGATTTGTATTCATGCTTTAAATTATTTCTCTTTTGTGATTTGAGAAAAATTTAATTGATAAATTGAAGTGCTAAGTAAAAGAATTAACTATAATTCTTAAATTTAAAATTCAATTTTAGACAGTTTACCGAATTTCTTCAAATCCTATTCTACAACAAATCGTTTCTTAATTAATTTATTTTCATTAACTTATTTTCCAGGCATTCTCTGCACTCATCCTTTCACTCATTGTTGGCTCAATCTATTTCCAGATTGACAGATCAGCCCACAGTGCACGAACTAAAATACAAAACAGGTTGATTTGATTGATTGATTGATTGATTGATTGATTGATTGATTGATTGAAATTTATATGTTTCTGTTTATTTTTCAAATTTTTTCAATATTTTTTCGCATAAGTTAATTTATTTTGAGATTATTTAGTAATTTTCGTTTTATTCACGTTATTGACATCAATGAAAGTGGAATTTTAAAAACTTTTTTATTTTGTCATAATTTATAAGTTCATTTTCTGTGCCTCTTTTAAAAAATTTTTGTTTAAATTGTTTATCCAATTAATTTTAGAAATCAGTTAAATTAATAATTTGAAGAATGTACATAACAATTACTATTAATAGCACAAAATAATCTCATTAAAATATTTATATAACATAAAATAATTGTATAAGATAATTATATTGTAATAATATTATTATATAAATTAAATGATTTAAAAAAATTATTCTCCAAAAATTCAGAGTCGGAGCCTTCTTCTTCATAGTAATGAATCACGTGTTTGCCAACATGTCCTCTGTTGATGTTTTCATAAGGGAGCGAGCTATATACATGTAACTCTACGTTTCATATTTTATTATATTCAATATAATTACTGATTGTAATTATAGATAATATTAATTATTTTCTGTCGTCATATGCCATTATTGAATAAACAAATGGTAGATCACATGTTTATTTGGCTTTCTTTAACAGTAATAATTAGTAATAGAATTGTTTATTAATTTAAAAAAATAAAATACATATATATTTATCAGTTTCAAGAATGATGAATAAAAAAAATTAAGTGAATAAGTCAATTATAAGTTAATGAATAAATAAATCGTTACACTCACTCACACACACACACAAACACACTCACAAACACAACAGCCATGAAACAATAAGTGGTTACTATGGCATCGTTGTATACTTCATATGCAAGATTCTATTCGAAGTTCTGCCATTGCGTACCATGCCAATCATTTTCTTCTCCATCATTACTTTCTTTATGATAGGTTTGTTTGTTTGTTTGCTTGTTTGTTTGTTTGTATGATTCTGTTTTTTTGTGTTGGTGTTTCTTTCGTATTGTTTTGTTTGTAAGTGCGGTTTTTGTTGGTTGTTAATTGTTGCTTTGTATTTGCTTGCATTTATTTAGTTTTTCTTTTTTTTGCAATTTTTTGCATAATTGTGTGTATCGTATTCAGTTTTTTGATGTTCTTTGTGTTTTTTTTTCTAGAGTTTTCAATAGTACTGTAAACCCCACTTGCAGGTTTTCCATTCACTCTGTACAACCTGCTAATCTATGCTTTCAACATCTTCCTAACGAACGTGGCTGGAGCCTCAGTGGCATTGTTCTTCAGTGCGTCGACCAGACAGCATGCCATTGGAACTGTACTCACCTCTCTCGTCTGGGTGACCATGATGGTCTACAGTGGAGTCCTGGTCAATATAGAAACTGTCCCCAGGTTTCTCAGATGGGTTTGTTGGGGCAGTATATTCAGATACAGTATCAATGTTAGTCTTTATTTCTTTTTTCGTTTATTTTTCTTTTTTCATGTTAACAATCTTGAAATTATCTTGAAAGTTATATCTTTTTTATGAATTTTTTTTTTCAAAATGGGTAATGGATCATTTGATCATGTCTTGTGGAAGGTAATTTATTAGGAAGTTTGAAGTATTGGTGGTGTTGTTGAAGAATGTTATTGCACGTAGACGAATAAATTAACTGTTTTTCTACATCCTATCCACTCAACAATTTTGTCCAGGATCGTTTTTGTTCACTTTTTCAAGTGTCTATCATCTTTTTTTTGTTTATTTGATTTGTGTTTGTTTGTTTGTGGCCACAGATGTTTCTGATAAATAGTTTGAAGAATCAGACGTTCTGTGACGATGGTGTGTCGGGTAATCAAACGCACATTGAATGGTCAGTTATCAAATTGGTCAATTATCATCATATTGGTCAATTATCAATTAATGAATAAATGTTAAAAATTTATTAACCATCTTCATTTTACATGAAAACCATATACAACTAATTACATAGCTAAACATAATAATCTAAGAGAAGTGATTTTGACAAATTAAACTTGTTACAGTAGTAATTGTAATGGCAGTGTTTTAGTTTGCAGAACATATCACAATATTTGACATAATTAATATTTGCTGAATTTCTGTAACTATCACAAATGCAAATTGACGAAATTATTTTTTTTATTGACTACAGTCTATCAGGCAATGAATATCTGGAAAGTCAAGGCATCCAATACTTGAGCTCTTTTGATCAGTGGAAGAATGAAATGTTTCTAATCATCATTTCCATAATTTTTCTCACTCTAGCTCTCATCCAGCTTAAAAGATCTGTCAGATTCACTCAATAACTTTTTTTTACATTATCTTTATAGTTCATTAGTCTTAATGTTCTTTATTTTAATATTTAATGTTATAAAAGTTTGTTTTATTCTATCTATTCCAGCTGTTAGTCATATTTACGTAGTTATTCCGTGTAATCAACAGTCAGGTGTTAATTGATGTTATTGATGTATTATTTATTTTCAACTGCTGAATTTTCATGAGATTTCACTATTAGTGTTCAAATATTTTAAATGTCTTGCGTGTTATGAAGAACATGATGTGTGTGTGAAAAAAAATTTAAACCATTATTAAGATCATTTCATTTTATGATACGGCTATGCAAAATTTGTAAGAGGTGATTGTATTATCAGTTGCAGAACTGATTTTTTTGATGAACATTTTTTTAATTTTTTAAATTTTGAAGCAATATTGAAAGTAAGCACCTTTTTGGATTCATTTATTGCTCAAGCCAATAAGATGCTATTGCCTGTATGACAGATAATTTAGAGGAACCATTGAGTTATGTTATCTTTTGGTGCCTTCCATATAATGCACAACCATTTAAAAATGTGTAACTGCTAAAATTAATTTATTTCTCAAACGATTTTGTTTTCGTTTTAAAATCCTTTTGTAATGCTCTTGTTTTTCTGCTTAAGTAGTCGTTAAACCATCATTTTTCCTTCATTTATCGTGTCATTTTACCTTTTTTTATAGTAGTTTTCCTGTTTATCCAGTATTATTATGTTATTCACTATTTTTTGGCATTCTGTCTGTCCGACATACCTTCATTTCTATTCATTTTGAATGTAATGCTAATAAATAAGTATTCTCATTCATTTCACACAATTTTCCGTTTTAACGTATGATTTGTAACATCGCGCCTAACCTAACATGTTACAATCCATTGATGC
Organism: Helobdella robusta; assembly: GCF_000326865.2. Taxonomy (NCBI): domain Eukaryota; kingdom Metazoa; phylum Annelida; class Clitellata; order Rhynchobdellida; family Glossiphoniidae; genus Helobdella; species Helobdella robusta. Next base: position 739,550 of record NW_008704589.1, on the reverse strand, counting down.
ATATTACACAATATTTCTTACACTAACAGTGATAACGCGTTAATAAAGGTTTAAAGGTCTATTACTCTCTTCCCAGGTTCAAAAGAATCAGCAACACTCTAGCATCGAACATGAATACGTACTAAACGAAGGGATCTTTTCTGTCTTCTCCGCATTCATTGTTTGGTGTTTTCGGTGTGAAGTTGCTCGTAATTCTATTTTATATACCACTATGAAATTGAACTATGGTGGAATATTTTCATATTTTTGCCAGGCTATGGTTTGTATAATGGTGATGTATAGACAATGATACTTCGTTTTATTATTATACTTAAACTGATCACATATGCACATGTATTGTTTTCATGTAAACATAGCTCCTATCATTGAACTGGTTAAAAATTAATTTTAGAGATGTTTTTTCGCTGAACAACATCCACAACTACCATTATTTATAGAGATCTAGTTGCATCCAGCTTCTCCGTTAAAGTGTGAAGGCTTGATATTTGAAATGAAAACAAAATGAAAAACAATCGAAAATATTTAGATCTTTCAACATAGAAATTTCGAAACGAAAGTCAGAAATTAGCAACGAAACTTTATTATCACGGAAAATCATGTAAGAAAGTCAAGAACCAACTTAATGAGAATGCACATAACTACATATATTTGAATGACACATTTTTAATTAACCAATTAACTAACATTTCATACATAACTTAAAAAATATTAAAACAAAAGCACAGTTATTTATAAAACTCGTGTTCCTGTTCATCTTTCTTTGTGTTGTTTTTGTACCCTTTCTCAAAGTCTTTCGGTAGGACAACGTAGCGGTTCTCTCGTACTGCTTGCATGCCAGCCTGTAAATTATTGTTAAAGGTTCACTAAATAATGTTCCCAACTATTGCAACATCTATCTTTCTAAAGTATTTTTTAGTATTTGTTTAATTAACAAAGTTGGTCGGTAGTTACCGAAACAGTCATAAATTTCATAAACCTCAACTAAATATCTAGAATTGCACTTTGTGTGAACGAAAATTTGAAGAAAAAAAAGACGGAGCATCAAACCAACAGACCTCCTGACAGATAGCATTGATGTCAGCACCACTGATCTTATCAGGTCTTGATATGTAGTCTTCGAGGTCGACGTCATCGCTGAGGTTCATCTTGCCGGTGATCGTCGAAAATATCAATCGTTTCTGCCTCCTATCTGGCAGAGGAAATTCGATCTTCCTGTCAAGTCGGCCGGGACGAAGAAGAGCAGGGTCCAATGTGTCGGCTCTGTTAGTGGCCATTATAACCTGTCAGTATCATTGTTGTTAGCTGTTATCCATCTCTTGCCTTTTACATTATGTACAAAAACTCATTACAAATTTCTATTCATCAGACTAGGAAATTTGTACATTAATAAAAAGCAGAGTATTATGATAATTTTCATACTTTGACATTAACAGTCTGATCAAAACCATCCATCTGGTTCAGTAGTTCCAACAAAATTCTTTGAACTTCTCTGTCAGCTGGATTATATGTATTAATTCATGTCAATTGAACTATCATCAAACTGTGTGGAAATCATTTCACTAAAATTCAGATTCAATATGCATTCTCATGTAAAGTAAAATGTTGTTTTAAAAAAGTGAGTAGTTTGTGAAGTAATTTATAAGTAATGATGTTGTGAGGAAGCATTGAAAGATGAGGATGGCCTACCAACAGCAGCCAACCAAACCAACACACCTCCAGTTTGAGCATCAAATCTCTTGGTAGCAATGGCATCAATCTCATCAATAAATATAATGGCAGGTGCATTCTCTTTGGCAAGTCTGAAAACATCTCTGACCATTCGAGGGCCCTCACCCAGGTACTTCTGAACAAACTCTGAACCGACCACTCGTATGAAAGCAGCTGATATGAAAGATTTTTTACATTTTTTTTTATTTATATTTTCAATTCAAATTAAGTTGAAAAAACGATTTGAATAACACGACTAGGTCAATGACCCAACTGAGTTGATTGAATGTTGAAAAAGAAAATCAGAAGCAGACCAGTGGTGTGGTGTGCAACGGCTTTGGCCAACATGGTCTTGCCACAACCAGGTGGACCAAACATGAGCACCCCCCTTGGTGGGTCGATTCCAATTTGCTTGTAGAGTTCAAAGTGAGTGAGTGGCAGTTCCACTGCCTCTCTGACCTGTGTGCAGAATGTGAAGAGGGTGATGATATCAAGAAGAATAATTTTTAAAGTGCCTTGACAGTCAACTGGAATGATGAATAAAAATAAAGAATGGAACAAAATTAAATGAGGACCTCTTGCTTTTGAATGTCCATGCCTCCAATATCTGAATAACTTACATCAGGTTTCTCATCTGGGAATTTAATTATTTTCTAGTGAATGATTTTGGTGGAACACTCAACATTTAAAAACTTTTAGTACATTATCCATGACAAAACCAGCAAAAACAACTTGAAGAAACGAATGATGAGTTTATAAAATAACTAAAAAGGTTAACCAGCTGATAACATGGTGATGCTACTGTCAGCTTCAGGAGGCAGGACGTCGACCAGTGCATTGCTGTGCTTGTGCAATGCTACACTGGCACTTGGCTTCAACAACTCTCTGTCAATAGTTGAGAGTATCCTCACATAATAATTTGAGCCTGGTGGTTTGATGACATTTAATTTATGACGAAGCTTAATTTGTATAAATATCAAATGACTAAAATATTTAATAAAATAAGATTTTAGTTAAGAGCAATAAATAGAATGAACAGAAGAGAAAGAAAAAATCTAACCAGTTGTTGAGCCAACAATGCCATTGTTCTGATCAACAGCCTCCAGGAACTGTCCAATAACAAGAGGGACACTTTGGATCCTCTTAACTTCCTCTTGGGCATGCAAATATTCTTTCTTTAAATTTTTCTGCTCATCTTTTATATATTCTTCTTGAACTTCTAAAAACTCAAGCTGCTTTTGAAGTTTCTGTTGAAAAAATGCTTATCAAGATAATATTTCACATAAGAAAAAAGGAAAAAACATTGGAAGCTTAAAACAAAAGCAGTGTAATTATGCTATTTATTCAACCAATAATACTGATAACAAAATAAATGATTCCAATGCTAAACTATACAATACAAACCTTAAGTTTCACATAATGGTCATCCAAATCAAGGGCCATAGGGTCATAAGTGTAGTTAGGCAACACGTTCGTCTTCACATCTGAGCTTGTACTGTCATCCTTGTCGTCAAAAATTTATATAAAATAGAATAAAACAAATGCTTTGTTAATCATTCATTATTTAATTTAAAATTTTGTAAGCATTGTCTTATTATTGTTTGTTTAGTTAGTTTAGTAATTTAGTGACTAAGTCTCTTTTCATCTTTTGTCAGTGGGAGAACAAATAATAAAATTAATGTCATTTATAAACAATTTTTGAGTTAATTTAACAGTAATTAAGCTTAAAAATTTAACTATTTAGAAATATATTGAATTTGCAGTTTAACTTTTTAAAATCAAAAGTAAAAGAAAGGTTTTGTAGTGATATGGAAAAAACTGTCAATCAATCTATCATCAATATCAATGACTAGGCATTTGATTAAAACACATAAACCGGTGGTAATGAAACTTGTAACAAACTTGCGTGAAAGGAGTTGCTACGATTCCTATTTCTTCCATTTTTTTCAAATATATCCGACAATTTATTACTAAAATTTAACAAAAAATTACTTAAATTTCGTTAGGCTATGGTTTTAGGAATAAACATAGATAAGTAAACTTTTTTTTACTCGGCATTTAATTTCATATAAGTTCACTAATTATAAAAACACAATTTTAAATATAAATAAAATTCAAAAATGAAATAATAAAAATAATTTAGTTATTGTATTTTTTCAACTTTTAATTTTGAGAGTAAAATTTTGATATTTATTGAATATCCACCTCCGCCGCCTATTTTTTTTCAAATACAAATTTTTTGATTGTTCAGGTAAGCAGGAAAAGAAATATCTTAAATAATTCTCTCTATGTGACGATCAATCATTCAAAAATATAATTATTTGTTTTATTTTTATATTAAAATTCATAAAATGGCTTCTTCCGACGCCGAGTGTGAGTCGGATTTGGAGGAACAGGCCCGATCGTTGACGACTTGTTCCATATGCATGGACCAGTTCACGAACCCCAAGGTTCTTCCATGTCATCATACGTTTTGTTTGGTCTGTCTGAAGAATTGTTACGAATCTGTGAACAAGACTCGTCTGATTGCAGTCAGTAACTTTCCGTGCCCCACCTGCAGAAAGACCTGCTACGTTTCGCCCCAGGGGCTTGAAGCCCTGCCGACCGATTTCAGGATTGCCCAGATTTTGGACCTCATGTCAGCCATTGAAAGCTCCCTTCAGTCGCAACAAAAAAGTAAAACTAAACAAAATTTTGATTTTGGTAATTGTTCAATTTGTCGATTTCAACGTAGAGAAAGACATTCTGAAGGATTTTGTCTGCAGTGTGAAAAGGCATTCTGTTCTCAATGTTTATCCCATCATGGAAAAACAAAAATATTTCAGGATCACGTAGTTTTAAATGACAAACAATTTGGATCGAGTGATTCTGGCAGTCAGAACAAGGATCCTGAGAAATGTGGTGAACATGATGCAGATTATAAATATTTCTGTGAAGACTGTTCTACTTTGTTATGTACTGTGTGTTGTTTGTTCTCAGAACATAACAGCCATTCTATCAAAGAGAAATCATCAGCTGTTTCACTTTACACAACACAACTAGCAGCAATGGAAAGTGATTTGAAAAGTAAACTAGCCAAGACACAGCCAATGAAAGAGCAGTATGATGAGATGAAAAAAGTCCAGATGAAGAATTATGAGGAGTGTGAAAGTGATATCAAAGCAGCTGCCAAGCAAGCAGTTGCCACAATTGAGAAAATGGAAACTCAACTGTTGATGAACTTAATAAATAATCATGACAATTCTATGCACGAATTAAGTGAAGTTAGCAGCAAACTTAATGCTAATTTTGAAATGTGTCAAAAAAATATTGAATTAGTTTCGCAATTAAAATCTCAGCCAGGGAGTAGAGATTTTTTTGTGGACTTTAACCAAATAAAGCAATCAGTTTCATTGATGCCATCTATGGATAATATAAAACCAGCCATCCAGCCAGATACTTTTAAATTTGTTTTAAATTTAAATGTTTCACTAGGAACTTTAGTTAAGAATAAAAAAGTAGCAGAATCAACAGCAACAGCTTCAAGTAGCAGCAATCAAAGCACCAAAGAACATTCAGTGAGAGATCAACAAATAATGAGAAAGGAATCATTCAACAACAAAGAAAACAAATCTGAAAATTTGAGGTTCAAAAGATTTGATCCTTTACCTAAACCTGCAAAAATTTCAAAACTTCAAGTCTCAACGTCCACATTAAACATTGACCAACCACCTCCTAATTTGAATTCAACTTTGGATAGGAAAGACAGCTTGACAGTGCCAAAACAAGAGGCCCCAGATAAAATAATCAAAACATTGAGTAGAAGGTTGAGCGGCCGACTGTCAAGGACTGCCCTCCAAACGACAATCGCCACATCACCGAGTAGGAAGAAGTTGCATTGGGTAGCCGAGGGATTTTCACAATGTCGAGACTGTTGTTTCATGAAGTTGGCTGACCAATGGCTTGTTGTTGCCTGCGACTACAAAGCCACAAATGCAGCTGACCGCATCAAAGCTTTTGATTTGAAAGGTTTATTTAACTTTAGAGTTTATTTCCATGTCTATCAGTTGCTAATTTGTCTCATGAATGTATTAAAAAGTTTTGTAACCCTGAAGTTAAAAACAATTTAAATTTAATCTTTTCAATTTCACTTTACTTTCTTTTTCCATTTATCTTACTATTCCTCATTTGATATTTAATTAACCATGACAACAATATCAGGCAACCTGCACCATGCTATCAACACGAGGCAGGTAGTTGAACCCTGGTCCATCATCTTCCAATCATCTGGAAACAGCATCATCGTCACCGACCATGCAAGCAGGGCTATCAAGAGGATTCAACTGGACGAGTCAGGTCAATGGATGATTGTTTAAAATGGTGTTCATGGATGGATGTATGTGGCATATTATTGAATGATGGTGTAGAGCTTTGTGTATAGGTGGTAAAATGTTGTATTGCAGAGAACTCAAGAGAGTTTAATAGGTACGACTTCGTACTATTAAAACATGGATACCTGTGCATGTAAATAGTTAAAAATGTCCTTCCATGTTAACTTGCAAGTATAAAAATAAATGATCTTTTTGATAATTATTTACAAACCCAACAGGCAAATGTTCACGTGTCCTAACAATGAGCCAATCATATTTGGACCGACCTACTGGAATATCAATGACCAGGTGCGGGGACTACGTGGTCACCGACTCGGGGAACAGACCCCACCGACTGGCCGTCTACTTTCAAACGTCCAACTACGTCGAACGAAAACTGGAATTTGGCAACAGAGGGAAGGGTGACAGCGAGGTTGGACTTTCAAATTACGTGGTGGTCGACCACCGAGATCGAGTCATCGTCTCGGATATCGAGGAACGACACGTGAAAGTCTTTTCGGCTGAGGACGGTTCACAAATTTTAAAGTTCAGTTGCAGTTGTTCGTTTGATGGCACTAAAGAAATGGAGCCCCAGGGAGTGGCTGTTGACGACGCTAACAACATCTTCGTGGCTGATCAGGCTATGAGGGGAAGTTAGTAGTGGTGCTGGTCCTATTTGCATGTACATCTCTGTTTGGATTGTGTGGTTGAGTATCAATAGGTACCAGCAATAGAATGGAATTGCATTGGTAACAAAGTTGAGATATTGTATAGTAATTTTTTTAATGTTATTGTCATTTTATGTTTTTAATGAACAAAGTTTCTATCAAGAAAGATATGGTAATGAATAAATGTTAACTTTCGTGATAATGAATGAATGATGAATAACTTGGATTATGGAGATGAATATAAAAAATATAATTTGCATCTTGCCCCACCCACGACAGTTGCCATGTTCAGTGGTGAGGGCCAGCTGATCAACAATGTCGTCTCTACGAAGGGCTCGCCCTGGGGTCTTGCGTACCTCGACGAGTTGAGGATTCTGGCTGCTGCCACAGATAAGGGACTTGAAGTTTTTGAATTATAGACAGCACTGACGAAGATAACCATAATGAAAATGATGATGACGATGATAATAATTATGACGATGATAATAATGAAGACGATGAAAATGACGATGATGAAAATGATGATAATGGCTGGCGCTGGTGAAAATAATGTTTTGAGATTGTTCGAAATATTTTTTGTAAGACTATGTAAATAAAAATGAAATTGATTTGATGAATGCCAGAAGGTCCTTTGAAATGTTGCAAAGTTTTGTTGTTAATGTGGAGTGTTTTAAATGTTTCATTTATAATTTTTTTTCCTTTCTTGTTTGTTTGAACTTTTAAAGAAAATTTTCTAGTATTATTTTTTGTAACCTTGAACTTTCCATCAAGCTATTGATCAAATAATAAATAGTTTATCAAATTAGGAATTGCACTGTAATTTTTACTTTTTCATGAATTCTTTCATATTTTTTTAAAACATTTTCATCAGTTATTAAAAACATTTTCCCCAATTTCAAACATAATAAAATTTGTGTGTGTGTGTGTGTGTGTGTGTGTGTGTGTGTGTGTGTGTGTGTGTGTGTGTGTGCATATTCGTGGCGTACAATTTTTTATAAATTTTTTCAGTATATATATTTTTCAACTTCAGTGCCTTTGTTGACACCTTGTTCCCAAGGTTATCATATTTACATCCCTTAATTTCCCCCTTCAATGTGTCCAGGTCTATTAACCATTTAATCACATGTAGCATTTATTAAAATTTTATCATTTAAAATAATAAACATCAAAATGAATGATGAATTATTGTTGTATGCTGCCAGCCATAACCGAATAAACGACAGGTATTTTAAATAACATTAGCATCATCAAACATTATGTCCCATTGTGCTTTTTCTTTCATAATCCGTTTTTTTCAATTGTTTGATATGATTATTGAGAACAACGTTCTTCATTTATAACGTTGTCAAAGTATCGCCTTTTGTTAACAAAAATTCATTTTTTTTTAAATTTCTTCCGTTTTTTTCAATTGTTTGATATGATTATTGAGAACAACGTTCTTCATTTATGACGTTGTCAAAGTATCGCCTTTTGTTAACAAAAATTCATTTTTTTTTAAATTTCTGTTTACTTAATAACTTCAATCAAATCCACGCATCCAGCTAGCTGACTAGCCAGGTGTGTTTGGTTTCAGCAACTATTTCATATGTTTAGATTTTCAGCTACAGTGCAATGCTTGACTAATTGATATCATCGTCCTTTTTGTTATCATCTCATCATTCTCATCACCATCATCCTCCATCGTCACCACCTTTCAGAGAATACTCTGCCAAATTCACGATTTTTATAGTTGGCTTGCAATTTTTTATTATTTCCTATGAAAAAATAAAACTCCGACAAATGCTTCAAAATTGATGCAACATGGAGGACATAAGATGTCGATAGCAAAAGCAAACAGTACAAAATAAGATTAGATGACGGGTGATAATAATATAGTTGAATTTTTTTTATCTCCAACTAGTTAATAATACGCAGTTGCTAACTCGTTTTACTTTTGCACGCACCATTTAATATGGATACATCAACCAATGCTTGCCTATTTTCTAACTGATCCAAGCCAAGGCCAGTTGTCATTACGCTATCAAATGCTACTACTGCTTTTTCTTTTAATAATTATTTCTATCAGCCTTCTCAATTTCATTTTCCGATAAATAACTTCAATACTTATATATATTTTTGTATGTGTCTTATGTCATCTCTTCCTACATTTGAGATGTTAATAATGATTTGGTTAGATTTTTTTGTTTATGCTCTACTGTCTAATTTTTAAAAGTTAATTTTTAAATCTAATGCACGGATTTGTAAATTTAATTACCGATGTAAAAATGATTGTATTCTCTTACATTTCTTATTATCATCGTCGCACGAGTATTGATAGTTTATCGCAATCACTTATATTTATTAATCCTACACTATTCTATTTACAACAGGCCTGTTTATAATGCCTAAGATGATTCTTTTTAATTCATCTCACATATCTATTTTTCAACTGTAATTTTACTTCTCGTTATATATAACTAAAAGATCACCAGACTTATTGAATGAAATGTGTTTTTTGCCCATTATACGTAAGTAACAAGCGTTTTCTTCATTCTCTTTTAATGCACAGCCGTACATACACAGATTAATGACTTTTTGTCCATAACATTAAGTTTTAATTCATTCCTATGTTTAATTGTGTTTTCTACGTTTAGATTTAAAAATAATTTTAACATGTAACACCACCTTTCAATAATGATAACAATAACGATTACAATAACAACATCAATGACTTTATTAATTAATAGTATAATAATTGTATTAATCATTCGTTACATTAACTAGGCTAACATGCCGTTCGTCTTTTTAATAAATTTTATATTTATAAAAAATTGTTTGTCGAACTCATGAAAATAGAAAAACGCGATATATCAACATCAGATGGAATTAATTTGTCCTGTTTGCTCTGTCGGACCATTAAATTAATTAATTACATCTTCAAGGACCTGCGAAATACTTCGTAATATCCTCTGTGTGGGCATTTGTTAGCTTAACAGTTGGCTCTTTTCACTGCTGCTAATATGATATTGGGATTTATATCCTGGTCTTTGTAAAAGGATAATGGGATGATGTCCTGAAAATGAAAAATTCCTTTGGGCATTTAATGGTGTCTATCGTTTTCATAATTCATTAACGGATGTTTTGCTTACCAGTTGTTCTATCTTTAAGATGTTTAAACGGCGTTCATGATGTTAATCTGAAAAATAAAATGAGAAATTGTGATTTATTACTTTTCACTTTCGTTTGTTCCTTCATAGTTTCGTTTGAATCGTTTTTTTCGTTCGTTTGATTTATTCCTTAGTTTGTTCGGATTCGGTCATTCTTCCGTGTGCATATGGGCATCGCTTCCATGCACTCCTTACAGACATACGTGCACTGCACTGTGCTGTACATCTGTACACCCATAAGAATTTTTTGCTTTTTAAACCAGAGCACTAACATTAAATACAACAACATGGAATACACCACATCCCATCCCTTCAACATCCATCCATCCGACACACACGCACACAGCACCACCTTATACTTTCCATCTCCATGTACGAACGTCCGCGTTAATAAAGCGTTTCGGGGTTTTGCCTGGAATTGTTTTCGTGACGTATTGGTGTTTATTTTTAAGGGAAATGTGTGTTTGTGTTAATTGGGAAGAAAGAAAAAATAGATGGATTGGTAGATAAATGTATGGGTGTGGATGTAGACAGAAATATATAGATATGGAAACAGGGAGGAAAAGCACAAATAGAAAACTTTAAAGCATAATATCATTTTTAATATGAATTTTCTTGTGAAGTGAAAATTCCTTAAATCAATTTTATGCTCGCACCACCCTGAAGACTAAGTCGGATAATCCAGTGAGCTGGTCTGGAAAGAATAAATCCATATTCAGCAAATCATCTGCGGAATAATATGAACAGCGGATTGCGCGATCAATCACAGGCGAGTTGATAAGCAGCAATACTCACTGAAATTTTCAAACATCCATTCCTTAAAGTTTCCATGTCTCTTTCGTTGGTTTTCTTATCTGGAAAAAATTGTTGACAAATGCAAATGTCAATTTAAATGTAAATGATCTAGTTAGCAGGGGCGAAGTTGTAGGCAGAAGAAACGTAGGTGATGATGGGGACTAATTAATGAATGACGTCGACATCCATTCCACCATTTGCCAGCAGGTGATAGATGGCCAGCAAGTGCACGCAGACGCAGACGCAGATGGACCACAACCAGCAACAACCAAAAAACATCCATGCATTATAAAGATTAGTACAGCAAGAAGCATATATACACGTACATTCTCTCTTCAACGTTATTTTCGTAGATCTAACACACACACACGCACACACACGCACACTGAAACACATAACTACGGTACCATATTTTTGTCCAGGAAGTAAGAACGAAACGCGTTGTAAATTGATACGAAAGCCGTGAATTTGTAACACAAACATAAACGAACTAGTGAACAGAAAAAGTAACAACAATTGGTTGTGTTGTACATTTAAACAGTACATTATCTTCGTCCGTCCGACTTGTATTGCACCATTTTTCATTGCTTCATTTTTACGAGGTACTTAAAACCGATATGAACGGCAAAAGAATTTCTGTAGCTAGTGATATGAGTTGTTATTACAGCAAATTACTATTTACAAGCAGAAGAATCCGTATTGTTTGTTTCAGTGAAATTTTGTTGTTTTATGCCAACCCTAGCTGTCTTTGTAATAATTATTATTATTATAATTAAAAAAATATGAAAGAAGATGTCACTACGTGAGTGAAATTATTAAGATTATCATTATAATTATCACAAAAGAATTAGAAAGGCAGTAAATCACATTGCTTTGTCGTGCAACTCACAGGAACCTTCAGTGGAGAATAAATTATTTGAAAAATTGCTGCTTCTCGGACGAGATCAACCACATTTAATTAATTTCTTCACGAGATTGTCTGGAAGAATTCTTCTATTATGTTACATATTGGTGTAATGTTGAATTTTTTAATTTATTCATAAATGACTTGGACTAATGTGAAAAAAACAAAGAAACAAAAAAATGTCAATATTTGTTTTTAATTGAGTAAGTTTGTCCCACCCATGTTTCTTTGCATGTATGCAAGTATGTGAGTGCATGTGTGTATGTATGGGTATATGTGTGTGGTGTGTGTGTGTGTGTAGTAGTAGTAGTAGTAGTAGTAGTAGCAGCAGTAATAGTAGTAGTAGTAGTAGTAGTAGTAGCAGGAGTACTAGTATTCGGCACTAGTTGATAATACTTTTTAGCTTTTTAAGCGATTTACACGTTCCTTTTTTCAGCCTGCCGCATTCAAAATAGATGATAATAAGCAGAAGGCATGGTTTACAACTGAAAAAAGTTTTTGATTTGTATACGAACATCATCGTGCCATAGTTTCATTGTCACTGCCATATTATCATCGCCGTGTCGTTACTATGACCATTTTTATGCTACACTGATGTTAGAGTCATGTCATATAGAAGTATAGCGAAGTATAGCTCTGTCTGGGTTATTTCAAAACGTTGCAAAACAAAAAAGCCCAACAATAATGGGTTAGTGATATAATTTCATACATCATCGTCATCGTCGTCGTCATCACCATCATCATCGTCATCGTCATCACCGTTCTCCTCCTCTTTCTCATCATCATCATCACTGTCCTCTTCATCATCATCTTCATCACCATCATTAGCGTCACTCTTGTCAACCTTGTTACTATTATTATTATTGACATCGTTGTCATCATCTTCATCATTGTCATCATCCTTATCGTCGTCTTCATCACCTTCACCATCGTCATTATCATCATCATCATCATCTACGTCACCTTCGCCATCGTCTTTTTCATCATCATCATCATCGTCATCGTCATCATCGTCATCATCTTTTTTTTCTTCTTCTTCCTCCTCATCATCATTATTATTATCATCCTCAATTTATCATCTTTATTTTATCCTATCGCTCGTCAACCATAATATAATCATCTAAATTGCATGCATACATAAAATATAAACAAACATCATCATCGTCGTCGTCATCGTCATCTCATCATCGTCATTGTCTTTATCATTTTCATCGTCGTTGTCATAATTGTCGTGAAATGAATGGAGAGACGGGTGAATTGATCAATTGAATGAATGAGTGAATGAATGAAGGAATGAATGAATGAAAAATATCCATAGGTTTATATTTGAAACCTCGTTATTTATTTAATTGTTTTTTTAAATTTGTCACAACACACCAGAGCAGATAAATGATGCAAGGATTTGCTGAAAACGTGGGAGAGTTGCTGCTGCTACTACTACTACTGCTGCTACCACTGCTACTACTACTACTGCTACTACTACTTCTGTTACTGCTGCTGCTACTACTGTTACTACTTCTACTGCTGAAACTGAAAAATTGAAATAAACTGTCAACCATTGTTATTGTTATTATTTCTTTATTTTTTTCTTATTTTTTATTATTCATTTGTTTGCTTTATTGTTTTTTTAAAGAACTTGTCGATAAACGAATAGATGAACTGACACGCGAATCAACAAATAAATGATTGGGTAACCATTAAAAAGAATATACGAAACATAATTATTTTAAAACTTCAACGTTATTATTAAAGAATTAATAAGAATAAACAGACAAAAGGACAGACAGACAAACAAACAAAAAACAATTGAATCAAAAAATGTGAGAACCAGTAGCACAATTAAAAAAAATTAACAAAATAAAAAAATGTGCGTGAAGAATTTTGCGGACGTGTTCTTAATATCGTGAATGGATAAACGATCGAGAGATTGAGCGAGAAAATGAATGAGTAGAATACAAAAACCAAACAATACAAAACACAAGACAATAAAATACAATACCAATGCAATTCCACAAAATACAACACAGCATAGCTCAACCGAAACATAAAAATATCCTTAATACGGTTTACTTGATTTATGCATATTGGATGAGTTAATGTATTTGTGATACTAAATTATTCATTTGTGTATTTGTAAATGTGTATTTGGGTATTTATTTAATTTAAATTACGTATTCAAACTGTGGTACTTAATATATACCTATTAGGTATTCACACTTGTGTATAAACGAAAGATCAATCAAGCTCTGTTGGATGGTTGTTCAGCTTCATTAGCAGATGTGTTGAAGGGCCGGTGGAGATAGTATTTGGAGTGTAGTGCTATTTCTCGTCTTTTTGTTTCCCTGATTTTGTATAGTCCTTATTCTAATTCTTTTTAGTTTCTATTCTGTTTTTGTTTGATTTTTGATTCTGTTTTTTTTTATTTTTCTATGCTGTTTAGTGCTCTCATTTTGAGTTTTGTATAATAACTTTTTTTATGTCGCTATTAATTATTAATAATTCTTATTAATTTCTTAATTTTATAAGTAAATAAAATTTGAATATAATAGATCACTCTCTCTCGTAAATATTCTCCACACACATGTAGTCCAGTGCCCAACGTACATACGGATGCATGAATGTTCGTTGGATGCATGAAAAAATGCGCATGCTGTTTACGTAGGTGGGAGTAGTTGACGGCGCATCTTTCTAATTAGCGGATTTAGTGCTTCAGAGGATTGCCAGACACGACTCCTTCCATCATTCCTTTCATTAAATTCATTTCTCTTGTTTACTTCAACATAAACATTTCTTTATTTTTCTTTTTATTTCTTACACTTTCTGGGTTTTTCTCTCTTTTTTTTCGTTCATTTATTCATTTAAAACTTTTTTTTCATTTTTTCTTGTCTTTATTTTATTTGCCACTTTTTCTATTTTACCTCATTTTTGTTTCCGTTACTCTTATTATTTTATCTCATCTCTTCTTCCTTCTCTCTTTCCCTTTTTTCTCTTTTCCTTCTCTCTTTTCCTTCTCTCTTTTCTTTTTTTTTCTCCTCTCTCTCTCCTCTCTCTCTCTTTCTCTCTCTCTCTCTGTTTCTCTCTCTCTCTCTTTCTCCGTGGATATTTTGTCCATTCAAAAAAAAAGTATTACAGGAGCATACAGGTTTGTGTTTATGTGAGACATAAATCATCTTTCTTTAATATTTTTAAATTTTAAAAATCATTCTTTGCTATTGCTTTCTTTTTTCTTTTTTTTTCTTTTTGTTATCCTTATTTAAATTCTTCTTCTTCGTTGTTTTTCAATATTTTTGAAGTTTTTTTTATATCTCATGGTTCTTCTACTTTATTATTCATATAAATTTGGTATGCTTAATCTCGCCCGCACCAAATGAAATCTTTTATTTTTATTTTCTATGAAATAAGTCTTTTTATTTTATATATATATATATATATATATATATATATATATATATATATATATATATATATATATATATATATATATATATATATATATATATATATATATGAGGGCTTGCATTATCAGATTAGAATGGGAAGTGTATTGCTATGCTATGCTGGTGATGAAATACCAAGAAGTAAGAAATGGTAAAATAAATAATTGTATTGTATTGTTTCATATGTTGTATCTGAAGTTTTTTATTTTGTGAAATTTTATTAGAAATTAATCCATATTTTCAATTGGTTATAAAAATGTTTTTTAATATAATGAAGTTTATCTCTCTCTCTTCTCTCTCTCTATTTTTTCTCTCTTCTTCTTTTTTCTTTTACTCGACCTTTTTGTCTTTTTATTTTTTTCAACTTTTTTAATTTTTCTTTGTGCTTTTCATTGTAGCGTTCTTAAAATTGTCCAGCATTTCTTTTCTGTAGAGGGCTTTGTTTGGAGGCCTCATAAAACAAACAACGCAAATTTCGTTACGTTTATTTGTACGTACGTAAGTCTAGACAAACTAACGCATCAAAAGCATTAATCACCGTTGTGCAGTTTACGTGCGTATGTACTTGTGTGCGTGTATATCTATGTACTAACACATATGTGTAATGTATGGATGTGTGTACGTACGTAGTTTTTGAATAAATAGTTTAGTATGTTTTTTGAGATGTAGAATGACATGAAGCGTTGTTTCTAACGTTTGTTGTTTGTGTTTCTTTTGTTTTTTATTGCATAAGGCGGTATTGTTACAAAGCTAGTAGAAGTGCGTGGTGGTAAATTGAAAAAAGCGTTTACGCTGAAAATATTTCTACGCCAGCACAATTCTTTGCGGAAACACACAAATGCTTGCAACGTATTTAAGAATTAGTCCGGGCAGCGTATACTGACTATTGAATTAATATTTCAGAACAATGTTTTCGACCTAAGGGGGTTACGAGATAAACAATAAATATAGAACGCCAACTTTTTCTCTCTGTTTTCTTTGCCTTTTTGTTTCTTTTTTTTTTTAAATTTTAAATAGTGTAACCATCTTCTAAAATGTCATTTTTATTAAACCGTCTTCTACTATATACAACACTTACTAATTTTTTGGGTTTCTGGTTTTTTCTTTATGCTTTCTATTTTATCGCTGCCTGTTTTATAGTTTATTCCTCTCATACATTCCATTACATTCTTATGCTTTTCACAAAATTCCCGCTCATCTCAAAAAAAATATTTATCTATTTCAATGTAACAATAGGCATATACATCACTTGTATTTCACATTACGTATGCATGTATGTATATACACATGTGGGGAAACAAAGTGTACGCATAATACACAGAGATATGGTATACACGTGTACGTGTATGTGTACGTGTATGCGTACGTGTATGTGTGTCTCCATCCCCATCAAAATTCATGGTTTTGTTATAGGCCGGCTTATGGATGTACACTACACGGCGTATGTTTCCTTAGTTGCATGCGTCCATCGTTCATTCGCATCTTTTTTTGCCAACTGCGTGTTCAAGTAACTGGAGAATTTTTCCATACATTCTTTATCTTCCACGTGATAATTGAAAACTTTATTCCTCTTTAGTTTCTTCCATCTCTTTTCGTTTATATTTCTCTTTGTTTAATACTTTTTCTGTCTGTCTCTCTCTCTCTCTCTCACTCTCTTCCTATCTTTCTCATTTTTTTATCTTTTATTTATTCAATCTTTATTTATTTTTTCTTTTGTTTTTCAAATCGTCTTTTCGTATTATGTTCCTTCTTCTTTGTTTTTTGTTTTCAGTTCATCTTCTCCATTTTTTCTTCTTTACGTCAGCTTATTTTTTTTTATATATTACTACTGATTGTGGGGTTAGTAATTCTACGGAAACTTTCTTCATTCATTTGAATAGTCCTTCATTTTTTATTCATTCATTCGTTCATTCGTTCGTTCGTTTGTTCATTCATTTATTCATTCAATCAATCACTCATTTGTTTATTTATTCAATTCATCTATTCATTCATCTATCCAATTCATTCATTCATTCATTATTCATTCATTCATTCATATGTGTAAAGATTATATGATCTCATTGTCATCATCAAAATAATGAAAAGTTCAATATTTTATTTCAAAAACTTGTGCAACCCCTTATATAAAAAAATTGTCCAAATATTGAAAATAAAATATGAAATTATGAAATGACCTTGCTCCAAGCAAATGCGCAGCCAATTTCTACAAAAAACAAAATGGAAATAAAGATATATCAGACGATAAGCAAAACCGAAATCACGACAGGACAAAAAAACGCTCAGTAAATGAATCTCACTTAATATACATCATTGCAACATTACTAAAAAGACACATTATGTGATAAGAGCTTCTGCCGAGAACATCATTTACTGTTGACAGGAATGGCATTTGCACATTTTTTCAAGATACATAGAGAAAATATATAAAATATACAACTCGAACAATGAATCATAATATAAAAAGATTTAGCATTCCACGCACACAATACACACACAGATACACGCACATACACACACAAACAAACAGACAAATAAACAAACAGACAGACAGACAGACACAATGTTATATATTGTATAAGCTAGTGCTTACGGATGTTGGAAAGTTGATTTGTATGTAGCAGCAAGCGTTATGGATGGCGCGTCGGCATTTTAAATTATTAGACTCTCCATTATTATTTCGCAGTTCTCTAGCCACATGTGTATGTTTGTATAAATGTTTTGTATGGAATTATATAGTGCATTGCATATGCATGCATGCATGGGTATTTTTATGTAAATGTACGTGTATGTATGGGTCTACATTGTATGTGCATGTATATGTTGTATCATTTTATAATTATATATTGCGTATTGTTTGTATATAGTGCCTTTTGCATATGCTCTGTTGTGTTCGGTTGGTTATTCATGTATCATACATTTGTATGTACATGGATGTATATGTATGTCTATGTATTTGTATGTATACATTGTATACATATTTTATGTATACTATGTATATGTGTGTATTCTATTCTCCCATATACATACATCTATATTGGTTTTATATTGTTTATCGTTAGTGCGTTGTTGGCATTGAGTTCAGATGTTTAATTAATTAAATATACAAATGAAATTCAAAATATTACTAAACTTTCAATAAATGGTTTAATGAATTGTGAATTTGCTCTAACAATGCGAAATACATTTTCCCATTAATTCTTATTGCAAAAATATATTCCGTTTATCTTACTCGTTTAACATCTTAATTTAAATATCATTTATTAATTCTTCTCTTCATCACTCTAGCAAATAAATTTTACTACCCAATAAAACTAGAGTGTTAGTCGGAAGCATTGACCCGGTAATCCACATCACAACACAGACCACAACCCAACACACACTAAAAACACACATACCACATCGTGACACACCGCGCCACACAACACAAAATGACTTGCCCCACTCAAGCCACACCACACTACACACCATGCCACCACAGGCGACGGCACACACCACGCCACACATAACTACACGCACCTAAGGACGCCACACGGGCGACGTACATCACATCATTATGAATATGTAAGTGAGGAAGGAACAGTGCATATGACAAAACCGCAGCCATACATCAACGCACGATGAATAAATTCAAGCTTGGCTGGATGGGCGCCTATTATGCTGACTTTTTGGAAACGAACAAAATCTTTTCTCAAGTTTTGTTTAGAAGATTTTTGTTGCTGTTTTTCAATTTAAAATTATTAATTGCAGTGATAATTTGTCTACCTAAATTAATATTTATAAATGAATGAATGTATTAATTGAGTAATAAACTATTGAATGAGTGAATTAAATAATGAATTGTTAACAAAAAATGAAACCGTAAACATTTATATCTATCTATCTATAGTTAACGATAACTTTTTAACGGATTTATATAAAGGAATTTTTATCAATTTAGGCCTGGATGAATGTTAAAGTGTCAGAGAATTTTCAATTGATACAACATAGAGCAAAATATATTGTCACGAAAAAAATATGATGATGTTAAAATAATAAGTAATAATAAAATAAATTAATAGTAATTTTGAAATATTCAATATTTGTTTCGAAATAAATATTGAATATTTATACATGTAAAAAATAATAAAATTGTCATCGAAGACGTTTGTTTAGGTTGAATAACTTGAGTTAATTATAACTGGAGTTGATGCTACGTGACTATAATGAATATGGATAACACTTTTTGATTGCAGCTACTAGATTCAAACTATCTCCGGCAAGAAAATGTTAGCATCTTTTTTGTTTTTATTACATCATTATGATTATCATCATCATTGCCTCGATTAAATTTAATTGAAGTTAAAAAGAAAGCTATTAGAATCTCAATGTTGATAGTATCAAATAGAAAAATCAAATATTAATTTATTAAAAAAGTTTGATCTAAATATACTAGATTAAGTTGGTTACGGCAAAATAATCTATAACTTAAATTTATTTTTTTAGATATATATTTTATTAAATTAATCGCTTATTCGTTATCTGAAAACCATATTCATTCCGCGTATATAGTGTTAATAAAGATTTTCATATCAACAAAAATCCTGGGCTTACAAAACATTGCTGGTCATGAACATGAAGTAATAACATTTGTACAAGTAACATTAAGATGGGCGCGTTTCTTGTGGTATAAATTCAAAATTTAACAATTGACACAACATTTACAAAAATGGATATAAATTGAAGACATATATATATATATATATATATATATAATATTTAGTGCAACTTAATTGTTTAATTGGTTGGAGTGTTGCAAGTGAGTAGGTTCGATTGTAAGGAGTTCCCCATCTATAACGTGCAATGTGTGTGTGTGTGCGTTGTGTGTTTGTGTGTGTGTGTATGTGTGATGCGTCAATTCACACATATTTGCATGTGCTACGTGTTATTGAAGTTTCAGAGAAAAAAATCTTACAAAAAATTGTTATAAATTTAATTCAAAATGAAGTTTCAATAACTCACAACTCAGTGATATCACGTGAAGACGTGATGAAGATGATGACGACGATGTTGATGACGAAGAAGATACTAACTAACAATGATGACGATAATGATTTCAAGAGTGGCTGTGATGGCGAGAGATGAGTATAGAGAAGATGATGATGGTATCAGCAGTTTAATGCACTTGAAGCTTCTTACATTCATTATTCATAATCATTTCCTAACCATTATTGGACGTTTAAGTTTTTTGAGACTTCATACATGTCTGTTAAATTAAATTAAATTAGAATTTATGATCATTGCTTTGTTCAAAAATAATTTTCTGTAATTATATTTTTTCAAAAGAGAAGAATGAAAAGAGAAAACAAAGTAATAGCTTTACAACAATTTGAAAACAATTTCAATAGGAAAAACATAAACTCGAAACGTGTTATTTTTAAAATAAAATTCTATCAGATGCTGCAATTACTAAGCGACATCTTGCTCACATTTTATGTCTGACATTTTTTCATTCAAAAGTTTATTCACGTAGACAAAAATTAAAAACCTCTGCCTTCTAGCACGTAAAACTTTTTGGAAGTGTAAAGTACATACTTTTACATAATTTTATTTTGTAATTCGAGGTAGATTTGAATGCGTGGAGCCGTTCATTGTGGATGTTGATGTTCTCATATTATTTTCAACATCGTCATTTAATCATGTGGAAGAAAGACTGAATGAATCATTCGGTAAGTACGTTCATTATTTAGAATATAATATAAAACTTTGAAATTATTTTTTTGGTGGTTCATTGAATCCGATCAATAAAAATTGTCATTCACTGAAGTTTTTATATAACTTTAACTTCATTTTAAAACTTGCTCTCACTAACTTAAAAAAACATTTCGAGTTTAAGAGTTAAAAAAAATGTACATATAAAAAAGGAAAAATTTTCAAAAAAAAAAGATAACCAAAAATCTGGGAGCACCAGTGGAAAGTCATTTGTTAGCTTGGCGGTCTGCCTTCTGGGTTGACATTTCTGCTGCTTAACAACACGCAAAAATAGAGAAAGTTCTTATCACGCCAATATTTTTATATTATGTGTGTTAAAGTTAATGTTAATGATATGCTGGCGTTGTTTCTGTGCGTGTGTGTTCGTGTGTTTGTTTGTGTATGTGTGTGTGTCTATTTGCGCAAAAAGCCATTTAAAAAAGCAATTTAGCATCTAAAAATTTTAAATGAATTCAATTATAAAAATAAAATCAATTATAAACCATCTAACAAAAGTGATTTGGCCAACAATGAAAATCTCAACAGATTCAAGTGCATGAGTTGAATAGAGATCGCTATCTACGTAACTTTTGTTGTAGCATCATTTCCGTTCCAGAAAAATTGGAAGAGATAAGCGAAATACACGGAAAAACAATGCACTCTGCAGTATCCTCAACTTCTCACAAACATTCCCATCTCCAATTGTTAAAATTCTACTAAAAATTTTCAGATTTTTTTGCGTGGAAAGTGCAAATGAAAATTTCTTGAAATTTTTTTATAATTTTAAAAAATGAATGATGTTTAACTAGACAGAAGTTGTTTTCCAAAAATTAGCAAAGAATGTTTTTCGAAGGTTTTTCGAAAAATTAAATATTCAAAATTTGGGTACATTATGAATATTTTATCTTGACAACTGTTATTATTACTTCTGTTCTATTCATTTTCGCTATTGCGAGTTTCATTGTTAATATAGTAATAAAGATCTTTATCATCATAGTCGTCGTCGTCATCACCATCTTTATCAATGTTGCTGTTGTTGATGACGATGGTGAAGATGATGATGATGCTGAAGATGATGGTGAAGTTGAAAATTTAAAGAGAATCTTAATGAACTCATCGTGTAAGTGCTTTAAAAAGATTTGTGTGCAGTATATGTGTGTGCGCGTATGTGTGTGTGTGTGCTTGTGAGTTATTGTGAGTGCGTGTGTGTGTGTGTGTGTGTGTGTTGTGTGTGTGTGTGTGTGCATGTGTCTATCTGATGGTAGAAACTTAAAATAAGATGATAACGATGATGATAAAATAAAATTACTGTGATTATGATCAGAATGATGATGATGACAAATTAATTTCGAGTTTTTTAGACAATATAAAGTGTTATGCAAATTATAAATACACTGCAAATCAACATTATGCTGATGTGATGATACGCGATAACATGTTCAGAATGATGTGATGATGTGTATGATGATTGGGATGTAAATGGTGATTTTTTTTCTGGTGGGTTATTTAACTGGGATTTATGGTACCGGTGTATTCAGCATTTGTTGTCGTTCAATTTTGTTGCTGTTTTTTGTTGTTCTGTTTACTATTTTTGCTGTTGTTAATTATCATTATTATTATTTATTAATGTTTTTATTTATTGTCATGGTTGTTATTATTATTGTTTTTTTTCTATTATTATTTTTGATTTTTGTTGTTGTAATTATAATTTTTTCACCTCGGCGCTATGTTTAAATAAACAAGTGCAGCATGTAGTGGTGGTGGTGGTGGTGATGATGATGATTATAATGTTGGTGATGGTGATGATGATGTTGGTGATGACGATGCTGGCGATGAGAATGATGTTGGTGATGATGATGAAGATGAAGATGATGTATGTATGTATGTACGCGCAACCGCTAAAGAACCCACCTAAAATTAAAAATATACAACATACAAACACAAAAACCACAGACAAACATGCAAACTCTATATAACTCTATATAACCGCGCAAATTCCACATAACTCTATATAATCAAGCAAACTACCCCATTCAGTAAAAGAAAATCCCACTAAAACCAGGATTTTATAAAGTTTGTTATATAAAGCTTATTAAATATAGCTGCTTGCCGCTTGAAATTTTAATGGAAAAATATTTTTTCTTCAATTTGGTTTATGAGTAACCGTACTGATCGCCACAATTTTTTCGCCATTTTTTAGACTGACTCTTGCAGAAACACTAAACTAAAATAATATTAATTTAATTATAATTAGTGTTAATTGCAATGAAAGTTAATTAATTTTGTTGTAATGAGAATAACAGTAATGTACATACGTTTCAGTTGTGTGAGTTTTTATGGTTAGTTTAATGTAAACCTTTAAATTTATAAAAAATTTTTTTGTTTGTTTGTTTAATTTACATACGTAGATAGAAAGAAAGTTTCCTTTTGTTCTTTTTTTAATTGAATCGTTCATCCGATCTTTCAATCTTTCATCCATCACATGAGCAATCACTCCATCTACCGTTCTGCCTCGTTAGGTTAGTCAGGGTTACATATGATAAATGTAAGGTAGTAATTCGTGGCGATGTTGGTGTGTGTTGGTGTGACACACACACACACACACACACACACACACATACACACACACAAACAAACACACACACCAGATACACACTGATACACACATACTCATTTTCATCAAATGAGTCCAAAACATTAGAAAACAGAATGAAAAAACTTAAAAGTAAGTTTTCATCTAGTCAGCAATGTGAAGTCTTGAAATGCCGCTGACATTCTTGATGAAAACAATCGACATAGAGTCATTATCCTATTTCCCATTGTCTCATAAGGATGATTCGAATGTTAAGGTAGACAAAGATCAATCGTCATTTTCATTTCATCTTTGTTACTGGCAGAAAATTTTCTGATTTGATTGTCGGTGAGGTTCAAGTTTAGCTTGCGTGTAGTTTTTATGATTTAGTATTAGGATTGGATGACATTTTATTTATTATTATATTTTCATTTATGTTGAACGAACGAACGCGCCTGAGAAATGCAACAATATTATAATTAGTGCTATATAAATGTTCAAATTAAACTACATATACCCACACATACATACATACGTGCATACATACATACATACATACATACATACATACATACATACATACATACATACATACATACATACATACATACATACATACATACATACATACATACATACATACATACATACATACATACATACATACATACATACATACATACATACATACATACATACATACATACATACATACATACATACGAAACGAAACGAAACGAAATTTTATTTGCTCCATAAAATTAAAAAACATAAACATACATACATATATACATACATACGAAACGAAACGAAACGAAATTTTATTTGCTCCTCAAAATTACAGATAATAAATAAGAGACAGGATGAATGTGATGGAGCCCCTAATGGGCTCATCTAGCACAGCCACCTAGACAAATATGTTCAGAGTTTTGTGGTTAATATCAAATATTGTTAGTTGTTAGTATGTTAATAACAGATAATAAAACAAAAGGTAGTTAACAAAAAATAATGTTTCATAGATAATTATAATCACATTAAAAATATCAACAGAAATTGTTTATAGATAGAGTACATAAATTTCATGATGTAAATACATTTTTTATATAATTTATTAAATTATTAATCATAGAATTAAATTAAATTAAATTAAACCATTCTTAATAATGTTATTCCAGGTCCTAGGACATTAATAATTGTTAATTATTAAAAACGATTTAACTTTTTTTTTAAAATCAGTAGCCGATTTCGCCTTATATTGAAAACCATTCTTAATAATGTTATTCCAAGTCCTAGGACCCTTACAGATTACATGCGAATGTAAAATGTTAGTTTTTGATTTATTCGATTGCAAATAATTAGACATCCTATGACTGTTAGCATGTTTAAAATAATTAGCAAACGTATTAGGCAATTGATTATTAAGATGCTTATACACAAAAATCAAAGTACGATAAATATTCAATTGATTAAAATTAAGATTATTGGTTGTCGTGAATAACTCCTTGGTATGAGACCTCATCGTTGACATGGTGATGGTTCTGACGGCCCTTTTCATCATAAGTTTAACCGGATCCGTGACTGAAGGATACGTGCCAGCCCAGACAATGTTGCAATAAATCACGTGTGGCATACAAAGTGAGTGTTACAACAAATTCAGACACTTTTTTGTCGCTTGGACGAGGATTCAAACAAACGTATATGGATACAAACGTATATGGATACAAACATACATACATACATACATACATACATACATACATACATACATACATACATACATACATACATACATACATACATACATACATACATACATACATACATACATACATACATACATACATACATACATATATACATACATACATACACACATACATACATACATACATACATACATACATACATACATACATGCATACATACATACATACATACATAAATACATACATAAAAAGACGTCATGTTTACTTTTTGCAATCATACAAGTGTGTATGTTTTGCAGGGTAAAGAGACCTGCTTGAATGTGTGGTTCACTTTTTGCTCCGTTCTGACTGCTAAAAAATTTAAAAGTTTGTTGCTATTATTATCATTATTATTATCATCATTATTATTATTATCATTATTACTATTATTATTATAACGTTTCAACGACATCAGCAACGAGTTTCTCACACTACGCACACACACACACACACACACACACAGACAAGCGCGCGCTTTTAAGACTCTACTAGCAGGACAGCACAGTATTATCATTCGTGGTAAAATATTTTCTCGGCAACTTAACAGCCGCAATGTAAATGCCCCCGACATTCGTATGGATGTTTCAAACTATGGTGATGATGACCGAAAACGTCCATGTTGATGATGGTGAGCAGAGGCGTCATTTGGGGGGGAGGCAGGGTTGCCCCCCCAAGAAAAATTATAAAATATTATAATTATAAATTATAAAAGTGTTAATTTTAAATTCTTTGTAAAAAGGATATAATAGGATATATAGTTTAGTAATTTTAAAACTTTAAAAATTTAGAAATTTTAAAAACTTTAAAAATGTAAAATTTATTATAATGTTGCACTGACGAGACTAGGTAGTCGAAATAGTACTATATGCATACATGTAGATAATGACATCTTCTGTAAATAGGAATTTTGTTAATAGTATTAACAAGTTAAGTTTGGTAGATCGGAGAATTATTCGAAGAATCGAGAAACTATTATATAGATTGAGTACTGTAAAAAACGCCGTGATCTTTATTAATATATATATATATATATATATATATATATATTAATAAACTTACTTTATATATATATATATATATATATATATATATATATATATATATATATATATATATATATATTACATGCTAAGTCATAGACCACATAAGTTCGCCCCCCCAACCAAAATCTGAAATGACGCCCCTGATGGTGAGTATGACTACGTTGGTGTTGATGATAAATACGATGACGTTAATGGTAATGAACATGAATGATAAAGTGATGATGTTTTCTCGGAGGAATTTTATGACAATTATTGCTGATAAAGGTGACTTAGAAGGTGATGATGACGATGACGACGACGACGACTGTAATGAATTATTTGTGAAAAAAATTTCAATCTGAAACATCAAAATGGAAACTGCAATAAATAAATAAATAAATAAATAAATAAATAATTAAATAAATAAATAAAGAAAAAAATAAAGAAATAAATATGACAGTCGGTAGATGATGTATGATAATGATAACATGATATAACAAAAATGATCAAAAGATAATGATGACAATGATTATTATGGTATAAACCTGATGGTTTGATTTATGTTCTGTATTCCTATTTCAATTTGATTTTGCTGGTTTTTTTAAGTTTTTGCAATCTTTAATGCTATTGTTGATGTTAATGATGTTGTTGTTACTGATGTCACAACAAATGTTTTCACTTCTGCGGTTGAAAATATTGTTGTTATTGTCTTATTGATGTTGTTGATTTTACTGATAGAATAAGCGATTTTGTAGTTCAATCAATCAATCAATCAATCAATCAATCAATCAATCAATCAATCAATCAATCAATCAATCAATCAATCAATCAATCAATCAATCAATCAATCAATCAATCAATCAATCAATCAATCAATCAATCAATCAATCAATCAATCAATCAATCAATCAATCAATCAATCAATCAATCAATCAATCAATCAATCAATCAATCAATCAATCAATCAATCAATCAATCAATCAATCAATCAATCAATCAATCAATCAATCAATCAATCAATCAATCAATCAATCAATCAATCAATCAATCAATCAATCAATTAGCTCTTCAATGAATTTTGAAAACAGATGGGTCTTGAGATCCGCTCTGAACTTCGCAAGTGATGGAGAAGTAGTCAGAGAAGTAGGTAGAGAGTTCCAGAGAAAAGGACCAGAAAAAGCAAAAGCAGATTTGGCAAAAAAGTGTTTAACACGAGTTAAAAAAAAAGCGAGAAGAAGAAGACGATCGTAAACCGGAGCGTTTAGGTTCAATTAATATATCTGATAAATACTTAGGAAATAATTTAGATTGAGACTTATACATGAACGTGCAAATTTAAAAAACTATTCTATATTTTATAGGTAGCCAGTGCGAGAGAACCAGATATGGAGATATATGAGAAAAGAAAGGGGCACGAGCAACTAGACGAGCTGCAGAGCTAAAAGCTTTACTTAAAGGATAGAGTATAGAGTCAGGAAGACCATAGTAGAGCGAGTTACAATAATCAATCCTAGATAAGACTAACGAAGTAACAAGAAGGAGAAGAGTAGGATCATCAAGAAAAGGCAAAAGTTTTTTTATTCTACGTAGATGAAAGTAAGAGCTTCTAGCAACACTATTAATCTGAGAAGAGAGAGACATAGTAGAATCAAAGATAAAACCTAGACTACGAAACCTATGAGAGACATCAAGAGTTTTAGAATCAGGTAAGATAATAGGAGGAATAGTAATAGAGTGTTTAGATTTATTAAAACAAATTAATTCAAACTTAGAAGGATTAAGGTTAAGACACATAGAGTCAGACCAAGCGATAATGGAAGAAAGACATAGAGATAAATTATGAAGAACACTATTGAGATTAGATGGAGGAAAAGAAGTATAAATGTAAGAATCATCAGCATATAGTTGACTAGAGAAAGAAAAGTTATTAATAATACGAGGTAGTTCAGAAGTATAGAGTATAAATAGAAGAGGGCCAAGGATAGAACCCTGAGGTACCCCGAAAGTAAGAGTAGAGGAGTTAGAAGTAGAATTGTTGAGAATAACATAAGAAAAACGATTACAGAGATAAGAAGAAAACCAAGATAGACAAGAATCAGTAATATTAAAAGAATGATGCAGCAGTCTCAAGAGAATAGTATGGTCAACAGTATCAAAAGCCGATGAAAAGTCGATGTTATTTTAATCGATGTTAGTTAATGCTATTTTGTTCTTAATGTCTTTGATATTAATGTTTTTCAATAATAAGTAACCATAATGTTGTTTTTGTAGCCTTCCAAGATTTTTTTAAACATTTGTTAAAAATAATTAATTTTGCTCTATCCAGTTTCTATGTTGATGAATTTCATAATAATTTTCGATGTTGATTAAGTTTTTTGATCATGTCAGCGCTATATAAAGCGTTATTGTTGTCAACATTTGTTATTTATTTCCGTTTGGAAGCATTTATTTATTCAAATACGTACAATATGAATGGCGTCGTTTACATTTTGAGGTTTTGAATTATGGTAAGAACGCGCTTAGGCCAGTGTCATTTTTGTTGATATTTTGAACATCTGTTGTTGTTGCTGTTGTTGTTGTTGTTTTATTTTTTATGTTGCTTATTTTTTGTTGTTTGCGTTGTTGTTGTTGCTAATGATGATGTTTATATTGACGTTGTTTTATTTTCTATTTTGCTTGTTTTTTGTTGTTTGTGTAGTTGTTTTCCTATGTTGTTGTTGTTGATGATGTTTTGAATATCTGTTGCTGTTGTTGCTGTTGTTTTATTTTCTATGTT
This sequence comes from Helobdella robusta, assembly GCF_000326865.2. Classification (NCBI taxonomy): domain Eukaryota; kingdom Metazoa; phylum Annelida; class Clitellata; order Rhynchobdellida; family Glossiphoniidae; genus Helobdella; species Helobdella robusta. The sequence continues at coordinate 710,702 of NW_008704589.1, read as the reverse complement.
ATTTGTTTTTGATTGTTTGTGTTGTTATTTGTTTGTGTTGTGGTTCTTTTTTATGTTGATGATGAGGGTGACGAAAAAAATGATGGTTGAATGCGATGACGGTGATGATGTTCAGTTCATGGTGATGACAAATTTGACACTTCGGAACAGTGTCAAGAGATGTAATAGCGTTTCCGTTTTCGGCTTTGGTTTATTTGGAAATCATAATGTTTATGTCAACACGATAAACGAAGCTGCATACATAATTTTATATACATTCACATACATAAACACATGCAAATATCATACCTACATGCACACATACTCATATACATAAAAAATTGTATTGCATGTTTTTGTTGGATATGTTGTACAAATACCTATACATACATTCATATATACACCCAAAAACAAATGCATATATAAAAAAATGCATTTAGATTATTGTATTGTATTTCATTTCATTGTATTTTATTGTATTGTAATGTATTGTAATGAATTGTATTGTATGATTTTGTTAGAAACATACATATACACATTTTCGTACACACAAACGCATACACATTAGTATTTTTCATAACAACCTCCATCTGTTCACGCACTTAATACGCATCTACATAAAAATGTACATTAATTATAAGCATTCATGGATGCTTACACCTGCAAAAAGAACATTATAAAAAACCTACTTAGCGGTGTTCAATTGATTTTGTTTCATTATTTAAACATGTTTTTAAATATAATTATGATACCTCTTAGGGTATTTTGAATAATTTGAATTTGTTTTATATAAAAGGCAACATGCCTTAAATAAATTTGTGAGAAATGATCAGTATTGTTTAACGATAGTTTCAATTCTGATTTAAATTTTATTATCTGTCTATTTATCTGTCTATCTGTCTGTCCATTTGTCTCTCTGTCTATCTACTTGTCTATTTATCTATTTGTCTATTTATCTATTTGTCTATCTATCTATTTATCTATTTCTCTATTTGTCTATCTATCTATTTGTCTATTCATCTATTTGTCTATCTCTCTATTCGTCTATCCTTCTATTTGTCTATCTATTTGTTTATCTGTCTATTTGTCTATCTATCTATTTGTTTATCTGTCTATTTGTCTATCTATCTATTTGTCAATCTATCCATTTGTCTATTTCAATACTCTCATCAATATTTTTAAGAGTGATCAACAAGATACACACAGTTAAGTGAAAGTAAATACACATGAAAAAATGCAACTTTGCAATTGAATCCGATCATTGCGTCAACAGTAGCAGGCTCCTTTACTTTTACACCATTTTACTGAACTGTTTTCTTAGAAAAAAAACAATGTATTCATGTGCAGGGATGATTTAACACCAAAAAATTGCGTTTTGTTGTTGCTAACGCGTTGATCTGTGCTGTCAGTTGCAATGTTGTTATTTAATTTTAGAATAGAAATTGTTGTTTTATTATAAAATTGATGTTGTTGTTTAATTATAACATTGATGTTGTTGTTTAATTTTAGAATAGGTGTTGTTGTTTAATATTAAGATAGATGCTGTTGCATAGTTCTAAAATAGATGTCCTTGTTTCATTTTAAAACAGATGTTGTTGTCGGTAATGTTGCTAGCCACAAAGCAACAAAAAATAAAATAGATGAGTTGAATAAAAATAGTCGAAAATTCCACCATTGCAAAATCTTAAAAATTTTCTACCGCCAAAAAAATTGTTCAATTTTTTGTTTTTTTTGTAACAAAAAACAATTGCTTTATTTTTGGCGAAAGATTTACCAAAAAAGAAAAATATAGATAAAAATAAGACCTCATTTGACATGCTATGAAGCGATAAAAAGACAATAAATAACCAGGAGGAAAAAATTTGCCGCCCATCGGGAGAAAAAGTTGTTTGGCAGGTTCTCAGTAAATAGAATGGTTTTCGTTATTTTGGTTTTCGCTTTGAATTCTTTTGGTCACTATCTTGTTTTGGTACACATGTCTCGATACACATGTCTCGATACATATTTCTCGATACGCATATCTCGCATATATTAAATGACAAGATCTTATTATAAAGGCGTAGTTAAGCGAGTGGAGAAAGATGCTCCATTCCATTTCAAGATTCACAAACTTTTCCAAATGTTTTTCCTTCTTATGTACGCCTACGCTTCTGTTTGTATGAACATGATTTTTGATGATTCTGTGTTGATGTTCAGAGTGCTATGTTTTAGTTATTTTTTGTGTTTATATTTTTATTAAGATGTGTGTCATTTGGGGGATCTGAGCCAAGCATTGAACATACCAAACGTTTTATTATTGGTTGATTTTTAAAAAATTGTTAGTAAGTTCTAAATGATCTAAATTTCTTTATGAGATTCACAAACTTTAAATTTGACATATTTTACAGCTGTCCGGAAAAATTCATCCAATCTTTGTGTATCTTTTCTAATGACATTAAAAAAAGTTTAAATAAACACTATTCAGTTAAATCTGGAAATTAATCCTACAATATAACGAAATGCCCGCCATAAAGATTTGTTCATTGACAAATATTTAGCGGCTAAGATTATCCATCGACTCAGCAAATCGTCAGCTAAATAGAGACTGATTGATATCCACCGATAAAAAATAAACAGCCAACAATTTCAAAAAGAAAACATGCGTTAGATGTTTACGTGACGTATATTTAATTGAAATAAGTTTAACTCATTTCATTTCATGTGTACTTACTTGTGTGCATCTATAAGTGCAAATACTTTAGTTGTACAGCGTGTACATTTATATAGAGTACAAGTACATTAAAAGGCACTATATTTTGTGTACTGTATTTTATAGGTAAACATATATAAAGTATGTTCACACATTTTTTTTTGAACGCTTATGTGCTTTTGAGATTGCGTACTTCAGCGAAATACGTGCTCTGCTATAATAGAAGCTTTTGGGCGTAAAGTTTATTCATCAACGGTTTTTCAATTTAACGATGCCACAGTTTAACGAGTGCTGTCAATATATCGGTTCGAGGTTTTTGTTTTTGCTTAGCTATTGCTGCTGTGGCAGCTGTTGTAGCTGCTGTTGTAACTACTGTTGTAGAAAATAATGCGTTGTTAACATTGTTTTATTGTTGTTTTAACCAATAGAATTGCTCGTTGAGGTTGTTGCTGATGTTGAATTTGTTAATAATGCTTTCATCTCATATTAAAAAATTTTAAAATTTTGTCTTGATGTCATTTTTCAAAATTTTGAAGCAATTATTGGTATTATTTATAATTTTCAGATTTATTTTTCATCAATTTTGCAATGTTGTTGCCATGTATGTTGGAAAATGTTTTTCAAAATGGTTTTGATTAAAAATGTAACCTGAACTGAGCTGGCAAACAACATCCATGCACCTAACACCTAATTCATATCGGATGGCAAATAAATTCTTAACGTAAATAAACGTTGTTTTTTTTTATAAATATATAAAACCAGCAAAAACAAATTCAACAGACACAAAACAAACATACAATTGAACAACATTTCTCCAAAAATGACAAAAATTATTAAAATATTTCAAAATTGTGGTAATGTAAAAAAAGTCATGACCACGCACAGTCAAATGAGAGTAATGAAGGTTTATTATGAGAGTGTGTTATTGTTATTTTAAATTATAAATCGCTTGGACGAGGATTCAAACAAACGTATATGGATACAAACATACCTGCATACATACATGCATACATACATACATACATACATACATACATACATACATACATACATACATACATACATACATACATACATACATACATACACACACACATACATACATACATACATACATACATACATACATACATACATACATACATACACATACATACATACATACATACATACATACACACACACATACATACATACATACACACACATACATACATACATACATACATACACATGCATACATGTTAGTCACACAAATATTTGTGTATTCAAACTAAAATGCAAAGATAATAACAATGAGTAGTTGCTTAGTTCCACTGAGCTTCATTAATTTTTATTTTCAACATCAACACTTGCAAAAGATGCAATGATGTGATAATGTAATGAAGTGATGATGTGATAATCTAATGATGTTATGATGTTATAATGCGATGATGTGATGATGTGATAATGTAATGATGTTATAATGCGATGATGTGATGATATGCTAATAGGATTTTATTTGTGCCCGGCTATGTTCTGCATTTTGTATGATGCCCAACTCTTAATAAATTATTTTGTTTGTATGCATGCATGCATGCATGCATGTGTAAGCCGCTATGCAAGCTTATAGGTACGCATATACAATGATTTTTTGCTCAGATTCATTCTATATTTGTATCTTTGGATTTACTAATCACATCAATACTAGCTATATTGCTATGGTGTTAATACAAATAGATATATACACATATAGATGATACAAAGACTGCCCAACAGACAGATAGATAATCATCACGATCCAGTCAAACCTTTCATAGTCTAAAGCTCATGGGATCTCATTAGATTCTTACTACTACTACTACTGCTACTACTACTGCTGCTGTTTATGTTGCTGCTGCCACTACTACTACTACTACTACTACTACTACTACTACTACTACTACTACTACTACTACTACTACTACTACTATTTCTATTTTTTGATTTTTTCCAAGCTGACCATGCTTTACTGATAACTGTTTCTGTTTTTTTCTTATTTTCTTTCTTCCTCTCTCTTTCTCTTTTATTCTGTTTAAAGTTATTTAAGTAATTTATGATTTGTTTTTACGGCAGTTTTATGCATTGAGACCCATTCAAAATAATTAATTAATTAGAAATAACCATGAAATGAAGATCTTATCCTGAAGCTCGTTTAAGATCGATGTCACATGATCAAATCTTAGGCCACCAATAGCAAGTTTCGTAGCTCTATTTTGTACAGACTGAAGGATTGTGAGTGATGTGTCTGGTAGCTTTTAAAACAAGCTGTTGCAATAATTTAAACGAGATGTAATGAAGGCACGGACCAGCGTTTTCAATGTTGATCTATCTTGTGATTGCCTGATTCGATACATGCTTCTGTGGTTGATATGACTTGAGGCACAAATCTTATTGATGTGGTCCTTCATCTCCTATTGTACCAGAGTTGAAATCAATCTTCAACAACTGATGCCATGCTCCAATTGGAACATATATATACACAACCCTAACGGAGTGGCACCTACATATCTAGTTGAAAGATTGTCTGTTAAAACACCACAGTTGAAACGTTTGCAATTGAGATCCGACTGCACGAACCTACTAAATGTACCTCGAACTCAGTTAGTGACTGGTGGAAGAAATTTTGCAGTGGCTGGACTCATGGTCTGGAACAGTCTGCCTCCAAGTCTTCGTCCACTGGGACTCTCGCTTTCTGATTTCTGCAAACAATTGAAAGCGCACTTGTTTAAACTACATTTTTATTCTTGTATTTGGCAATCAACTTATTACTATATGTTTTTCATTTTTATTTTTGTTTGTTCTACTTGTAAGTGCTTTTGAAAATTTTTTTGTTTTAAAAAGCGCTGTATAAATTTTTGGTAATGTATATATATATTTATAAAATTGTATATATTAATAATATAAATTTTAAATAATATTTGTAATATAATATATATATATACATATATGTATATATATATATATGTATATTTATGCGCGCACACACACATACATACAAAAACATACACACGGTAATATATACAAACATCTACATGATATATTTTGGAGGTTTTGCAAAAGATTTTAAATCGAAATAAGTACTTTTTCAAGGATGGTGATAATGCTGATGATAAAAATAATGATACTGATTAATATCATGATAATGATGGTGAACATGAAAATGTCGATGGTGATGATGATGGTGAGGATGATGAGGATGATGATGATATGATGATGATAGTTACGACTAAGGAGATGATGAAAATGATGACGATGACAATAACGATGGTAACGATAAAAACCAAAAAAGCGGAAATAAAAGATTGGAAAAGCATTTTTACGTTTGTTTACACAAGGTCATAATGATGTCTTTTTTCCATCTATGCCCGCGTTATGGTAGGCGAATTTATGTGCAATAATGTATGTATATGTCATCTATATGTATGCATTTGTATTGTTATGTGTATGTGTTAAAATATGTATGTGCGTGTGTGTTGGTGTGTTTATGTGTATACATGTGTATGTGTGTACAGGTGTATGTGTGTTCAAGTCCATAAAAAAACGTTTTTTTTTCATATTTGTTTTTTGTCCAAATGCACTATTCAGCATGCTTTTGTATTCATGAACATATAAACTCTTGTTTGTTTAAATTCTGCTCTTTTGACTGTTTATAATAGTCCGATGCATATATTGATGTTTATATACAAATGAAAGAATAAAAAAATATACGTGTAAATACATGCAACCACACATATTCATACGTATGTCTGTCTGTATGTATGTATGTATGTATGTATGTATGTATGTATGTATGTATGTATGTATGTATGTATGTATGTATGTATGTATGTATGTATGTATGTATGTATGTTAAAACCAAAACATGATGAGTGACACTGAACCGTCAAACATCAAGTAACAAATGGATTAACACTTTGATTTGTCGTTAATTGCACATGTCGGCATTCAGTTGGATATTTTCAAGCACACAGACACGCAGGAACCGCTGCAACAAGCACGAAATCTGGTTAGTTGCGAAAAACAGTTCCCTGCTATCGCCTGATCTGACGCTGATCATTTTACATATTGCCTTAAAAAATTTAAGGGTATTGGGGTCCATCGGGCCGAGAACCTCGATGCATATTGGCAAGAATTTCATCGAGGGGAGGGCGTTCCCATACTTTTTCATTTTCTCGTCCGCTGCCCCAGCCGCGGCCAAACCGCATTCTTTACTTGTCAGGTTTACAAATCGTTCGGCAAGGGTGCCAAGGACCGTAACATCCCACGCCAAACATCTGCCGGCTCTCCAAGGTATTAGTGTGCATCCGTCCGGGCGTCTACCATCATGCGCAGAAATGCCGGATGGTTCCTTGAGAACCGGGATTGAAGCCTTGGAGAAGAGCTGACAAATGTATTCGTTTAGCGCTGAGTGACGTAGTTGACGGCCCCCACCCAGGCGACAAACCAAACCGTGGTGCCCAAACTCGTCCGCCCCAGCGCCACATCGGCACGTGTATTTATTTTGAATGACCAGGCCAAGTCTGAAGCCAATGGCAAATTTCACAGACTCGCCAGCTAAACCACGCTAAGCAACCCCAGCCCACCAAATCGCACCGGCAGCTGAGCCTGGGACCAACCACTGTCGGTCACTTGAACATTGCAAATCGACGACAGGGCGGTGCGCAGGGCTCCGTCAAATTCGCCCAATTTAGAAGGGTCAATGTGTTTAGATGTACGCAGGAAGTACATCAATTTGGGCGAACTGAGGGCATTGCGGATAATAGTCAAGGCATCATGGGCCGAAAGACAGGAAACACGACCCAGGGCGAATTTAAGCTCAGAGAGCTTTTGGTCAAGAAACTTTATTTGATAATCGCCCTCGACCAAGGGGTGCCTAAAAAACTCAGTTCTGATGCACCAACTCTGGGTATTCCAGCCAGCGCATGTGGCACCTGAAATAAACTTTGGCAGTGAAGTTCGAAGTTCGCGGACAGAGAGTGGGCAAGCTATGTATGTATGTATGTATGTATGTATGTATGTATGTATGTATGTATGTATGTATGTATGTATGTATGTATGTATGTATGTATGTATGTATGTATGTATGTATGTATGTATGTATGTATGTATGTGTGCATGTGTGTATGTGTGTGTGTGTGTGTGTGTGTGTGTGTGTGTGTATGTATGTATGTATGTATGTATGTATGTATGTATGTATATATGTATGTATGTTAAAACCAAATCATTGACGAATGACACCAAAAGCCAAGCGTCTGACTAAATTTGATTTTATTTGCTATAACGTCACTCAACCCCGTCGGCATTCAACTCCACATTTTCCAACACACAGGCGCGCAAAAACCGCTGCAGGATGTACGAGATATTATTCATAGCAAAAAAATATTCTCTACTATCGCCTGACCTAATACTGATATTTTTACAAATTTTACGGTCCATGGGGCCGAGGACCTCGATACAAATCGGTAAAAACTCCATCGAGGGGAGAGCTCCGTCGTACTTTCTGATCTTCTCGTCAGATGCCCTGGTTGCAGCCAAACCGCTTTCTATGCTAGTAAGCTGCAAAGGTGCCCGGAACGGTAACGTCCCACGCCAAGCACCTGCCGGCTCTCCAAGGGATCAAGGTACACCCGTCAGGGCGTTTACCGTCGTGCGCCGCAATGCCCGACGGTTCCTTTAAAATCGGAATTGAGGCCTTGGAGAAAAGTCGGCACACAAAATCGTTTATGGCTGAATGTCGCTGCTGGCGACCTCCGCCCAAACGACAAACAAGACCATGATGGCCAAGTTCATCCGCCTCCGCGCCGCACCTGCATGTATATCGACTCTGAACGGCCAACCCCAGACGGAAGCCAATGGCTGTCCTGACCGTTTCGTCGTCCAATCTGGTACCCACCGACGTATTGGGCAAAGATCTCAGCCAGCCACAACTCGCCTCGCTGGATACTGCCAGCAAGCGAGCTGAGGTCGCCGAGTCAGGGCTTGAGGAAAGCAACTCTTTGAATGTGCGTTTATATGCTTCCTCCAAAATATTGCCCTGGGAAAGGTCTGTTGGTTGGATTGGAGTCGGTGGAGTACAGTGTAGGCTACTAAATTGCCGAAGAAGGGCAGACTGTAGGTCAAGCGTGGCAGATGCGGAAGATTTATAAACAATTGGTGCAAGCTGAACCACGCTTAGTAACCCCAGTCCCCCAAATCGTACCGGCAGCTGAGCCTGAGACCAACCCTTGTCGGTAATATCGACGTTACAAATTGCTGAGAGGGCCACCCGCAGAGCACCCTCAAATTTGCCCAAAATGGCCGCATTAACAAAGTTGGATGTGCGCAAAAAATACATCAATTTCAGCAAACTGAGGGCGCCGCGGATGATTGTCAGCGCGTCGTGGACCGGGAGAAGAGAGACACGTTCGAGGGCAAATCTTAGTTCAAAAAGTTTTTTATTAAAAAAACCTGTCCTGATGATCGCCGGCCATCATTGGAGTGCCTAAAAAATTTAATGATGGATGGGGCACTGTGGGGACATTAGCCAGCACGTGTGGCGTTTGAAACGTGTCATTTACAAGTAGTTCACACTTGTTTGTGTTTAATTCAAGACCAATGATGGAAGCGCCGACCCTCAGCGACAGGAATTCGTCCGCTAAGATGTTACCCTCTGCGGCCAGCTGACATCGTCCAGGTAGCCACAAACAAACGCCGAGGATGACTTCGTCAACAGCGGGTGAAGGGTTAGAGCAAAAAGCATCGGTCCCAAAGGGTCGCCTTGAAATCAATCTTCAAGAATCCCCACCGTTTTGGAAGTGCTGAAATCAGTTCACGTACGGCGTGGACGGCCGCCTCAGCACCACCTTTCACACCGACGCCCAATTGGATAGGATAGAGTTTGGCTTTGACCTGTTCCAACACTAGCGCCAGAGCGCACTTGCTGGCCAACCTCCTCCAGAAATTTCTCACCGCGATGGGTCTGATCTCTTCATCTTTTTTGTTTAAAGCCACCAGACGGCCCCCAAAAAAGAAACGGCTAACCGCGGGAGGGCAGACCCCAGATAACAACAAATTTACAAACCGGGTGAGGTTATTTAACAATTCATCGGTGGGTGTCAGACCGGAAAGTAAATCCTTTATGTGCTGAGGCCTCAAGCCATCAAGACCTCCCGATGAACCATTATTAAACGACTTTAAAGCCGTCAACACCTGGGCTGGTGAAACGCGACCATTGGACGGCTCCTGCGCGGGGAAAGCTCGCCTGTTCAATGGAGCACTGGGATGAATAGCTTTGAGTTTAGCGAGTGTCTCAGGCGAGCTCTCCGCCAGGCCTGCGGGCGAACAAGCAAGTCTGACGGCCGCCGAGAGACTGCCCTGTTCAATCCGAGTGGTTACTGCGCTAATCCAACTGTTTGGATTGTGCTTACGCGGTTTGGTGTTGTGGTCAGTGTTGAAGCTTGCCACAATAATCTCGACCTCGGTCGAACTGAATTCGGCCAACCGTTTAATAACGTAATTGGCTTGATTAGTCCTGCGACCGCCCCTGGTGGGCTTGAACAAAACAAATGCGAAAAAACATTGGAGCCTGCACCAATGGGCCGCGTCGCAGGGATCATCGCAAACGGCCGTCAATAAAGCCGACAATGCTTTAGATACCTTGTCTCTGCACGGTTTGGGAACGTGATCATACAGATGGGCAGTCCTCAAAACGACCGTCAGCCTGTCAAAAACATGAAAAGAATCCACTTGGGAGGGACTCTCCGAGACCGACGCAGAAGAACCGCGTGTAGCAACATGAGGTTTGATGACAGGTGCAGCGATAAGAGGCGGTCGCGCGGAAGCAGATGAACCCGCCGGAGGCTGGTCGGCTGCCTTGAACGAACCAGGGCATTCCTGGCCCTTCATTTTGCCTCCATGTCGATATAGTTTACCGTCCGATTTTATTTTATAATGATTTAAACAAACCGTGCATTGGTATAGGACCGGTGCCATTACGTCAACGAAATAAAATCAAAAGCGTGTAGATAAAACCGTGTGAACAGTGATAAAATAAAATAAATAAAATTGTGGTGAAAATAAAAAGGTTAATTTAAATAAATTTAAAAATTAAAAGGTATGTATGTATGTATGTATGTATGTATGTATGTATGTATGTATGTATGTATGTATGTATGTATGTATGTATGTATGTATGTATGTATGTATGTATGTATGTATGTATGTATGTATGTATGTATGTATGTATGTATGCATGTATGTATGTATGCATGTATGTATGTATGCAGGTATGTGCGGCATTATTTTAGTGTTGGGTGACTGTGGGGATTTGAATTGCGTGTCAATTGCAAAAAAGAAAACACCTCGAAACCTCTTGAGTGCACCACCAACGGTAAATAATTTTTTAGATGCACCTTTTAACTATTTCAACATTATGTTTGTGTTCGTATGTGTGTGTGCGTATGCGTGTGTATGTATGTGTGTGTGTATGTGTGTGTTTATGTGTGTGTATGTGTGTGTTTGTCTGTGGTGTTTGTGTTACTAAATTTAATAAACTGAACAGAAACAAACCTTATTGCCCTGTATTATAATTCGTTGATTGGCTCTGCCTTCTTTACTTGCGTCAGATGTGCTTACATCAGATTTATGCCATAAAATTTGAACTCTATTGTTATCTTAATCAGAATCATCATCATTATCATCTACACTGGAAAAACCAAGATCATCATCATCGTCATCGTCTATGTTTGGAAATCATTATCATCACCAGCCGAAACATTGTCATTCTGTTCATCGTCACGTCATTTAATAACATCACTATTATTAATAATATTATTTCATGCTGATCCGAATTAAAATGGACAACGTCAGAGCAGTGACCAACGGCGATCATTCACATTCGCCCTTCAAATCTGCTCATTTGGGAAAGAAAAAGTTTACCAATTCTCCTGCAAAGATTTGGAAAGATTACCTACCCGCCAAGATGAAAAGTAACATCATAATTATTCCTTAAACATCTTCATGATTATTCCTTAAACATCTCCATGAATATTCCTTGAACATCTTTCGGTTCATCAGCTGCACGCAGTTAAGGAGTGCCTCATAATTTTGTTCACAAAAACCTCCTTTAAACCCTGGATACCTTACGATATCATATTTGTCGTTTTTCATTATAACCAAAGACTGGCTAACACACACACAAACACACACACGCATAATATCAACATACACACAGACACACACACACACATTTTATTCATATTCTTTAATGCAAATCTCATTTCAATTTTATTTAAATGCTCTTATGTTGGATGAAAATTTTTCCAAAAAAAAAAAACTTTTTCCCCGTTCTAACAATAAAACACAACCAGATGAACGATGATGATTGGCAGATAAAAATAGCGATTTTAATTAAATTTTTAATCCACATACAACAACTGCAACAACAATTATTTCAACGAAATCATCAAAACCAAACAACCTTGTCAAAAACATCAATATAACTACATCAAAAAAATCTCATTAACATTAACATGCACATCAACAACACCAATCTTAACAACAACGGCAACATCAACATAACTGCATGCAACATTGCCATCAACAATTTAACTTCAGAAACAACACTTCAGAACACCACCAACACAGTAAAAATAAAACAAACTAAAATTTGTTCGTCTTCACAGTACATAAATGTTTTATCTTTACTTTGTTGTTGCTGTAATTGAATTATTATTTTTATTATTTGTTTCATTTCTTCATTTAAACTCTAATTTAGACATTTCTAGGAGGTATTATAGCAACAAACAGACATTGTACGTAATCAACTAATCACATGCATTGCATGTTGTAAGCGGGGATCTCTTCACATTCACATTCACTTGCTATTGTCATTGCAGTTAGCTGTGTCAGACATCAAAACGCATACAACAATAGTAACAACAATTACTTGAGCAATAATAACAACAACAACTAATAACAATTACAACAACAATAACATCAATAACATATACAACAACAGTAATAACAACAATAATAACAAAAATGAAAATAGCAACAACAGTAACATCAATAATAACATCACAAATAACAACAACAATAATATAAATAACAACAATAACGAAGCAACACCAGAAGCAGTAAATCGTATAAATCCCAATTGGCTTGGCGGAAAATAAGTGCTAACGGTTGCGTTCATTTAACATTAGTCGCGTTTAACGAAAATTATTTTATTTATGAAAAATACTAAAAGTAATATTAAAAATAAACAATAAACATAATAAAAACAAATTGATAATTAATAATTTTTATTCTAAATACCTAATTCACAGCCATTGTAAATATAAATAGCGGGTGATGTGATGTAACTATAGAAATCATGACGTAAAGCAAACAGAACAGGATCGATGTATAGAGAAGACGTGATAGAATACCAATAAAGTGCGACTAACTTTTAATGTGTTGCACAAAAATTAGTTGATTCAAATGATACGTAGTAAGTTTCATAAGTAGAGATGCAGCGAAGAGTGAATTTGGCCAAAAATCTTCATTCATTGTTTTAGAATACAAAAAGTTTCTGGTTTATACAAAAAATGGCCGAAGGTAGATGTCAAATTTCTGCCAAATATTCTGGTCGTACTAACTAATTTTTGAATAAAAAATGAGATATCTCTACATTGAACTTATTCATACCTCAATGACATTTCAACTGCTTTAAATCAAAAAATTTGTATCATACTCTCAAATAATTGTTAGTCATTTGCTCAATTTAAAGATGCCAACTTAGTGAATCTTGGAAACTTAAAAAAAAATTGACAACGTTTGAACTTTAAACGATTTCTACAGCATGTTTGTTATTAATTAAATTTCAATTTCATGTATGTAAATATATTCTGGCAGCTGTGATATCATTAATGTCGTCAAGTTTTTCTTCATCATCTCAATGTCAACGTCATCAACTTTTATCATCATCACAAATAAAATCATTTTAGTCACTCTGTATAAATTTTAAGAACAGTCATAATTTTATGATAATCGGCGCATAAAATTTGCATCCGTCATATAGTACACTGCTAATACTATCTAATACATCCTAACTATCACCATTAACACCATTCAGCTATAAATTCTTGTTTTCACAACCGAACAGAATTATCATCACAGTCATCTTGCTACTACCGACACAAAGTTTTATTTTCACCTTAAAAAATTTTCACCATCTCAACAACTACCAAAAACATCACCATCACTACCAACACAACAGAATGTCACTAGACTTCGACAACAGAGTAATTCTGAATGTCGGCGGTATCAGGCACGAGGCCTACAAAGCGACCCTCAAAAAAATCCCTGCCACAAGATTGAGCCGACTAACTGAGGCCCTGGCGAACTACGACCCCGTCTTGAATGAATACTTCTTCGATAGGCACCCTGGCGTGTTTGCTCAAATTTTGAATTATTACCGAACTGGTAAACTTCATTATCCCACAGATGTCTGCGGCCCTTTGTTTGAAGAAGAGTTAGAGTTCTGGGGTCTCGATGCTAATCAGGTTGATTTGTTGATTGGTGGTTGTGTTGAATGATTGATAAGTTAATGAGTTATTTGATTGGTTGGTTGGTTGACTGACTGACTGATAAGTTAATGAGTTATTTGATTGGTTGAATGATTGATTGATTAGTTAATGAGTAATTTGATTGTTTGGTTGAATGATTAATAAGTTAATGAGTTAATTGATTGATTGGTTGATTGAATAGTTGCTAGATGATTGAGTTGATTTTTTGATTGGTGTGTTGAATTATTCAATGAAATAATGTTATTTACATATAACGTTTCAAGTGGTTTTATGATTACGTATGTCTGCAATATAACTTATAGGCAGAAAATTAGATTGTCTGCAAAATACTGAATTGTTTTTACTATACAGAACTAAATAAAAACTTTTAAATGAAGTCTTTTTTAACTTTACAGAACGATATGTTAATGCAGGGGTTGGCAAACTACAGCCCGCGAAGCTATTTTATGCGGCAAGTCAGACATTATGACCAAAAGGAAGGAGCCAAAAATCTTAAAAAAATCTCCCCCAGGTTGAAAAAATTTGCTATTCAAAAACATGTGCGGTCCTTCAAAGGTAAAATAGATTTCAATGCCGCCCTCACAGCGAAAAGTTTGCCCGCCCCTGTGTTAATTAATGATTGGTTGAGGTGAAGTTCGAATCAAACTGCGAAATAAAAAAATAGATAATTAGTAGATGAAGAATGATTTCATGAATATAAACGCTTGATAAAAATCAAATTAAATAAAAATAATTAATAAATATAAATAAGAATAACAATATTGGTGATGTTTCTTCACCAAGCCCTCACGTGTTAGCATAAATGGCCTTCACCGACAGAAGTGAATGTGCTAATATTTTAATTTTATTTTAATATTATGATTATAATTATTATTTAATATTATTTATCAATATATATATATATATTTATATATTATATATATATATATTAAATAGTTAAAATACTAATATAATAGATAATCATATATGGAGTATCATTTTGTTATAATTTCATCGAAAACTTGTTTTCAAAGATCTATTTAAAGATATATTTTCCTGAAAATAATACTCATAAAATAATATTTATCAAATTTTTTTTTATTAAACTTATTTTCAGCTATTAAGTTTGTAATTTCATCATCATCGTCATAATCATCATAATCATATATATATATATATATATATATATATATATATATATATATATATATATATATATATATATATATATATATATATATATATATATATATATATATATATATATATATATATATATATATATATATATATATATAT
>NW_008704589.1:670803-694208 GCF_000326865.2 Helobdella robusta | reverse complement strand
TGTATGTATGTATGTATGTATGTATGTATGTATGTATGTATGTATGTATGTATGTATGTATGTATGTATGTATGTATGTATGTATGTATGTATGTATGTATGTATGTATGTATGTATGTATGTATGTATGTATGTATGTATGTATGTATGTATGTATGTATGTATGTATGTATGTATGTATGTATGTATGTATGTATGTATGTATGTATGTGTGTATATGTGTCTACATCTATGTATTTATCTGAGTATGTATGTATGAATTTATAAAGAAAATACAAGAGATTAATCAAGAGAATAATTATGAAAATATCAACAAAATATGCAATAATTATAACAAAACAAATTATGAAAACTGGAGTGCTAGGCGCTGAGATGTAGTTAATTTGATTTTCTCGGCAAGTTATTAACGTTCTCGCGAATTTATCTCTACTAATAATTAGTTGCTTGTAGAAGAAGTAACCACTAACAACTACAACTAATAAGTTGTTGTTGTTAGTAGTTAATAAAGCAGCAGCAGCAGCAGCGGTTGCAATAGCAGTAGTAGTTTTAGTAGTAGTAGTAGTAGTAGTAGTAGTATTAGTATTAGTAGTAGTAGTAGTAGTAGTAGTAGTAGTAGTAGTAGTAGTAGTAGTAGTAGTAGTGGTATTAGTATTAGGAGTATTAGTAGTAGTTGTAGTAGTAGAATTAGCAGTAGGAGTAGTAGTAGTAGTAGTAGTTGTTGTAGTAGTATTAGTAGCAGTAACAGCAACAAATCTGCAAGAGGAAGTACCAATTTTATTGGTTTTAGTGTTAGTACTAAACTGTAATATTAGCATTTGACAGTAGTAGTGGTAGTAGCAGTAGTGGTAGTGGTAGTAGTAGTAGTAGTAGTGGTGGTGGTATAGTAGTAGTGGCAGAAGCAAAGTGTTACTGTTAATATGACATAACGATGACATTATAAAGCCACATCATTAAAACATAATAGACATCATCACAAAATTTTCACATCACATCACCTCATTTTGCATCCCAAGCATATGATGATAATGTTAACGCGACATAGGGTTCATGCTTATGTGTGTGTGTGCGTGTGCGCGCGCGTGTGTGTGTATGTGCGTGCGTGCGTGTGTGTGTGTTAAACGGTCGTTTCGCGCCAAATTAATTTTGGCAAACGATGAGTTAACAGCCATTTTGGGAGGACATATTATACTCGGCGCTATATAAATTGATGAAATTTTCTGTATCATTATTGGTTGTAAAGATAACATTAATGAAGAGTTGATTTTGTAAAAAAATCTATAATATAAAGAATGATATTTAATAAAATTCCTAATAGTAATATGACTACTTCAATTACTACTGTTACTACTACTAGCACCTCTACTAATACAATGCACACATACAAACCTAAACACACACGGAAACACATACATACATAAATACATACATACACGCACATACACGCACACATACATACAAACATAAATACATACATTCACACACACACATACATACACGCACACATACATACAAACATAAATACATACATTCACACACACACACACACACACACACACACATACATACATACATTTTTTATTTCATTTGAAATTATCTTTCATGCATGAACAATAGGGTATTTTTTCTTTCAGGAATTGGAAAAAGATTTGAAAAATAAAATTTAATAAAATTTCTATTGTCGTTTTTCATTAATTTTTTTTAGCAGGCAATGTAAGACCTTTATCACAAATATAATCATCCTCATCATCATTGCTACTATCATTATAGCCATTGTCATAATCTTCGTCGTCATCATCATCATCATTATCGTCGTCTTCTTCTTCATCTTCTTTTTCTTCATCTTCATCTTCTTCTTCTTCTTCTTCTTTTTTATCATCATCATCTTTTTCTTCTTCTTCTTCTTCTTCTTCTTCTTCTACTTCATGATAATTAAAACCTCTAACAAAGGCTCAATACTACGTGTATTCTTTTTGACCATAGCACCATTAAAAGGCAATTTCTACCTAATGAATATTCATGAATTTTTTTCATTTTTTTCTATTTTTCGTTTCTTTCATTCCATATTTTTTTTCTTAACAACCAATTGCGTCTTAATATTGCCAATAAATAGGTCGAATGAATATTCAATTGACCTAGATTATTTACCAAGGAAAAGCAGTTATTTAAACAGATGTGATATGCCCTGTTAACCGTCTCCAACATTAAAGGTTTAAGTGACCACTGGTTTGAGAGCTATGCAATGATGACGATGATGATGATGATGATGATGATGATGACGATGACGGCGACGATAATGATGATGACGATGATGATAATGATGACGATGACGACGACGACGACGATGATTGTGATGAAGATTATCGCAATGGCAACGATTATAGTGATAATGAAAATGATAATGGTGAAGATGATAGTATGGATGATGATGACGATGATGACGATGATGACGATGATGATGATGATGATGATGATGATGATGATGAAGATGATGATGATGACAATGATGTTAAAGAAGAGGATGATGAAGAAGGAAAAGTAAAAAGATGGACGGCGATGCAAACGCCAATACTCTGTCAACAGCATTTAAGTCAGTGACATGCAGAGCTCTTAATAATAATAACATTCGCAAACAATTCATGACATTAGGCGATGCTACGTTGTCACTCATCATCGTTGTGCTCATCATCATTATCGTTTTTGTCATGCAAATGTGATAAGATAAGAGTACTATTAAGAGTAATAAGATGGAAAAAAGAGTGATGAAAGTAATAATAGTGATTATTATTATAATAACAATCTAAAAATAGCGACCAATCACGAAACAGGTCGAGCCATGCTGCTGGATGACGTATACAACTCACAGGGACACACAAGAAACCTTACAAATTCTAGATGGCCTCGACCTTGACACAGACAAACCGACCAAGGAAGATGTGATGAGGAGGTTTGGCCTTGAGGAGAAGTACAGAGCAGGTGACCTGAACTGGTGGCAGAGGGTTAAGCCGAAAATGTGGGCCATGTTCGAGGAGCCCTATTCATCCAATGCTGCTAAGGTTTGTGCTGTGGTCTGCTGTAGTACGATGTGGTACGGTGTGGTTTGGTGCTATGTAATGTGGTGTGGTGTGATAATTATAATTATTATTTTATTATATCATAATAAAAAAAGATGAGAATAATGATGAAGATGACGACGACGACAACGGCGAATTTAATAATGCCGGAAATGACGTTGATTGAACATATGATTAACGGCATCGAATTTATAATGAAGTGAAGGTGCTTACTAAGACTGCCACTAACAGACTCTAGTAACTTGGTAGAATACTTTGAAGTAATTTTGTAGTAGTAACTCGATAGTAACTCAATAGTAACTCGATAGCAACATTGGAGTAAGTCGATAGTGGTTGTACTATTTTGATAGCAGCTTTTTAGTAACTTGATAGTAACTTTGTTGTAACATGGTAGTAATTTGGTGCTACTCTATCACTAGTATTTAAAGGAAATTTAATAATTCATTATTATATAATGTGATGGATAATTGTATTATCGTTTATAAAAAAAAAACGAGATTACTAAGTTAATTTTAGTTTTTAAAAAAATCTGATAATTTAAAAATTTTAAATGTTGAAATTAAATTCTAAAAGTAGTAAAACTGTTTAGCATTGTATAGCATAATAGTATAACACCTAAGCAGTAACAACAGTAGTATTAAGTAACAGTAACAAGCCGCACAATAAATTTAATTTGAAATATTTAAAAGAACTATGTTAAAAATAACATCCATATAATTGATAGCTTAAAGTAGCGTTAAAACTATTAGGGAAGAATTATTGATATGACAGCCTAGAATAACGTGAAGTGAATAATTAATGGCGCCAATTTCAAATGGCTATGCCCACTTCTGCCCTACAATACCCCTTCGTGCCCCTTGTAGGAGGTACTAAAGCATCGTAAATATTTTGGAGGGATCAAATCACCATACGAAATGTCAAAGAACATTGATCGATTCTATGTGACGATGTAATGACGTAATAGGTAATACCTACTTTGTTTGCACGCGCAAGTTCCGCATCCTAAACGTACGGCGTATGAGAGTCTTTGAGTTTCGGAGAGAGAGAAGAGCATTTGAACCATGTCATGGCGAATTAATAACGCGAGACATGGCGCTTCTACTGTCTGAGCTAACTCGCCGACCTATTGTTTTTGTGATAATTGTGATGGTTGTAATAACTTTCATGACTATGGTGGTTGTGATTATCCGGCAGCGATAAAAACCAAATGAAATGATTCAAGGAGAAAATGCTTTTGAAGAAGAAAAAAAGTTATTTAGAAGTAACAACATAGCAAATTGAATGAAATAAAACAGAAATACGAATTGAGAGAGGGAAGATAAGAGAGAAAAGGAAGAAGTAAGGGAAACGACAGAAAGGAAAGGAGGAAGGGAGAGAGAGAGAAAAAAAGAGAAAGAGAGTTAGAGAGAGAGAGAGAGAGAGAGAGAGTTATGGAAAAATAATATAGAGATAGAGAAAGAGATAAAAAAAAGAGAAATAAAAAAAGATAGAGAAAACAAAAAGATGAAGAAGTACTGAACGAGATGGAGTAAAAGAAAAAAATAAATGAAAAGAAAGCAAATTAGACGATTAGAGAGTAGAGCATCGGTCCCTCGGCTAGCATTTGAAGACCGGTTAATCAAATAATCCACATCAATCCATGCTGGTGGCACTGAGGATGATGATAATGATGATGATGTTATGACAATGAAGATGATGATGATGATAATGACAACGATAAAACTGTCATGACCTGATGATTATAGTGGTGATGACTTGACGATGTTAGTGATGTCGATATGAGGACGATGATGATGATGATGATGATGATGCTGATGATGATGACGATGATGATGATGATGATATAGATAGTGATGATGACAATTATGGCGATAAAACAATGACAATGTTGATGTCTGAGATGATGATGGCATTGAAAACATTTTTTGTCGGCGGTTATGTTTTAAGATAATGATGACAATAGATGACGACGACGATGATGATGAAAATGATGAAATGATGATAATGCTGGAATGATGGAAAACATCCAGAGCAACGATGACGACAACAACAACGATATGGATTTCTCAATAAAAACAATAAGCTCTTCCAGGAAAGCAGTTAAAAACGATAACATGAACGTAAACAAAATTACACGCGCGTTACTTGCGGGTGCACACACACACACAAACACACACACGTACGTGCACACACACACACACATTTAAACGCATATACTAACACACACACAAACACATTCACACGTAAGGATGTAGTGATAAATGTCCACAGGTATGCATGTATAAGTCTACTTTGTATAATAATAATTATTTTCAATTAAGCCATGAGTGTAGGCTTGTTGATATTGTATTTTGATATATATTTTAAAATTTATAATCGTACGTGTGCGTGATTGATGTGTGTGCGTGTGTGTATTTGTGGGTTATGTGTGTGTATGTGTGTGTGTTTCTGTGCGTGTGTGCGTTGTTTTGCCCATTAACAATCTAGGCAGATAGAATTAGGTAACGGTTTATTTGGCGATTCCATTGCAGTTGTCATACATTGGATGAGTGAGATCTCATTTCCTAATCCTGAATGTGTGTGCGTACCCTAAAAAAAAATTTTACCTCGATTATTTTGGTTATTATTATTTCTTTTTTTTTATTTCTAATTATTTTTATTTTTTGTTGAAAAGATATTGTTGTTTTGTTTTGTTTTGTTGATGCAAGTTTTTATTAATACAACGTTAGCATTTGGTCGTTGATTTATTTTAAAAATGTTTTTTTAATTGTTTTTTTTTTATTTGATGATTTGCTCCGACTGATATTGGATTCGTTATCGTTATCAATCCAGCATCGCATCAATGATGTTGTATGTTTTGCGTGTTGTTGGTATGATTTGGAATGTTTATTATAACATTATTATTGTCATTTCTATTATTATATTATTATTTCTATTATTATTATTTCTATTATTATTATTTCTATTATTATTATTATTATTATTATTATTATTATTATTATTATTATTATTGATTGCACCTGTTGTTAATGTTGAAAACGTCATAATCATTCGTTCGGATCTATATTTCATGAGTGCATTATCGTTCGCGTAACTCGTTAATAATTTCACGTTGGCGACCGTAGAAACCATGATGACGATTGCAACTGAAGATGCTGATGATGATTGTAACGATGATGACAATGATGATTGCGACTAAATGATGATGATGATGATGACGACGACTACGACGGTGATGATGATGACGACGACGACGATTATGATGATGATGACGATTATGATGATAATTGCTTGGACGATCTATCAATATATTTTGCCATTTCATTGTAAAACGCTTGAAAGCAGCTCTCTCTTTTTTTTAATTTATTCTCTAGAAAACTGAAATATGTTTCGTAAATTGCTTTGACGTTGAGTGTTCAGCGAATGAAAATTCAATTATTTTGATGCAGAGTTTATTTTCAAACCATTAAATTGAATTAAAATTGGTTTTTCTTGAATTAAAATGACAATTTTTTTTATTGCAAAATATTTATTCAATTAAAACACATTAAATTAAAGCTTTTCAATTTCAAACAAATCTTCAACCATTATGAGTGTAGCTAATTAAACGACCTCAACCATTATTCAAAATACAAAATTAATTTTAATTAATAATAATTTTATAATGCATAATATTTCAATGTCCGTTAAACCAAATAATGTCATCGATGTTCAAGTTAGCGTCGGTTTGCAAATCAACAGCTCCCTTGGTGAACAACCTTGAGGAATTCCTTGGCCAGGCAGTTTCTTGTCTCCAGGTAGCACTTGTTTGTGTAGGTGACTCCATCTTCGGCGCAAACCGGATCGAGGTTGAAATGGCAGGGGATGTTGCAATCCTCCAGACATTCACCATCGTACATCACTTCCACTGATGCTTTCTTCATGCAGTTCTCAGTTTCCAACTCGCATTTGTTCCAGTAAGTGACTCCATCGGAACCGCAGACAGGCTGTCTGAGTGGCTGGCATGGAATGGCACATGACTCAAGTTCCGGTTGCGCTTGGCACTCTCCTGCGTGTGCGATTGATATTTCCTGCTTCTTGAGACAAGATTCAGTTCTCATTTCACATTCGTTTCCGTACGTCACACCATCACTGCCGCAAACAGGGTCGTACATTCTGAAGCATGGAATGGCGCACTCTCTCAATTCTTTCACTTTTTCACACTCACCTTTCATTACCATTTCAACCCTCAGAGCCTTTCCACAATTCAAGGATTGAAGCTGGCACTCGTTGCTGTACGTCCTACCATCGCTGCCGCAGACTGGATCGTAGTTGAACTGGCACGCCATGTCACATTTCATCGCCAGGTTCATCGAGAAACCGAAGCACAAGAGCAAAACTGCAGCCTTCATAGATACCATTTTCTTTCGATAGATCAACGTCCTGTCCTGAAGAGAATAAGACTGATTCGAAATTGTATTTAACAACTTTTACTTGAAAAAGTCGGTAAATAAAACAACTGTTAGTTATCTCTACTCTTCGACTTCTATTTATACAAAATGATTGCCAGTGGGTTCGATGTTTGCAGGGTTGAAGCGATCGTAAGTGGTGCGTCCATGCTGATGATGCTTCTGAAAATTAGCACATGTGGCGTTCGTTCTGACACGTCATTTGCGCCGATGTCATCTTCACACGCGTCATTGAAGTTATCTTATCAGACCATTGTTATTTCTTATTTCCTTATCATTTTGTTTTACTTTAAAGCAATATTGATACAGCATAAGCACTTATCAGTTTACACAGCAATTAAAATTTTATAATTGAATGAATGATTGAATAACATCCAAACGTGCAACGAGAAAAAAATGTTACAATTTTCGGTAAAAGTGAAGCCTACAAGAAAAGAAACAAACGCATGCACTATGTTTATACAAACACAAACACACCACACACACACACACACACACACACACACACACACACACACACACACACACACATGACAACACACACACACACTAAAACATACATGTATGCATAAAAATGATTTATACCAAAAAAATCTGGTACATGAAAACTCGAATGCAGGCACAATAAAAAATACAAAAATCACCAAAATATAAATAAATAAACACAGACGTATACAAACATAAAAAATACGCACATACAAGCATGCAAAAACACGTACGCACGCACGCACGCACACAAACACATACACACACTGAACACATACTTGCACAGAATAAAGCAACTTCAACTTAATGCTAAATGATAGATAAGGCCTATCACTCTTGTGTGAAAATAAATGACGCCAGTTATTGCGACGGTGTCTTTGTGTCGTGTGGCTGTAGTGACGCGTCGTTTCACGCCACGCACGCCGAAAGTTTGAAGCGTCAAAATAAACGACGTGGCTTAAATTTGATAAGAATTAATTTGAAATTTGAAAGCTTTTGAGATATTATTTTTATCCTTTTCAAGTTTGATTTTGGGAGGATCTTGTTAAAATTTAAATGCCTTATTGATACATATGAATGTTAAATATTAATATTACAATTATCAAAAAGTCTAGAATGATTTACATTTGAAATTACATCAATTTGTCACATTGCTCATGTTAAAACAGCATTAAAAGTGATGAAACATTAGCGATTTGGCCATATTATCAATAGGATATTATCTTTTTGCATGCATTGTCATTATTTTATAATCACAAATATGTTTAATTGTTAACAGTGTTCCACGTAATTGTCATTGCTATTGATATGTAAGTACACTTTGGGGTCTTGAGGATGGAATGATGTTGGTTTCATAGCTGAGAATGGAGCGTTTTGTTGACGGTGAAATATGTTGTTGTTGCTGTTTTTGTTGTTGTTGTTGTGGCTGTTGTTGTGGCTGTTGTTGTTATTTAGTTTTGTTTAGTTGATTTGTTACAAAGATAGATAAACGACATAGGAGTTATTAAAGTATGATGAGATATAATGACAATAATATCTTTGTTGTTGTTGTTATCACCATCGCCATTGTTGTTATAGTCGTTTTAATTATCGTTAATTTCATCTTCGTCATATCTCTTGCCACGTTATCATTAATGTCATTACTCTTGATTACAGCTGCACAGATATCATTAATATTATTATCTTTATGATACCTTTCATTATGTTTTTTTAACATTATCACTTTTTCTCATAAAAATTTTCATTATGGTGTTCACATTTTTTATATATCCCAAATTTTTAATTCCGTCATCTTCTCAACCACACAGTTCACCTACATTTTCTACATCATCTGTTTCTTCATAATGTAACTCATTTAAATTTTAAATTTTTTAAACTCGAACTCAACTACGTGGCCAAATTTAAGAATGTAAGTTAGGGCTGTTATTATTGTTATTATTATTGCTATTATTAATGTTATTATTATAGTTATTATTATAGTTGTTATTATTATTATTATTTTTCATTTTTCTCTTGTCTTTATTTGTGTTTTCATTTGGCTTGGATAGAAAATACAAATTATGTTTTATGTTGTATGTTGTATGTAATGTAGGCAGAACTCGAATGTCAATGATCTTTATTTTGTTTAAGATCTGTTTGCATTTTGTAATTTTTTTATTTAACCATTAACACACCCCACACACACACGCACGCACGCACACGCACATACGCGCTCACACACACACGCAAACACACACAGTCACACACACACCTATATGGATCAAGTTTAATTTTCGCAAGCTTTTGGTCAAGAAACTTTATTTGATAATCGCCCTCGACCAAGGGTGTGCCTAAAAAACTCAGTTCTGATGCACCAACTCTGGGTATTTCAGCCAGCGCATGTGGCACCTGAAATAAACTTTGGCAGTGAAGTTCGCATTTTTTAATGTTTAACTCTAAGCCAATTGCAGCGGAGTTATGCTTCAAATATTCGTAGCCATCGGCCAGAGTTGGACCGTCCGAAGCTATGCTGATATCATCCAGATAAGCGCAAACGAAGGTGGACGAAGCTTTCTCTAAGAGTGGATGAAGAGTTAGTGCGAACAACAAAGGACCAAGGGGATCACCCTGCTGCACCCCCTCGGACGATTCTACAACCCAAGAGTGGTAGCCAAGGGAAGAGACTCCGCCATAAGCAGAATGGCAAAAATTATAGATGTTGGGGCAAAAAAGTTTGACAGCCTCCAACATCGAGTCTCTTCTCAATGTATGTATGTATGTATGTATGTATGTATGTATGTATGTATGTATGTATGTATGTATGTTTGTATATATGTATGTATGTATGTATGTATGTATGTTTGTATGTATGTATGTATGTATGTATGTATGTATGTATGTATGTATGTATGTATGTATGTATGTATGTATGTATGTATGTATGTATGTATGTATGTATGTTTGTATATATGTATGTATGTATGTATGTATGTTTGTATGTATGTATGTATGTATGTATGTATGTATGTATGTATGTATGTATGTATGTATGTATGTATGTATGTATGTATGTATGTATGTATGTATGTATGTATGTATTATCACCAATTCAGCCAATATAGGTGGTCTATTAACCAATCAGATCAATGCCGTCTGATTCAGTACTAATGTTTTTATTGCTTCCTACATTCATTTATTTGTTTATTCATTCATTCATTCATTCATTCATTCATTCATTCATTCATTCATTCATTCATTCATTCATTCATTCATTCATTCATTCATTCATTCAGCATTCTTTTTCATATATTTTTTTGACATGTCTATCTGTCTATTTCGCGCGTATTCAATTATATAATTATATCTATTCATTCATCTGTACCTTCAGTCATTCATTCATTCATTCATTCATGTGTGTATGTGAAGTGAAAAAACACTAACCTACATACGCACACAAAGAGACACACGCACGCACACACACGCACGCACACGAACAAACAAACAAAAACAAGCACACTGTCTTACATATCTAACCATAATAAGGCAAACTCAGATGTACGCGTAACGTTACGCAGTGAGAAGAAACGCCCAGAGGAAGAAGAAACGCAAATGAATGGACACGCACTGTGATGATAAAAACTAATTTAAATATATAAAGATCGTAAACATAGGACGTTGGGAGAATTGAAGATGGAAAAAAGAAGATAGTAGATAGAGGAAGAAAAAGAGAGAGAGAGAAAAAAAAAGAGAGAGAAAGAGAAAAAGAGAGAGAGAGAGAGAAAGAGACAGAGAGAATGAAGAAGAGAAATAAAGATAAATGAAATAAACATCAAATGAGAAAAGACATGTGCTCCATTCAAAATAAATGTTCAATTTAATTGTTAATTGAATCGACCATACAACTTTGAAATGTGATGATGAGAACGATGATGATGCTTGCTAAAGATGACGATGATGATGACGATGATGAAAACGATGATGATGCTGAAGATGATGAGTATGATGATGATGATGAAGATGATGATGAGGAGGAGGAGAAGGAGGAGGAGGAGGAGGATGACCATGATGACCAATATCATTGTTTTACTTAAGATAGAGATGGATATCAAAGAATGAGTGGAATGATAATGATGATGGAGATATTAATCATGGTTGTGATGACAATAATAATTACACCAAAATGGCTAAAATTAAGTTTATCATCATAATCGTCATCATCGTTATCATCACTATCACCATCATCGTTAAACCTTTAAATCAAAAAAATTGTGATAAATAAATGAAATAAAACTATTTTTTCATTACTCAAAGATTTTTCTTTATTTGAAAACAATTTCACATTTCAAACAAATTCAATCATATTTGCAAAAGAACGACGAAAAAATGGAATTTCTCAGAAAAATTAAATTGAATAATATGGCTCAGCACGAGCGCTAAATAACGTTCCATCGACTGCTGCTTAGTGCCGATTCGACGTATTTCGATATAATGTATCCGGTTCTTCCGTGTTGATAACATCAATGTATTTTAATGTATTGTAACTGTAATTGCATTATAATGTATTGTATTGTAATGCGTAATGTCATTGTAAATACAGTTGTATTTGCAGTGTAGAGGTATTGTAATGCGTTTTACACCTTGGTATAATACAAACGGATATTGAATTGGTAAATTTGTTGGTTTTATTGATGAATTATGCGTATTGTTTGGCTATTTTAATGCGTTCTATATCAAGGTATTTCAATAACGTATTATGGAATGTACAGTGATACTCATCCCCAACAACCTTACCAATACCTTACCATTTACGATTCTCTCTCTCTCTCTCTCTCTCTCTCTCTCTCTCTCTCTCTCTCTCTCTCTTTCTCTCTCTCTCTCTCTTTCTCATTCCCAACCGTTTTGTTTCTGAAGGATTGTTTTCACATTAAGCGTCACTCCCGATCTACGATTCCCTCCAACGACCTTGAAAGACACTAAAAACACAAAATTTATGACTTTTATACTGCTAAAAGTACTCAACAGTTGGTTCATTTTACACTGACTCATGGATTTCAAGGCATTCCAGAACTTTTAGAAAATTTTCATGGTTAAATTCAAACAGAACATATTAAAAAGAAGTCAACAGTTGATCAACCTCCACTTATTAACACTATTAACACTTCATTTTTACCAAAAAAGAAAATTGAATTTTTGTGTTTAACAATGCAACATGGTTTTTCCAAATTATATTTTGTATGAATATAATACAATGCAGTGTACATTTACTAATAAAAAATAATGTATACATACATCTTGTGTACCTTTTTCCATTTGGTTGTAAATATGCTTACTCCCCATTTAAGACCCCTCCACATTAAAAAGTCGCCTTTTAAAAGTCGTTAATATGGAGAACCACTGTAGTAGTGTAAAGGGAGCCTTGATGAATTGCGTTGAATTGTATTGATAACATGATTTAGAGGGATTTTATTATTGATAAATTATTTGCTATTCTGTTTGTAAAAGTAGTTTATCTCAGACACTTACGTTGATGAAGTGTGTCCGTATTCTTCGCTGTGAAAATAAATTAATGTGTGCTTGTATGTATATATTGTAAGATTATTTTTCTTGTTACATCAAATTTTTGGTATATATGTAGCTAGTGTAATAAATAAGTTGAAAATTTTTTTTGCAGAAATATTCATAACAATACAGTCATAAGATGGAATTGTAATGAAAAATTATCATAATAATAATTTTAAGAGACAAATTCTGTTTCTTACAACTCTCTCACTAACGTTTTTCAGAGGCGTCAAACAGCATCAAACCACACAGTGCACGTGAATACGCATGAAACAAGACACCACACACAGTGCATGTTAATGCGGTTGGCTGGGATCTCCATGCAGTCGAATCCGGTCATTGCAATTGCAATGCCAGGCACTTTATCTCTACATCGCACAGGAATTAATTTTTAAAGAAGTTGTTGCTGTTATTATTATTGAAATTGTTATTTAATCTGCTATTGTTGATGTTGGTAAATGTATTTTTATTATTTTTACCATTATTCTTTTCATTACAATTTATTTTCATTATTATATTTTTTTGGTTTAGTTTTTAAGTCTTACGGTGTATCTTTTTTCCATGGTTTTTGTTTTTTTACTCTTAGCTTGATGAAACTTTGTTCATTTGTTTTTGCTTCATTAGAGCCATAAATTTACCCTGTTCAATTTGAGTTAAAGAAAACTAAACAGAGAGGCCAAATGAATTTTTTCATTTAAACAAACAGATGTAAGAGTTCACATGTGTGTGTATGCGTGTGTGTGCGTGCATGTATGTGTGTGGCTGTTTAGTGTGTGAAATGCGTGTGCGTATGTGAGCACGCTGATGTAGCACAAAAACATAGGCAGCCCAGTGTATAATCGCGTCCGTACGTACGTAGACTTTTTGTGTTAGTATGTTTTATTTATGACTATATGTATGTTTGTATGTAATTTTGTATTCAAATGTATTGTGGTGTATATACTACCTATGTACGAATCTGTATGTGTACGTATTCATGTAGGTACGTATGTGTATGTGCATTCACAGAGTTGTAATTCATTTGCAAGCAGGCCAATGCAAGCGAGGGAGCGTTGCCAGATAGACACGTGGGTGTTTATTATAATTTAACTTGACGTTCGTTCTGTCTGTTTGCCCATGTTCGCCTTTTATAAAAACCGACGTTTGGCCAAAAAATTGCAAGCGTGTACTTTAAAATATTCTCATTTATATTTGTGTTTGTATGTCTGAACAAGTGCACTACACATACAGTTTTTATATGTTTGAGTTAATGCATAAATTCTAATGAGAACATGTAAGCAATGTCTGTTTTTCGTGTTTTTATCTGCAAATTTATTCACGTTATTCTGTCTGTTTGTACGAACATGTGACCTCAATTAATAATTTGTGAACGTCACAACAACATACACACACGCATACAACACACAACCACACATACGCGCACACACACACGCAAACACAACCACTTATTCACTCTTTGCAATAGCAGAAGTTTTTGAATGGACTTAATTTGTTTATCTTCAGTGGCATTGGAAGGATGTTGAATATTTTATTACTCTCCAACACTCTCCTTGACTTCAAATTGGTGCCATTAAGTTTGTTTCTTTCTCCTCAAATAAGAAAATAAGAAATGTTGACACGGAGATGGTGATGACGTCATTAGGCTGATGAGCTGATGACGCGTAAAATCATTAGATGAAGATGACGTGATAAAAAAATGAAACTCCAACAATCACCATAGTAAGATCATAACCAGAGGAAGACAGTAACGTTAGCCGTTTCTCTAAATCTCTTACAATCACTTTTGACGAACTATCTTCTTTCTTCCAGACGAAAATTTTCCATGTCGTCATCATTCAATTTTTTAAACAACTACCTTACTATCGAATGGTTTTATGTAGCTTATGACACAAGCTTAAGTTTAAGCTTAAGTTTAAGCTGGATTTGAACCTGGGGTGAATGTGATTGAAATTGAACTTACCAAAAATTATAAAAAAAACTAAATATTTACACTTTTGTCGAAATCATTGTGAAAAAACATTAAATTATTAGCATTAACATTGACGTTTGTAGTAGGCGATGATTATCATTAAAAATCATGAGAAACATAACACCCATACATACATAAGAACTCATCAACATTGTTTTTCATCAGAAAAGTCAACAGCAAAATGCAATGTGATATCGTTTAATGTAATATAATGTGATATAACGTGATGTAATGTGATGTAATGTGATTTAATAAACTGGTCGGTCTCGAATTTGAGTACCTGAAGAGAGCACAACTGGCCTTTCACGCACTCTTTTTCTCTTGTTAAGTAAAAAACGTAGTTGTGGTAGAAGTAACAGCAGCAGCAAAAATTGTAGCAGTAGTAGTAGTAGCTGCTGCAAACTAAGTAGTAGTAGTAGTAAGTGTTATTTTTTCTAGCTTTTTGTTGTTCCAAGTTGTGGTGATAGTTGTAGTGAATTTTATTGTTGTGTTAAAATGGTAAATGACTTGTTATTGGACGTACCTATTGTTGTCATCGTTGTTGTTGTTTTGGCTGTTGTTGATGTTGTTGTTTTGGTTGTTGTTGTTGTCGCCATTGTTAGTGTTTTATTAATTATTTTTATATATTGTCTTTAATGTTTTGAAAATATTAATTTGACTTTGTATTGGCAAGTTGTTTGTTATTTTTTGTTTTTTGTT
The DNA here is from genome assembly GCF_000326865.2 of Helobdella robusta. Taxonomy (NCBI): domain Eukaryota; kingdom Metazoa; phylum Annelida; class Clitellata; order Rhynchobdellida; family Glossiphoniidae; genus Helobdella; species Helobdella robusta. The sequence continues at coordinate 678,498 of NW_008704589.1, read as the reverse complement.
GATACAATAAAAAAAATTATATATATATATATATATATATATATATACATACATACATACACACACATACACACAAACATACACACATTCACGTACATACATTTTCATACATGTTTCGTTTTGTAGCGTTTTTTCATGTCGATTTCGACAATTATTCTGTGTTTAAAGATTTTTTTGATGTAGGTGTCACTGCTGACGCGTGGTTGCATTATGAATTCAGACGTGCTTTTGTGGTTTTTTTGAAGTGGTTCTTTTTAATTGGAGTATTTTTTGTGGTCAGTAACATTGAAAAAGTTGATGTAATGTTAATATTAGTAATTTTAGTAACAGAATTTGTCTTAGTTGTGTTAGGAAAAAAAGTTTAGTGCAGTTAAAGTTTTTAATCTTGATGTTTTAACAGTTATAACTAAGTGATTGCGTTATTATTTCAATGGTAATGTAACAATGAATTGATTGTTTTTCGGCGTTTTGTTATGTAATCTTTTTTATTATCAAAATAAGAAAATATCAAAAATTTTGTTGTTGATAATAATTTTCTGATGTTACTGTTGTTGATGTCATTGTTGATGTTGTTGTTGTTGATTTTTGTTGTTCATGCTGATATATTAATTGGTTTATCGTTCTCAATTTTTTGTGTAAAGTTTTCATTAAAAGCCAATAAAATTTAGTACACTTGCAAATATTTGGTCATTTTTTTGACCCCACCGACAAATTTCAAAATTTTAAAAATTTTGCCCCACTGTTGTTGAGATACTGTTGATGCTACTGCTGCTGATGACGTCATCGTTGTTTTGTTGTTGATGGTAGTAATAATGTTGTTTTGAAGTTTCGTTGATGTCATTAAACTAATTCATTTCAAGCAAATGTTTGGTTTCCTTTGAAATGGGGTTAATTTACAAAATTTGAAATGCCAAAATGATGAATGACTGGAATTGTTGATGACGATGATGATGACGATGATGATGACGATGATGATGACGATGATGATGACGATGATGATGACCGTGATGATGCTGAAAAACATGATGACGAAGAAGAGTGTGTGGAAGAAACAGTGCTGCCACATTTTTAACGCTGATGCAATGAAAAATACCAATGAATCATGTATAATTGTATAATTTTGACAAAACAGCGATGATGAATTTTAATGTCCATTTTATTATACTGGCCACATTTTCGCGTCATCAATATGCCAACAGAAGTTTTTGTTTTGTCTTATTTTTTATTTTTCAGAAGAGCAAACAAAATCTGTTTCATGAAGATTTGTAGAGCAAACATTTGAAAAAGCCAGAATCTAGTTTAGACAAAAATATATAGACGATTTCTTGTACAAAATAAATTGTTCTCAGGATCAAAAGCTGAACTGAGCAGTTAATGTTGGTAATAAAAAGCGTGCAACGGCAGGATTTGCTGTGGAAATAGCAGCATCGTTTATGGCGTTTGACTGGTATAAATATTTTATGCCATCTCCTTTCATCTTACCTCCATGCTTTGCATGTGCTTCTCCTGTTCACGCTCTCTTTCCCGCTCTCCTTCTTGTTTTTGGCTACTGATTTTTTTCAGATGGCGTTGGTTGGTTGTTGTTTATAATGTGGCGATTGCAGCAGCGGCAGTAGTGAGTAGTGGTAGTAATAATAGTATAGTAACTGTAGTGATATCGTTGTTGATGATTGTGTTTTTGATAGCAAATGATTTTTTCTTACAAATATAATTTGTTCACAAAACAGCTTACTTCGTTGTCAACTTTCACTTGCAACATATATAATAAGTGATAAAAATTTAATCTAATTAAGATTAGTTTGAATCCTGACGTTGTTTGTTATTGAAACTTGTTTAAACTGTTTTAGTTTTATGTGGTGTAATCTATTGATATGTTTTTTTATTAAACTATGAGTGTTTTTCTTGTTATTTTAAATAGCGGTAATGGTTGCGGCTGAAGTGTGCTTGCTCAGGTCACGTTTGAAGTCTTCACGATCTTGGAAGCCTCTTTGATGTTGTTCAGTGTTAATGTTGTTGCATGTTGTTCATACATACTACATGTTGGTGTTAGTGTTGTTAGTGTTGTTTGTGTAAATATATTGATGTCATAAATCATTTATTATTTATTTAGATGTCCATTTTGAAGTAGTTTTCCTAACGTATTTTGCCATGTTTTCAGAGAAATTTCTTTTTTCTTTTTTTTATAATATTAAAAAAACCCAACAAACAAATTTAAAAAATTTACTGGTAGGCTTGAGCCAATTTTTATCACTAAGCTTTCATCACGTATTTATCGTCTCACTGTTTCCAACAGCAATTATTGTATTCATTCATTTGTTTATGGTTCTCCCTTCATTCTATCTTTATTCCTCCATCATAACTCGCATCTCTTCACCCCAGCAGCAGACATCTCAAGCAGTAGAAGCTTAAAAAGATGTCCAATAGAAATATGTGTATCTGTGTGTGTGTGTGTGTGTACGTGCAAGTACGTGTGTGTACGTGCAAATACGTTTGGTTGTCTGGACGTTTGTCTGCGTATCTGTTCTTGTGTGTACATTTTTGTGTGTTTTTGCGTGAATTTTTTGCGTTTTGCGTATATATTTTTGTCCTTACTATTTTAAATACAGACAAACAACGATCTCAAGTTTATTTAATGAATTTTTGTTTTAAAAATTTTGATGACATAATTAGTAATTTATTTAAAAATTAAAGTAAATAAAGCAAACAAGTGAAATTTGAAGTATAAATGAAAGAAATAAATCACGATGAAAATGAAAAATTGCGAAAAATTAATGATTTATGAGGCTGAAGAAGAAGTTGTTTAGGATGTTGTGGGAAAAGTCATAGGAATCACATGCGATGTCTTATAGGCGTACAAACATACATGAATACGTACACAAATACAAAAAAATACGTACAACCATACATAAATACATGCATAAATACATACTAAAAGTCAGACATATACATACACCTGCATATTCATACAAGTAGCACAAACAAAAAATCGAACACAATATAGCATGCAAATTGAATGCCTACAAAAGCATCTGTACACCTAAACCTAAACTGAAAATTTAATTTCAAAATTTGTTTAAACTACAACAAACTCAGTCTTGAATTTTTTTAACAAAAACATTCGCGTTGTTTGCTATTTGTTTTCATGCAAAAATGTACTTTTTTATGTAGCTATGCTCATAAACCAGACAAAAATTTTTTTAAAACATAATTCACATGTTGCAAAGACCTACAACAAAACACCAACAAAAACGCTTTTTTAAGCGCCCACATATGTTTATGCACAAAAAAAAACAGAGGGGACAAAAAAATACTTAGCGCATAAACAAGCTACCAGAACAAAGCAGGACAGTGGAGTAGATAAGACATGGAAGGACCCACGGGTAGACAAGCGAAAGACTAAACAACAGCAGGCAGCTTCTGCTGTTGTTTACATCTTTAAACGTGTAGCTACTTTGTTTCCATTGCAATGTTGTCGCTGCTGTAGTAGTTCTTAACTCTGCTATTACTGCTGATACTTTTAATGTTACAACTACTGCTACTACTGATACTGCTGCTGTAGCTAATACTCTTACTACGGTCACCACTGCACTACTACTGTTACTACGGCCACTACTGCACTACTACTGTTACTACGGCCACTAGTGTAGCTACTACTGTTACTACGGCCACTAGTGTAGCTACTACTATTACTACGGCCACTAGTGTAGCTACTACGGTTAGTAAGGCCACTATTATCGCGTCTGCGGTTTTTTTGTTTCGCTTGTGTTAACGCCAGCCTCAGTGGACAATTAATTCGTGTCGACTTTGGCGGGAGAGAGAAATAAATAAGTGGAGAGAATGAATGAAGAGATTAGTCTGGATGAAACAGTAAGATATATGTGGTGGAAACGTTATAATTTTTATTCTTCTTTTATTTCAGCGAGTAGTTATATCACGAAATTTGTTTTTATCCAGCGTAATTCCTACCAAAACTCTTCATTCGATCAACATCTACATCTTCGTAAATTATTTTAGCGACAGTTGTTTTTATGGGACGAATATGTATTTTCTAAAATTGTTTTAAATTATGAACAAAATTTTAACCATTAAAAAAAATTCTGAAATAATTTTAACAACAACAACAAAAACATATTCTGCGTACTATTTATTAAATTCTAAGAATAAAAATTTAATACAATCCACTTATTTTTATCTATTTTTTAACTTTAAATTATATAAATGTAATTATTGGACTAAAATTACCACAAAGAAAAATTCCAATTGACAGGTGGTGGCAATCATCTCGATCTTCTTCATAATCGCTTCGATACTCACCTTCTGCCTGAAGACCCATCCCTCTCTTCGAGTTCCATCCGTCAGGAACATCTCCATTGCCTTCAACTACACCAAACCATTCCTCCTCGACTACAACGCTTACGACGATTACGACGGTCTTGATGACTCGGGTACTGTGTTGGATAAAGCAGTTGCGGCAAACGCGACACCAAGCCAACGACATTTTTCAACAAAGTCAACAACTTCAACTCCGCTAACAAAATTTTCAAAGCAGCAAAAATATCATCAGCAGAAAAATTACTATCACAAGCAGCAGCAACAGTACTATCAACAACAGCATTACTACCAGCAACAACAGCAACGACAACAACAATACAACAAAAAACAACAACGACGGCCATATTTTATGTTAGAAAAGAAAACGTTAGACCCACACGATGCATTTTTTTACGTGGAGTGCGTTTGTAACGCGTGGTTCACCTTCGAACTTATCATGAGGTTTCTAGTGAGTCCAGTTAAACTGGTTTTTCTGAGAGCTCCAGTGAACGTGGTAGATTTTGTAGCAACTTTATCTTTCTACTTAGACTTTCTGATGACGAGGCTGAAGAAGGAAAATGATTTTTTAGAATTTTTCAGCATCATAAGAATTACAAGACTTTTCAAACTGACAAGACACTCGCCAGGGCTCAAAATTCTCATCCATACGTTCAAAGCCAGTGCCCACGAACTAATGCTCCTAATCTTCTTCCTTATTATCGGCATCGTCATTTTCGCATCCCTGGTCTACTATGCCGAAAGAATACAGTACAACCCCGACAACAACTTCACTTCAATACCTGTAGGTTTGTGGTGGGCCATCGTCACAATGACAACAGTAGGTTATGGTGATATGACTCCGAAAACATACTTAGGAATGTTTGTTGGGTCGTTGTGTGCTCTCACCGGGGTGCTAACCATTGCCCTGCCTGTCCCTGTCATCGTCAGCAACTTCGCACTCTTCTACTCGCACACGCAGGCCAGGGCGAAACTGCCCAAGAAACGAAGGCGAGTCCTGCCAGTGGAGGCAGTGAGGCCAAAAAATCACTCGAAAGAAAGGAACGGCAGACCAAATCATGCAGCCGTTCGAAGTCACATTACGTCAATGAGTGGTGGTGGTGGTGGTGGTGGCAGTGGTGATGTCGGTGGTAGTAGTGGTAGTAGCGGTGGTAGGGGTGGTCCTGGAGGTGAGATGACAAGAAGACATGCAAAAGCCGAAGTAGATGTCAGTTTTGTACCAAGGAGAGAGAGCTGTAACAGTGGCAGGAAACTCCATGCGGGTAGTGGTGGGTGTGGAGTCGGTGGTGGTGGGGTGGCTAGAAGGGACCATGGCGTGGAGAGGTGTCTCGGGGGCAGTGGGAACACCACTGTCCACACCGGGGTGGGACAGGAACAAGGTTGGTACTTGCTGCTGCTGCTGATGTGGTTGTTATCATTTGAGATGATGGTGAGTGAACATGTTGTTGTCATCATTTGTGATGAAATTTGAAGGTAACCTATGTTTCTAAATAATGATCAAGGCGTTGACTGCATGCAATATGTTACCTTTCAAATACAGCGGTGGTGCTAACGCTGAAAAAATATCGCCATAGTTCATTTAGTTACTCACACCTAAGAAATGTCTCAAATGAATTCACTTCAAGACTCTCCTTCACTTTCATTCGTATTGCAGTGCTGTAACAAGTTTGCTCCGTCTGTGTGTGTTTCTGTCAGAAAGTGTGGATATATATATGTCTGTGTGTGTGTGTGTGTGTCTATGTGTGTGTGTGTGTGTCAGTGTTTATATGTGTGTTTGTGAGTGTGCGTGGATGCTTGTTTCATGATCAATAGTAAAATTGATCTTATTACACTCTAACGACAGTCACGTTAAAATAATCAACCAAAAATTCACCTAACGACTCAGTAAATTGTTAACACAAAAACTATACCAAAATCAGTAAAACTACCAGCACCATAAACCAGCAAAGAAGCTATAGCAACAACAAAATCAATGACATTAGCGACAGCAACGACAACGACATCACCAGCATCAACAACAACGAAAGTAACAGTGATAACTTTTTTCCACTCCACTGCCTTATATTTGCATGACTACCGGATGGCTGCGAAAAAAAACCTTCTTTCTTTTTTTCGTCATTCTCTTAACAAGTTTTTTTTTCATCAACCCTCTTTTCCATCAAATTTTTTTTAATAAGAGTTGTTGAAAAAATTTGAATTTTAGAAAGTACGACGTTTTGTTTGAGTGTGTTTATTGCTTGTATGTGTGAGCACATGTGTGTGTGTAGTGTGTGTGTGTGGGTGTGTGTAGCTTGTGTGTATGTGTGGGTGTGTGCGTGTGTTTTAGGAAATTTTTTGTGAGCAGAGTTGCGTTTGCAGTGAGAAAAATTATTTGAAAGCTTCAATGATTGATGATCACTTCCGGTTACTATGATGTGGACGAAGATTGAGAAATCGGTGATGGTGGTGGTGATGATGGTGGTGGTGGTGGTGGTGGTGGTGGAAACACTGAACGGTGATTTGGATAATGATGGTGCTGATGATGGTACTGATGATGGTTGTGATAGTTAAAATGATAACGATGATGATGATGGCGATGGTTAATACGACAATGGTGACGACGACGATGTTAACGATCATGATGATGATATCAATGATTTATGATGAAATGAATGTTATGTTGTCTACATTAATTAATAAATAGATACAAAATGATTGGCTAATTTAATACAGTGATAAAATAATTGTTATATAAAAATGATGATTTATTTTTAATAAATTCTGTGAAATATTTGATGGTGAAGTGTTACTTAAAGTATTGTTATAACCGTGCTACCGAACGCACTAGATTCTAGCGTATTCTAGAATGTTCTAGTGACTGGAACGTTCTAGAGTATGCTGGAATCGGACCATCGGGAAGAATCTAGAAACGACGCTTGCGAAGAGTATATAAGCGCACGTCGCAAGATATTTGTGATTGGTGATATTCGTGATTGGGATATTCGTGATTGGTGATATTCGTGATTGGGATATTCGTGATTAGTGATATTCGTGATTAGTGATATTCGTGATTAGTGATATTCGTGATTAGTGATATTCGTGATTAGTGAAATTCGTGATTTTGTGAATAGCGATTCGGTGAATTATTTAAAGCGATATTTGAATTGTTTGTTGACGTTGTCATAGCGATAGATTTTGAAAGATTTAAAAGTTAATTGTTGCGTTAGTGCGAATTTACTGGAAATAAACGATTAGTTGATTTCTTCTGTAAATAAAGTTTAATAACTAATAATAGTTGATTTCTTCTGTAAATAAAGTTTAATAACTAATAATAGTTGATTTCTTCTGTAAATAAAGTTTAATAACTGTTTGGAGTATTTTATTCAA
>NW_008704589.1:668990-669999 GCF_000326865.2 Helobdella robusta | reverse complement strand
CAATCCAAAAAAATGGCCATGCCGTTAGATCACGCATCTGGAAAAACTTTGAAGGTACCAGCATTTGACGGAGAGATGTCCTGGAACGTTTATAAAACCCAGTTCGAAGCAGCGGCAACTAGTAACTGTTGGAACGGAAAAGAACGAGCAACAGCACTGATACTGGCCCTGCGAGGTTCAGCAGCAGAGGTTCTTCAGACGATTCCGGCGGAGAACCATTTCAACTATGAAGTTCTGGTTAGCGCGTTGGATTTAAGTTATGGTGAAGAACACATGAAGCAGATTTATCGGTCTCAACTTAGAAACAGAACGCAACGATCTGGTGAATCCATTCAGCAGCTGGCACAAGATATCGAACGGTTGACATTGCTGTCGTATCCAACATCAGACCCCGAGCACAGAGACGAAACTGCCCTGGATACGTTTATCAAAGCCCTTCGTGATTCGGAACTCAAGCAATCCCTTCTCTTGTCAGATAAACGAAAACTCAAGGATGCCGTTGCGCACAGTCTCTTTTGAATCGGCAAAGCAAGCATCAAAAAGTGACGTACGTCTACGCCAAGTACATGAAGAATGCTCTTGCCAGAAGGTGATTGTGAAACGCGAACCCCAACAGCATGGTGTACCCCAATGCTGGATTTGTGGCAAAAAAGGCCATCTACGTCGTGATTGTAAACACCGCCTAAAAGATAACTACTGCCGAAATTGCGCGACAAGATGGCGCAAAAGAAGAGAAGATGATCCCGTATCACGATCGGCCCCTTCTAACGAAGGGGCGGAAAACTAATAAGAGCCAACTTTGTGGGGCAGAGGTTGGCTAGTAGAATTGACGCCCCCAGTACCGTAATTAACGTTTCCAGACTACATCGAAATCGAAACGACTTATGGCTGAACGGAAAAGTTGATCAACGAGAATGCGTAATTACAGTCGACACCGGAGCAACAAAATCGATTTTAAGATCTGATTTGGTACCCAATCTGAAGAAAGAGACTTCTAACAAATACATCC
>NW_008704589.1:667439-668940 GCF_000326865.2 Helobdella robusta | reverse complement strand
GAACAGCACCAGTCTACGGAAAGATTCTCCGTACTGTTCAGCTAGGCGACTTGTTATTTGAAGGTTCATTCTTAGTCGCGGATATCATCGACGAATGCATAATAGGTGTCGACTTTCTGACAAAATATGGGTTCAAAATTGACTTAGAAAAACGCATTCTTAGATGGAGAAATACAGAAGTGATAATGGGGGATAGCGACGAAAAATGCATTCGAGTAACAGTCGATTGTGACATGGAACTACCTCAATCATCTGAAAACATCGTATGGGGCAAGTTGAATTGCGATCCTGGGGGCCACCAGTTCTATTTGATGGAGCCAACCTCAACGACAAATGTACAGAACGCGGTCATTGGAAAATGCCTTGTAGAAGCGAACAAAAATGGTCTTATTCCTGTCAGAATAATGAATACCGCTAAACACACTATTAAAATTAAAAAAGGCGAGGAAATAGGTAATTGCCAATCAATAAATTTGGTGAAATCATTAGATGTGGAGCAACAGGAAAAGGTTCTACCAACTGACAAAGATAGACTCAAAGAACTTACCAAAAATCTACTGGATGAGTTTAATTTGTATCAAGAAGACCGTCTAAAAGCCGAGGCGTTGATTGCTGATTTTGCAGACGTGTTTTCAACCGGTGACAATGACCAAGGTAAAACAGCTCTGGTAACTCACCGAATTGATACTCAGGATTCGAAACCGATCCGACAAGTACCACGACGTCTTCCTCTAGTAAAACAAACAGAAGTAAACGAAATGATAACGACAATGCAGAATCAAGGAGTCATCGAACCGTCATCAAGTCCCTGGATTTCGCCAGTTGTTTTGGTAAAGAAGAAGGACGGCACTACCCGTTTTTGCGTTGATTATAGGAAGTTAAATGATGTGACTAAAAAGGACAGCTATCCGTTACCGAGGATTGATGACATCATGGACACCCTATCTGGCTCAAGTTGGTTCTCTACGCTTGATTTGAAAAGCGGATACTGGCAAGTAGAAATCGACAAGAACGATCGCGAAAAGACAGCGTTTTCTATCGGATCAGGGTTGTGGCAATTCACCGTCATGCCATTTGGATTGTGCAATGCTCCAGCTACATTCGAGCGACTGATGGAATGTGTATTGCAAGGTCTTAACTGGAAAACCTGTCTTGTCTATTTAGACGACATAATTGTTCTAGGAAGAACATTTGATCAACACGTCGAAAACTTACGGGAGATCTTCACAAGACTTCGGGTGGCAAATTTAAAGCTGAACGTTAAAAAGTGCAGGTTATTTTCTAAAGAAGTTAACTATTTGGGACATGTGGTATCTTCAGATGGAGTTCGAACCGATCCCAGCAAGATAGAAATTGTGAAAGACTGGCCAACTCCAAAGGATAAAAATGAATTGCGCAGTTTTCTGGGATTGGCAACGTACTATCGACGTTTGTAAAGGATTTGCAAAAGTGCCAGACCTCTCCACCAACTTACCGAGAAGGACCGAGTTTTCAACTGGAA
>NW_008704589.1:576057-666970 GCF_000326865.2 Helobdella robusta | reverse complement strand
ATATAGTGCCGTGTTAAGGGTTATTGGGCTCAGTGGGACTCTTTGTATTTGGAAGGGGATTTGCTGAAACGAAAATGGGAATCAGCTGATGGATCAAAACACCGCATGCAAGTTGTAATACCAAGAAATAGAACGACCGAAATCCTTGATGAAATGCATGGCGGCCCTTCTGGGGGACATTTAGGAGTGAACAAGACCCTTGACAAAATACGAGAAGGATTTTACTGGCTTCACGTTAGAGAAGATGTAGAGAGCTGGTGTCGAAAATGTAACACATGCGCTTCAGTCAAAGGACCCAAAAGAAGGCTAAAAGGAGCAATGCAAATCTACAATGTTGGTGTCCCCTTTGAACGGATTGTTATAGATATTGCTGGACCCTTTCCGGTATCAGATTATGGAAACCGTTACATTCTGGTTGTAGCGGACTATTTCAGCAAATGGCCTGAGGTGTTTCCAATACCCAACCAAGAAGCATGTACCGTCGCTGAGGAAATTGTACTCAATTGGATTAGTCGATATGGTGTCCCATTGGAACTCCACTCAGATCAAGGTCGAAATTTTGAGTCACAACTGTTTGGTGAAATGTGCAAGCTGCTAGGTATAAACAAAACTCGAACGACACCTCTTCACCCACAGTCTGACGGTATGGTGGAACGATTCAACCAAACCCTGATTGAACATCTGGCTAAAGTAGTCGACGAAAATCAACGGGATTGGGATCGTCATATACCATTGTTTCTTATGGCATACCGGAGTGCTATCCACACAACTACTGGAGAAACGCCATCAAGAGTTCTGTTTGGGACTACCTTAAGAACTCCAGCTGATGTGAAATATGGCGTACCACCCGAACCACACCAACCATTAACAGAATACGTGGATAATCTTCGACAGCGATTAAACCATATCCACCGTTACGTACGCCTTAAAATTATGAAAAACACGGAGGCGGCCAAAACCAGATACGACTTGAAAGGAAGCAGTGGCGGTTTTGCTGTCGACGAGTTAGTTTGGCTGTACAACCCACAGCGGAAGAAAGGACGTTCTCCAAAGCTCCAGCGAGGATGGGAAGGACCTTATCAAGTCATCACCCGCTTGAATGACGTCGTCTACCGTATTCAGGAATATCGGAAGCCGAGAGCAAGAATGAAGATCGTCCATTTGGATAGACTGGCTCCGTACCATGCGGACACCGGAACGAAAGCTGTTCGGGACGAACAGAACTAAGAAGGGGGTAATGTTATAACCGTGCTACCGAACGCACTAGATTCTAGCGTATTCTAGAATGTTCTAGTGACTGGAACGTTCTAGAGTATGCTGGAATCGGACCATCGGGAAGAATCTAGAAACGACGCTTGCGAAGAGTATATAAGCGCACGTCGCAAGATATTTGTGATTGGTGATATTCGTGATTGGGATATTCGTGATTGGTGATATTCGTGATTGGGATATTCGTGATTAGTGATATTCGTGATTAGTGATATTCGTGATTAGTGATATTCGTGATTAGTGAAATTCGTGATTTTGTGAATAGCGATTCGGTGAATTATTTAAAGCGATATTTGAATTGTTTGTTGACGTTGTCATAGCGATAGATTTTGAAAGATTTAAAAGTTAATTGTTGCGTTAGTGCGAATTTACTGGAAATAAACGATTAGTTGATTTCTTCTGTAAATAAAGTTTAATAACTAATAATAGTTGATTTCTTCTGTAAATAAAGTTTAATAACTAATAATAGTTGATTTCTTCTGTAAATAAAGTTTAATAACTGTTTGGAGTATTTTATTCAATCGAAGATTTGAACCCGTCGCATCGTAAACCGGTTACGACAGCGAGTATTATAACAGTATTTTCAAAAAGTAGCTGATAATTTTCATATAATAAGTATTCTGCTAACATATTAAACGGGCTATTTATCATTTGATAAAAGCATTAAAACAGCCATTTTATCATTAATGAAATAATCATCAACATTGCCATAATCGTTAACAACATCATCGTCGTCGCCATCATCACCGTCATCCTTATCATCATCATCATCATTATCATCGATCAATAAATAAGAAACATTATCACTTAATTATTTATCAAGTTAAATAGAATTCTCATTGATATTATCGTCCATATCATCATCATCGTCATCATTATCATATGTAATTGTATATACAAAATATTGTATTGTATATTGTATTGCATTGTCATCATCATCATAATCAATGCAGCCATCATCAGCACGAGCTATACAATACTATACACTATACAATCCGATACATATTCACTACAACAATACATTAAAAAAACATGCGAGTATAAGGTACAATATAATACAACAATATACAGTACGAAGAAGCACACAGTACCACACAATACAATGCAGTACCAGCCACACAATACATGACGATAACACAAAATACATCCGAAGTACCAAATGGAGCCATCGATAAATTCTCAAAAATGAAATCAGCGAGGCGTTCACCTACTTGTTTGCTTTCTATACACAATTTGTTCATGCGAGAACAGTCTGTTGGCAAGAAAACAACAAACAAAAACATTCAAAATAACACCGAAGCCTAGACAATTTTTTAAATTTTAACAATTTTTGAAACTAAACCAAAAAAAATTATATTAAATATTTTCACATTAAGTAACACTTAAAATAGATCACATACACGCATGTACGCAAACATACAAACACACACACACAAATACAAACAATAAATAAAAACGTTTATATTTCTTTCCAAATTTTTCATTTAATAAAATTTATTTGACAGAACCAATTCCGCCAGTGTTCAGTTCACTTGGCATATAAAATTTTCAACATCCCTTCTATGATGTATGATGCTCCATGACATCAATCACATGCCGCATCACAATTTTTACCGTAGTCATAAATTTTATCCTATTTTTGAAAAAGTTTCCCTATATTTCTGACGGTCACTGAAGACTTTACGAAAATCATTTACTGGCCACAACAAAATTTACGCCAATTTTCTTATCCCAATTACATACATTTCATAATCGTCTTAAAATTTTTAAAATAAATGTTCATATATTTCAGCAGCACGTATATAAACAAACGTACACACACACACCACACACACACACACACACACACACACACACACACACACACATACATACATCTCAATTCGTTTATTTATTCATACGTGGCACACGTACACAAACACTCTCTCTATTAATCTAACGCGACAGTAAAACCTGCGCGTATAGCAACTTTTTTTCAAAGCCAACGAAAACCGAACACAAGAGAAATAAAAATGTTTTTGGAAACTTCTAGCTCAAAGTCAGGCGTATCAAATTTAAACAAAAACCATCAACATCAACAAACAATGCAACATACTTTAAACAAAACATCAAAAACACATTAAGATTATTTATTGATACTATTATTTCTAACAAATGTAGCTATTAAAACATAGACCCAAACCTCATAAACAACGCAAATTTATGCAACTTCCAACCCCCAAAACAACATGGCAAAACCAACACGCACAACTAACAAACAGATGAAAACACGCCTATGTTGAAGATAAATCACATCAACGTTTCTCACGACAACAACACCAACAACAAAAACGACAGCAACAGCAATATAAACAACAATAACAGCAACAAATACGTCAACAACCTTCACAATACGATCTGCAGCAGCAACAACAATGTTAACGACTTCGACGAAAATAGCAGTTACGATCGCAGAAAAAGTCGAGCGTCCTTACAATTCAAACCGCACATGCCGTATTTTGAGTCGAACCACAAACTTTTCAACAATGTTGACAACATCAACATATCTTACAACAATCACCACTACAACAATAACAGCAATGATACCAACAGCAAGCTCATTCATAGCTCCAGTAACCACCACAATGGCGAAGATAGTGGCAAAACGCACAGTTGTAACCTGATTCAAGACAAGGTGAACAGCAGCAGAAGGGTCTTGTCAACAGGTGATACACGCTAACTTGAAATCAAATATTTGAGAAAAAAAATTTTAAAAATTTAAATTATATCATGAATTTTTTAATTTTTTTGTTCTTAAAAATATTCAATTTTCATTTTTATATGAATGGTTTATTAAGGTTAATGGTCATTCTCTTTTACTTTTAACTGCCTGCACTTGCTTCAATGACATCAGAGACCATACACCACACACACACACACACATACATTCATTCGTTCATTTGTTCGTTCGTTCACTCATTCATTCATTCCACCAGAGTATCTCAGTCCATCATTGAGGGCTGATCAGCTGCCACCATCCGCCGCGGTTTCCAGAAAAACAAGCTGTTGCCATGGTTACATAAAATTTTTTCAATGAATATTACAAATAAATAAACCAAAAAATAAAACTATTTTTCAATGAAAATGTACAAATAATAAGGATAAATTATTAAATATAAAATAAAATACCAAATAAAGAAATGTATATTAAAGAATAAACAAGTTGACAACAACTTTATTCAGACTACAGCTTGTTGAACAATCTGAAATCATCACCATCACCGACCGCTCCTTATCATCAATCATCACCATCACGGTTCTTGTTATCATCATCATCACCAACTTCAACATCAGCAGCTGCAGCAGTAGTAGCCGCGACAGCTACGTCATCGTCGACGTCACAGTTATTGACGTCATCACACAAACGCATGTCAGCTTCAAAAGAAATTTCTATGTGATTTATCTCACTCACTAACATCGTCGTAATCGTCATAGCAATCGATCTCATCTTTTCATCATTATCATTCTCATCATCATCATTTTTATCATCATCATTATCACCACCGTCATCATTTTCATCATCATCATTCTCATCATCGTCATCACCATCATTCTTTTAATTTGGTGTTTTAATGTTAAGATCATGATTAATTTAGATATTTGATCGTCATCATTGTCATTATTGTCACCGTTGTTTCTGTCATCACCATCACCATCATTATCATATGCATCATCATCATCTTCTTCTTCTCCTAATCAATTTCACCATAGACTTCATCATCAGCATTGACTTTTTTATTATCATCATCGTAAACTTCATCATTATCACCACCATCATCATCACCAAAACCACCATCATAATCATCATCATCACCACCATCATTGATAATCATCATCACCACCATCATTGATAATCATCATCACCACCATCATCATCACCACATCATCGTCATCATCATCATGACATCATTTTTTGTCTCCGTGGCGTTTTTTCATACTAAACAATAATTGTATTTCATTTTTCTCTGAAGAATTTTTCTATACAAAAAAAAAATTTATTTCATTTCTGAGATTAATAATAATTTGAACGTGTCTGAATAAGACAACTTTTATCCGCACGACTGCTCATTCAGTGTCGAGATTAAAATATTTTTTGTTTTTATTGTTATTATTGTTATCACGGTGTTATTGTTATTGCTGTGTTATTGTTATTACCATTTTTCACACCATATTAATGTTGAATTCTTAATTTTGAAAAATTTTTATAAGAATAGTGACTGAATTTTGTGAAACCAATTATATATCTACAAGATATTTTTATCATTTTTAATACCACCATTGTCATAATGCTACGTTGTTACTGTTTGAGTTTGCTCCATTCTGTTGAATACTCATTCTAATAATAGGTACATTCTAACTCTAGTACTAAAGATACTTCTTTAGTTTTTACATATATCCACACATATGTATATTTTAAAAATAGTTATTTTATTGTCACACATCTTTACTGGTAAGATACTACAAAATTACTATTTACGTGAACGGTTCTGGCGTTACTAGTAGGACCTTTGATGTTTTAAATTTTACTAATTAATACTAATAATGTTATTAAAACTACTGCTATTAAACCGACAACTTCTACTATAATGTTTGTTTCATGTATTTTTGATGTTACAACTACAACTAATTTTGCTACTTCATATTTCCATTACGACTGCAGATCCACACACACACACACACACACACACACACACACACACACACACACACACACACCACACATACACACACGCACGCACGCACACACGCACACACAGGCACGCATGCATGATTGAATAGAAGAATCTAACAAGATTCAGTTAATATGCAGAACATTTATTTAATTATATTCAGTTAATATGCAGAACATTTATTTAATTATAATTGCACACAATGCTTAATTACGATGTTTTTTTACGATGATATATATATATATATATATATATATCATATATATATATATATACATATATATATATATATAATAAGAGATTTATTTAACTTCTATGAATTAACGAATTAATTAAAATGACTATGTTAATAGTATTTGTCAGAATAAAATGTTGTTATTATTAGGTTAATTATGATAATAATTATAAAGTTTTTGTATAAATTATGACGATAATTAAGATGATATTATTAATATTATGAATAAAATTTGTTTTCCGTTAAATAAAAGTGAAAAAAATAAAGCATATAGAAACGAACAAATGTGTATACTAAACAACCCACTTAAGCTAACGATTAAATTAAAAAAAGGTGTGTGGGTGTGTGTGTGTGTGTGTGTGTGTGTGTTTGGGTCTGCAGCCTTATTAGCTCAATGTTTAATTTAATCCCTCAAATTAGGCAGTATTAATTTGTTAATTGAAAATCATAAATGAAAAATGAAAGGAAATTAAACTGAGTAATAAAATATAATGGATATTTTATTACGTTGATGTTCTGTCTATGTACGATGCAAAACATTGTTCTTCCTTCTTGGTTATAGGTTTGCGTGGTTCTTACAATTTTTTATTTTTTCTTCTTGACTTGAAAAATTTTTTGATAACCATAATATCCACCACCATTGTATTATCAATATTATCGTCATCAATGAAACATCTGAAGTTTTTGACTTCCTTAAATCTATTAATCATTTCTAGTATTATTGTTCTTATCATCTAAACCATTATTATATTGGCATTAGCATTACATTTATTTGTTATCAAAAACCAATTCTTTTCATCAGTTATCATCAACTCATTCACATAGGAGCTCTATCATAAGAGTTATGGTGATGAAGAAGATAATGGTAATAAAGAAGAAAAAGATGATATGATGATGAAACATGACAATGATGATAAATCAAATTTATATTCATCTTTTTCGATTTCTCCCTATCTTAATTTTCTCAACTCATTTTCACATTTCTCTTCTCTTTCACTTTCTCTATACCTCAAACTTTCTTTATCTTTCAATCTCTCTTTCTCTTTCTTTCTCTCTCTCTTTCTCTCTCTCTCTCTCTCATTTCCTCATATCTCACTGGAAAGCCTTCATGAGTAGCCTGCCGACACACGGAGCAGCGCAATTTCTGGGAGTGTTGATCCTTTGTGAGTACTTCCTATCGCCAAGCATGATGAGGAAAAGACTGGCAGCTTGCTTGTTGCAGTTCACGTCGCGGGCACACAGGCTGGCTGTCTTTTGGAGGAACTGGTTGTTGCAGTCGGTTGGAGTTAGGCTGTATCGAGCGCCCTGTGTGGTTGTTTGTATGTTTGCGTGTATGTCTGCGTGTATGTGTGCGTTTGTTTGTTTGTAGTGTGTGTCGTCTGTGTGAGTGGGTAGGTACGTTAGTTCATGTTCATATGCGCCAACAATGGAACTATGTACAGCGATTGGAAAATTTCAAAAATAAAACATGAAAGACTTGAAAAAGCACTTAAAAATTAACAAATTCATATATAAAATTATTAAAAATAACGTATATTTTAGCAAAAAAATAATTTCAAAACATTACAACAACACGAAAAATATCGCAAAACAAAACAACATACAAACAACAAAACTAACAACATACAAACAACGAACAGCCAGCATACAACAAACAATATGCAACATTCAAACATACAAACAACAAACAACCAGCATACAATATATAGCAAACAACACGCAACATACAAACAACCAACATACAACAAACAACTCGCAACATACATACAACAAGCAGCCAGCATACAACAAACAACATACAAACATACAAACAACAAACAACCAGCATACAATATACAACAAACAACACGCAACATACAAACAACCAACATACAACAGACAACGTACACAAACAAAGCACAGTTGATGCACATTACAGAGGTCGACAGCTTCTGAATCTGGAAGCAGCCCGTTCAACCTGCGTGATGGTGATGATGATATTTGCGTGTTGTAGTGGTGTACGTACGTACATCACATTGTTGTACAACAGCTTTTTACATGCTTACGTGTTCAACCTTACTCAACAACATTTACTATCAATAATTTATATGTTTGTTCGTTCGTTCATTCAGTTTATTCATTTATTCATTCATTTATTCATTCATTCATCCATTTGTTCATTCATTCCTTCCGTCATTCATTCATTCATCCATCATTTATTCATTCATTAATGAGTGAATGAATGATGGATCAACAAATGGATAGAAAAATCAATAAACGTATCCATAACAATAAATGAATGAATGAACATTTAACCAAACAAATGAATGAAATGAGATATGAATGAGTAAGCAATCAAATAAAAGGAATGCACGAATAAAAAAGAGAAGAGACGCATTAATGAATGAACAGACTAATAAATCGATTAATTAAGTAAGGTGTGGATGGGCAACTAAAAAATAATAAGTTATGTATGATGGTACCTTGGATAGAGACAATTATCAACATGCTCCTTGAGAGCTGGACACCTGGATTCTGCATCTTGGTAAAACGTTGGTGAAGATGATGATGAAGATGATGATGATGGAGGTGAAGATGATGCTGGTAACGATGGTGATAAAGATGTTGTTAAAATGAATATGATGATGATGATAAAGAAGTAGATGATGATGAAGATGATAATAATGATGGTGATGAAGATAACGATGATGACGAAGACGATGATGAAAATTATTACGATTATGTTCATAGTTATGATGTCAGAAACAATGATGATGTTGATGATGATGACGTCATTACATTGACCGAGAATTAGCATTTGCGAGTGAATGATAATAAAGGATTGACGGGTACACTTAAAATTTTTTTGTCTGGACTTTTGTTTCTCGCAGATTTATGCACGAACAAAAATTTATTTCCAATTAAATTTTGTATTCAATTGTTCCAAATTTTTATTTTTTTGTTTTTTTATTAATTTTTTGTTTTTTATATTTTTATTAATTTTTTGTATTCAATTGTTCCAAATTGGCTCTCATCTAAAATTTATACAGCAGTTTTGCAAAGTTCAGCACAATGAATGAATGAGTGAACAAACGAACGAACGAACGAACGAACGAATGAACTTACTTAAGTGTTTAGCGTCATCATCACCGTCATCATCCTCGCTTGGTGTTGGTCTTTCTGAGAACAAAAAGAAATTACAATATAAATAAACAATAATATTCATAAAATAATATAAAATAATAATATAATATATTTATTTTTTCATTCAGTTCATCATTAATTCCATTCATTCTATCCTTCATTCATTCACTAACCTCTCTTATTGGTTTGCATTGACGGAATGTTTGCCTGGCTCCTATAGAGCAACCGTCCTGCTTATTATTATTATTACTGTTATTATTACTGTTATTATTACTGTTATTGTTATTATTATTGTTATTGTGATTATCAACTCACCATTAACGTTACCATCGTCATCCATTTTCATAATCCTCATCATCATATTAATAATAATTATAACTATATTTTTAATGAGGTTAAATATGATATTGAGAATAATTTTCCTACCTGGTCTAATAAGTTTTCTGGCATTATCATCGTCATCATCCTCTTTTTCTTCACCACCATCATCATCTTCTGTTTCTTCATCACCACCATCATCATTATCATCACTGTCCTCTACGAATACATTTTTATATTTATTCATTTTATTTCTGTAACTCTTTAACATTCTTCGAATCTTTCCTTCTTCGTCATCATCATCATCATCATTAGCACCATCATCAGCAAGGTCATCATCACCATCATCACTGTTTATCATATTGTACTTTTTAACATCTACCACTTCATCATTATCATCATCACCATCGTCATCGTTATCTCGACCGACTTTACCATTTAATTTTCTGTTACCGTCAGTATCATCATCATCATCATCAACAACTCTATCATCATCATCATCAACAACTCTATCATCATCATCATCATTATCATCATCATCATTACGATTAGTGACGTCACCCAATTGATTTATATAGCGCTTCTTCTGTTGATATTTGAGATATGATTTAACTCGATCGTTGTATTCTTTTATCTTTCTTAAATATTCCATCGCTTCATCATTTCTTTCATTTATATCATCATCATTATCATCATAATTATCGATGTTATCATCACCAGCGTTATCATTTGCGACCCCTTCCGTTAAAAATGCGTTGACGTTTTCTTTATTGAGGTTGACGTCATTTGGTATGATTACGTCATCATCGCCATCATCGTCATCATCATCATCTTCATCATCTTCGTCAATTAAATTATTTCTCTTTGTTCCTGAATAATTTTTATAAATTATTGTCATAATTAATTTTATTATTAATATTAATAGTAGTGGTGGTAGTAGTAGTAGTAACATCACCATTATTACCCCCGTCGTCAACGTCATCATCACCACCATCATCATCATCATCATCCTCGTCCTCATCATCATCATCATCATCATCATCATTATCATCATCATCATCATCATTACATTAATCAATAATTCGTTTTAAATTTCGCCAATTGGTCTCTAAAACAACTTAAATTTATCTTTATTTACAATATTTTGGCCGATTTCTCTAGATGAAAAATTACTTAATAGTGTTATTCGCTCGTCATATAGTATCTATTGTGACGGAAACATTGCATAAAATACTATGCTTTAAATATATTTTATACCTTCATACACTAGTCACTGATAATGAGCATTGGGAGGATCGTACATTAAAATTAATTCTTATTTGTATATTAATAATTATTATTAATGAATAATTAATATTTTATTAATATCAAATAATAATTATTAAAATCAAAATAAAATAAAATCAATTAATATTTTGATTTTATTTTGATTTTATTTTGATTAGTCTTGATGTTTTCTGATAATAAAAGAGTTCAAATTACTATTATATTGTTGTTATTATTATCATTAATAATGCTAGCACTGTTAATAAATATGGTATAATTAATTACCGTGGGCTTTAAGTGTTAGTTCGTAATTGTTGGCGTCGTCAAAAGCGGATAAAAAATTTTCTGAATATTTTTGTTGTTGTTGTTGATGCTGTAGTTGTTGTTGTTGATGACGTTGTTGTTGATGACGTTGTTGTTGTTGTTGCTGATGTTGTTGTTGATGATGTTGCTGCTGTTGTTGCTGATGTTGTTGTTGTTGTTGATGATGTTGTTGTTGTTGTTGGAGTTGATGCCCTCGATACAGTGACAACTCATTTGGATATTGCATCACATGCTGTTGGTGTTTTGAGAACATATCACCGTCATCATCTTCTTCATCCTCGCCATCAACGTCATCGTCCTCATTACGGATGTCATCATTATCATATTCCTCATCTTCCTCAACGCCATCATTATCAATGTTCCAGATTTTTTTCACTGGAATTGTAGATAGTTCATATTTTTTCAGAGGTGTTAATGATGAAGATGGCGATGATGATGATGCATGGGGTGATGATGATGATGGTGAAAATTCAATGGATTGTTGGAAATGCCTTAGTGGTAAGCGGTAGACAAACTGATCGGGCTGTTGACGCTTCATCATTTGTTGTTCGTCTTGTTCATTATCCTGATGTTGATGTTGTTGTTGTGATTGTTGTTGTTGTAATTCAGTGGAGTATTTCATCATTTGTTTCAACTGCGTCAGTGCTTTTTCATCTTTGAGAGCCTGGTTCATGTGGTATATTTCCTCTTGCACCATCCTGCCGTTGTCAGCTTGATCGCCATCTTCCTCCTGCTCTTCCTCAACATTACGCTTATCGTTAAAGTTGTTTTTGTGCTCGTCCAAACTGTAGCGAGACTGTTTGAATTCGAGCTGACTGGCCAGATCTAGAGCTTTCAATAAATGTTTATTCTCGTCGTCTTGAAGTGTTATGTAACTTTTGACTAGATCGACAGTTTTTTTGTTGTTGCTATCGCCAACGTTGTGGCTTTTGTCGTCACTGCTGTGTTTTTTGCTGTCAGCGGATGTTTTTAAATTGTTTTTTTCATAATTTTTAATCTGTTGCTCCACATCGTCTTTGTTAAATTTGTGACGCAAGTAAATATTTTGCGTATCCTGCCCTGCTGCACCTGCCACATCACTGACGTCCACACTGCGTTTTTTTCTCAAATCTTCTTTAAAAAAATCAAAATTAATAAACCTATTCAAATTTGGGGAGCTAAAATCCTCAAAAGTAAACTTTCTCGCATCGTCTTCAAAATCATTTGCCGATGAAGTTGACTTAATGTCTTCATCCCACATCCCAGAAGACTGCTCGTTTTTGGCGGACGCTTCAATTGACGTTCCAATCACTATATTGTCCTTCATCTTTCCTTCGATGACCTGCGACTTGGCCGATGCCTGTCCCGTCACTCCGTCACTGACCACGTGATCCTGGGTCCTCTGTCTAGATATCAGGGCTTCTTTGTCATCTACCTTCGACATGGTGTAGGTGCTGGAGATGGAGTGGGACATGAAGTTGTTGCTAGGAGAAATGTTTGCAGCCGCTGAATCTGCCACATCTTGCATCGTCTGCACGCGCTCTCTTGTGCTGTTCTCCAGATTCGGTCTCAAGTCATCATAATTGTTCAAGGTGTCGCCTTCAATCAAGTAGAGAAAAATTGAACACAGGAAAAAGAAATTTATAAGCAACTTGAAGCAGAAACTGCCCTTCATTTGAAACTTTTTATTCTTATATTTCCACAGTGTTCCAATGTATATAAATTGTTACAACTCTTTCTTTCTTGGCTTGTTTGCAATGTAGTGCTGTAGAAGAATAATTCAACATATAAAAAAATTATCAGAAAAATGTTCGTTCAAAAAAATTTAGATAATAAAGATTAAAAAAGTTTTGCAGTCTATTCGGAAATTAACTTGAACGTACAATTCCTACTGGTGTCATTGCAGGGGTTTTTTTTATTTTAAAACGGTCAAAAAATAATTATGATGACGATGATGATGTTAATGTTGTAATAAAATGATAACGATGACATTGAGATTATCAAAATGAAGATGATGATGATGACGATGATGATGACGATGATGATGGTAATGATGCTTCTTTAACGATTTTGAGTTTTAATTGCTTCGTTCGAAGTTGTTACCGACAATAAATCTATCCTATCATCGATAGTTGAATTGCCATCATTCATTTTTTTCTTGTACTTTATTCTTTCCTTCGTTCATCCTTACGTTCAAAAAAATGTAAGTTTTATTTTTGAAATTTTTGAATAAATTACTTAAATTCAAACGTTTCGTTTTTTTAACAATATAAATAAAATAAAAATGCTATGAAAACTGGTTTTATTCATTAAATCTTTTAAAACAGTTCATTGATGTGCTGATTTTTTAAAGAACCAACTTATCTATCTATCTATTTAATTTATATTCATCACCCAACTCATCTATTTATTCATTCATTTTGAAATTCATTCATTTTAAAATTCTTATTTATTGATTGTTTTTTATCACTGATTCATTGATTCATTGATTTATCTATTTATTCATTCACTCGCTCATTCATTATTGAGTTATAAACATATCAACCACAAGCTATGTGACTATTCGGATCAGTCATTTATTACTTAAACTTTCAAAGCTTAAACAGATCATTACAAACAACGTTAGAAAATCAGCAAATAAAATGTGTGAAAGCCTACGTGTCGTGTTATTGATTCAATGACTCCAATGTATGCGGTTGACGTCATAAAAAACTATTTCCGTTGCCAGATGGCCAAACGATTTGAAGGATGGTATTTAATGGATTTGGTCTTTTATTTCAACATTTTTTTTTTCTTAAAAATGACAAAGCTGTGTCTAATATGTGTGAAAAATTAGAGTCAACGCTATATAAATTTACATTTGACAGTGCAGCTTTCTATAATAGAGCCTATGTTTCGAAAAATAATGATAATGACTATGTTGTATAGGATAATTATGATTATAGGTAAAGCGATGGTGTAGCGGTAAAGTGCCTGGCAGTGTTATTACAGTGATCGGATTCGGTCGCATGTAGACCCCCGCCCGTGACATGCAATGTGTATGTGGCGAAATTTTACACGCATATAAATGTACTCTGTGTTTGCTGTTGTTGATGCACCTGAGTGCCCCTGAATAAATTTTAAAGACAGATTTGTAAGAACAAAAATCAGAAATGACGATTATGATCATGTAGCAATGATGATGATGACAAAAAATAGTGACGATGATGACGATGGCGACGATGACGTGAGTGATGATAATGATTTGAATGTTGATCAGTTATTAATTTTGACGATAAATAATTAAAAAGAATGAAAAATTTAAAGCAAAAAGAATAAAATATAAGAAAGGACAAAAAACATTTTTTCATTTCATTTATTACTACCGACAGAAGTCTGACGTGAAAGCATCACAACTTTGTATAGTTTTCATTTGGATTAGTTTTATATCCTTCTATCTAATCTTTCTATCATGAAAACATATCATTAGTGTCATTCATCATCATTATAATTGTCATCACCGTCAACTTAATCACTATTTTTCTCACCATTATCATTGCTGTTATCATCCTTCTTAATGTAATCATCGTCATAATTGTCATCATCGTCGTTGTCGTCGTCATTATCATTATTGTCCTGTCATCATCGTCATCATTATAATGACATCGTCATCACCATTTTTATCGTCATCATCTTCACTATCATCCATATTATTGTCATCTTCACCATCATCATCATTACCATTGGAACCATCGTCGTCACTTTTTTCATTATGACCATATCCTCTTCTTTACTACCTTAACAGTTACAAACTTCAATTAAAATTTTCAATAGAAACAGCAGCGGAAATATCAATATTACTATATAAATTTTATTTTTTTTTTTCGTTAAAATATTCTCACTGAAAACCTTCTATTAATTCTACCGCACTCTGTTTAAATTCTACTATACTCTGTTTATTTACCAATATTTTTTACAAATTTTTCAAAAAAAAAAAAGGAAAAATATCATTAGCCGAAGGGATGTTTGTTGGTTTTCACGAACGTTAACGATAATAAATGTTTATCGGGTGTGTTTGTGTCTGTAGGTGTTTGTTTGTGCGTGTGTTTGTTTGTTTGTTTGTTTGGTGTGTGTGTGTGTGTGTGTGTGTGTGTGTGTGTGTGTGGTGTGTGTGTTTGTTGAATTTCTTGTAGCTAAAATGAGGTAAATTTTTCATTTTAGCTGGTTTTACGACGAATTAAGACATCCATATGGAGAAATCGAAAACTTTGCGTGAAAAGGAAACTGACTTTTACTAGCGAGAGATTCAATTTTCAGAATTTTAAAAGTTTATTTTCTCATTAATTATAAAAATAAAATTATTATTTCTAGGAAAAAAATTGGAATCTTTTTTCTGCGAAACTATTTTCTAACTTCTGACGAATGCTGTTTCTAGAAAAAGATTCAAATTTATTTCTTCGTATAGTTCGTTTAATTTGAGATAAATTGAGTTTCTTTGTTTGTCCGCAGAATTTCTGCAGTTTAAAATTTTAAAATAACGTAAGAAAATAAAAAATATCAACGATTTTAAAGACTATTTCATTGGATCTTGCTTTCATTTGCAATATTTCATCCTATAATAAATAACTGGAAAACCTCTGCGTTAAATTGTATTGTGTGTTTAGTTGTACCTAAATTATATACATGTGAAACGAACATGAAACTCATTAAATGAAATAATCAAATTATTTTATGTTCGTCTCCATCAAAAAATTTCAATAAAGAACAAAGAAAAAACCGGATTAGTGGAAATAAAATATTTTTGTCTGCAGTTACCTAGGCAATATGGGAAGACCGCAAATTAAATCAACCTTCTGCTTCTTTAAAAATTGTTTCTGTAGTTTTATCGTTATAAAATTTCTAAAAGATATACATACGCCTCCTATGAAAAAAATTTTATGGTTGGCACTGAGTCATCTCGCGCTGGATTGGATAGTTCATATGCAAAAGATTTTTAAAGAGGTTGATCGTTGATCAGATTCTAATCTACGATGGATCAATTCGAAAATTTAATTTAAAAAATAATTTTGACTGATGCGAAATTAGTGAGCGGATGTTTATTTATTCAGATTGTAAAATTTTTGGCATCAGAAAAATTTTCAAATTTTTAGGAGAGCTTCGCTGAAGCCATGGTAAATATAAAACTGCGCAAAAACCTATAACGTTATTTCTTTTTCGTGTTTGGTACTTTGCTGAAAAAATAATGACTCGCTATCTAGAGTGACTCCCGTAAATAAGATAAACTTAGCTGCCACGTTCTGAAAGTAACCACAGAGCTTATTGCTACTGTTAAAGCGTTTTATTAATAACTTTCAATACATCAGACTCATTTTGAAAAAACACGACGCTAAAAGCAAGCAACATTATCATTAATAAATAGCCTCATCAACATTTTTTTTCTCATTAATACAAGTTAGCTGCCTGGCCGCTAATGATATCGCCTAGTTATAAATAGAACGCTCTGTGTCCTAACATCGCAATTATTAAGTAGGGGTAATTTTGCATTTAGCATGTAACAAGGTTTTATACTCCATGTACCTATTGTATGTAGCTATTAATATCAATTTGCTTGAAAACCACCACTGCTGCTACGGCTATTATTGGAGTTTCAACTCCTGCTAAAATTAGCTTCTAAAATTAGCGTTCATATTACGTTATAAGCGAGAGTGTTAAAAATATTTTTTGCTTTATTTGTAGATAAGACAATTACACAGTTACGGTTGTACATTAAAAATTCATTAGGCTTTACATTTTCAAAAATTTCTTATTAACGCAATAATTTTTAAATTCTTTTCATATGGCAAAAACTTTATATTCTACACGCACGTAAACAAACCAAACACACACACAGACACAATAAGTCATTCTTCTCAAGTGAATGGGTTGTATTTGAACAATGTCATGACGGCACCAACGTTTGTTAATAAAATAAGTTGAGAACTCTACTGTCTTAGCTATCCTACCAACTAACCATCAATATGAATGCAATGATTGCATAAATATTTGTTTGTTTTCATGTGTATTATGTGTATATGTAAGTGTATGTGTCCGAGTGTGTATGCGGATATGTATATGAATGTGTGTGTTATGAGCAGATTAGGATTTCTCACTTAAGG
Source organism: Helobdella robusta (assembly GCF_000326865.2). NCBI lineage: Eukaryota > Metazoa > Annelida > Clitellata > Rhynchobdellida > Glossiphoniidae > Helobdella > Helobdella robusta. The sequence continues at coordinate 649,613 of NW_008704589.1, read as the reverse complement.
AGGTGATGTATGGCTTACACGTAGATGCAATCACATCGACCCACCTGCGTTTCATGTTTCTTATATCTCGTCTGCTGTTTTTTCGAAAGCATTTTTAAAACAAGCGACTTTTCTGCGTTTTAATATTCTAAAGTCATTTTTCAACAGAAAAAAATATCAGGAAACCATTTTTCATTTGTCTGAATGATTGATGCTTGTGTTGATTCGGCCATCTTTTAAAATTCGTAAATAAATAAAATGTTGAAGATTAATGTTAAAGTCTCAAGCATTTTTGAGTGGCATGTTTCTACCCGAGCTTGCTTCTTTAAAGTTTATGACACAGGTTTGCAGACAAAACAATTACAATGTTACAAAAATAAAATAGAAAATAAAATCTTTATATATACAAGACATAAAAATAAAAATATACTCCTATGGCGAAAGATGCATATTCTAAAATGAAAAACATCCTCACTAACAGTTAAAATCAGGATATCAACAAAATTAAAGCTATTAGGGTGTGATGGTCTAATGGTTAAAGTCACCTGGTGCTGTTTCGCAGTAACAGGGTTCGAACGTGACAAAAAGATCCCGGCCTATCACACGCTTCGTGTGTGATGTGTCGTTTAACACGCATTCATTTACGATGTTTGTGTGCTCTGTTGAATCCTCTGAACTGTGAAAGAGTGTAATTGACCTTTAACCTTTTATATTGACCTTTACATTTTTCCTGTGCTGACTTACGGTTCTGAGTCCTAGACAATTTTTAAAGAAATGGAAAAAATAATTAATGCTCCTGAGATGTAGTTTTTAGGAACAATTATGAAAATCAGTTGGACCTCTCATACTTCAAATGAGGATGTATTAAAAGATTCCGGTTATGAAAAGAGAAAATTACTACAGATAATCCGACGGGGGTAGTTAAAGATTTTGGTCACATCATGCGGAAGGAAAGAAGGGAAAATCTAACAACTACTGGAAAGATTGCAGAGAAAAGAGATTGCTGTTAACAACGAACAACATTTGTTAAGTCCTTGTGTCACTTATTGAATATCACCACATTGCAACTATTACAAAGTGTTAAAGATCGGGTTTTGTGGAGGTCGATGGTCGCCAATGTCTTGAAAGGATAAGGCACAAGAAAGTAAAAAGAAGAGATTTAAAAATATTATAAAACAAGTTTTCGGTTTTTTAGAAAAATGCTAAACTCAAACCTATTTTTATAAAGTAAAAAAAACCAATTTATTTTTAGTTGAAATTTATATATATAAAAAAAAGTAAAATCAATGTGACAATCCCTGACTTATTCAGACAGTATGTGAGCAATGCACACATCAAATCAAAAATCTCATAAAGACGATTGTTTTCTGACGTGACTCGTGTAATCTCCCCCTAAATTTCGTCATCATTTCTATTTATCCTCTCTAATTTTCCTCATCATCTTCAATTACAAATTTGTATGGATTATTTTCAATCAATCATTTGACCGGTCAGTCTAACTCAACTACTTTCAATTCCATCCGGTTACCAATTTTTAATGATTTTTTTAATCTCTTCACCAATCAACACATCAATTACGTAACCAATTTATAACATCTGAGACATCATTCATTTTGGCAGCCAGTACTATCAATCATTAATTTTTTGCCGGTATTAGAATATTTTTTAACCAACAAATTTTTTATACAATGTCAATTTTTTTCAAATTTAAAGAAATATAGATGAACATTAAAATTCTACATTTAATAACTTTGTTTTTTTTATTATTTTAATTTTTTTTGCAAAATTTTAAGTAAGTTCTTTGCGTGTACGAGTGAACATTTTATTAGCGCTAATCAAATCATAAAATTGTAAAATTACACACTTCAAAACGCAAAAATGAATATCACAAAATTTAAAAAAATACAAACAATCAAACAAAATTTTATAAAATTTCTTTCTTAAAATTTATTTAAATTCTAAACTAAAATGAAAGAAAACTTTGAAATCTTACCAGCTGTTCAACAGTCTTGACTGGTTGCCTGATTGATCGGTTGTTTGTTGGATCAAATAGTTGATTGAATGTTTAATTGATTGATTGGCTTGTTGATTTCACATGAAAACTTCGCAGTTTATAAAGGATGTGAAATAACATAACTTCAGCAAACTCCCATCAAACGTGAGTTTATATAATCAGAATGCACGTACACGTACGACTGCGAATAAAAGTTCAACACGAGGAAATGTACAACAACGCAACGCATGCAAGTGCACTGCATGCAAACTGACTGGTGCACACGCTTTTGTGCGCAACTGTACAGGCAGATGCGTTCAGATATGCGCTAATGCAATATGAAAATTTATTGTTAATTCGGTTCGTGTGTGGTTTGCGTTCAGTTATATGAGAATATATCCTGCTCATTCAAATTAAATAACTAATTAAATTTTGGTTTAATTGAGTTCTTGATTTATTAATTGCCAGAAATAAAATAAAAAAATGTGTTTTCCAATAATTTTACCCAATTCTATGTGAAAGCCTAATAATGTAAAACCCAATTTATATAAGTTAATTACTTCACTCTATAATAATATTATATAAGATAATACAAAAACAGTTTTCCCATAACCTTTCCGAGATTAACATCACATAACGCCAGAGGAACAATTGGTGCGTGAACTTATCTACATACAGATGTACGTACATGTTGATACATACATGTTGTTTGCGCACAATCTATCTACAATGTGATGTTTTTTCTGGCCTACATACATCTTTGCACGCGTATACAGACTGTATGCAAAGTGATATTTACAGTAATATACATTTGCGTATATATTCAATTACGCAGTCCTATATGTATAACACAAAATAGGTTTAGGTACATGCATATGCATAATAATGGTTTGTACGCATGTGTTTGTATGCATGCATGTACAAATGTATCTTTATACGTGTATACAAAACGTATGAGAATAAATGCCAACGTATGTGTATGTACATGTATATTTTTATGGTTGTGTATGTATACATATGCATGTACGCTTTAAATGTTGGCATGTTTGTATGTCAAAATGTGCGTGTATGTATTTATATAAGCACGAACATACTTGACTCCGTGCAAACTCGTTTTTTAATCTTCCATCGGTGTCATTAGCTGTCTGAAAACATGGGAATTTACGTTCACTGGTTAAAAACTCCAGTCTTGGTCTTAATATGAGGAGAAAAATATATATTGGCCTTAATATGGCGTAATTTAACGAAAAATTATCATCGAATCGAAAACTAGAAAATAGCAACTTGAACATCAAATAATAAGAAGGAATGTACAAATTATGTCGATGATTTTCAGGAAGATATTTTCGATCCCAAAAATAAATTTTTTCATATCTGAGAGGATTTCAATTGTTTTTGTTGTCATCCTCATCTTTATCATGATTGTCAAATTATTCTCTTTGGTATCAGCTTCATCAGCCGTATCATCATTTTTATCACCATGTTTTTATATAATTTGTTTTCATCCTTAAAATAATTTTATATAGACAGGTATTTCGGTATCGCATTCAACACTTTAAACGTCAACTTCATCATCAACGTCATCATCAACGTCATCATCATCATCATTCCTATCATCTTCATCGTCTTCATCATCGCCATTTGTCTTTAGTTGTACTCAAGCATGTATGCACAATAAGAGTGTCTCACGATGTTGAAGATGACGACGAAGATGATGATGAACGCGACGATGATTGTGATGGTGATGAAAATGATGACGACGAAAATGATAATGGTGATGTTGATGAGAATGATGAAGTTGACGACGACGATTATGATGGGGATGAAGAAGAAGAAAAAGATGTTGGCAATAAAAACCAACGGTGATTTTAAATGTAAAAAAGGCGATGATGACAATCATGGTAGTGATGTTAAACTGTATGCTGATGATGAGGATGACAATGACAATGATGATGATTGGTCATTACAACGACGATGATGATATGGATGGTGATGAGTGCGAAGTTGACGAAGAGGAAGATGGAGAAATAATGATGACGATGACGATGATGAGGAAGATGTTGATTAGGAAAGGCTTAGCGAATGCATGCTGGTGTTGTAGGAACTGCAAATGTATGCATGCATATGAACCCTAATACATTTGCATGTATATGTATATCCTTTACATACATACATACATACATACATACATACATACATACATACATACATACATACATACATACATACATGCATACATACATACATACATACATACATACATACATACATACATACATACATACATACATACATACATACATACAAAACATACACCTATACATTTATTTATATAAAATATAAATATGTATGCTTATGTTTGTAATATATACTGAAACTAATTTAGTAGTACAATATGATCTGCATGTATTCATAGTAATATAATTTATAGTAGTAGCAGTAGCACAATTTATAATAGTACCATAGTACCACTTGTAGTACAATTTACATGAAAACATACCAGCACAGAAAAATCTGAAACGTCACGCTCATCTTTACAAGCGTGCATGTTGACTATTCCAGGAAAATTGCGTGGTGTCATCTCTAATGCTTACGTATGTACGTACGTATGTTCTTGGGCTGTTTGTCTTTCCAGCAGTCTGTTTGCGTACGTTCGTTTGAATGGGAGTTGTATTTGTACGTGCGTATGTTTGTGTATGCGTGTGTTTGTGTGTGTATAAAATGGCTGTGTGTGTTTGTGTGTGATCATGTCTGTGTAGTAATTTATTTTATTTATTTTGATTTTGTGTCTTGAAGGTTATAAACGTTGTTCAGCTCCTAAAACTATGTCCTTGAAAAATACTTCATTGAAAGAAAAAATAATTAATGTGAATAATGATTTTGCTTACTGAAACGCATAGAATAATGTTTTAATTCTGATTTTTGTTCCATCTTATAAAAATTAATTTTGTCATTTCTATTCTTAGCATTATGATTTGTGAGTACATTGCTATAAGAGTGATGCTCATATAATTATTTGTGAACATTTATACGCAAAATAAACACACTCAAACACACACACACACACACGAAAACATACATGCGTACATATAGGCATACAATACATGAAAAATACATACACCCATACATTTATACAATAAATACATACAAACACATACTCACATTCATATATGCACAAATCACAGTTAAACTGCCCTTGTATAAAATTTCTGTTAACGCTGTATTATATTGGACGTATTGAAATTTAGAGCATTATAAATCAACATCACGTAATTTTTATAAGATGAAATGGAGGAAAATGAAAAATAATTAATATATCATATAATTATTATATTTTATTTTATTATATTATGAATATATTATCGCTGATATCATCATCAATATCACGGTTATCATTGCTATCTTCGATGTCGTTATTATAAGCATTAGGTGTTACTCCTGTCATCATTGCTTTATTGTTATTATTATTCATTCATACATTCATTTGCTTGTTCGTTCGTTCGTTCATTCATTCGTTTATTTATTTATTAATTAATTTTTTCATTCATTCATTTATTTATTCATTCATTCATTCATCAATTCAGGCCTGGAGTGGGTTGCGCTGAGCTATCAATCCCAGACAACTTGAGAAATTGTCATCATGGACATAAAATATATATACGTATATCTGTGTTCTCTGTGTGTGTGTGTTTTTGTATGTGTGTGTGTGTGTGTGCGTGTGTGCGCGCGTACGATACGACACGTTAGTGATTCTAATTCAAACGGTAACCCAAATGTAAACAAATATTCATAGTTGAGTATTTGTATTTGTTTGTGTACGTATGTATGTATGTATGTATGCGTACTTATGTATGTACGCATGTGCGTGCACGTGTGTGTATACATGGAAAAATGTGTAGCAACCGTTGTATGTTTATAAACACATATACGTTTTTATATTTGTCGGAGGGTTTCATCTTGTATATATAATTTTTTTTCAAGTTGGAACGTCCTATCGTAATATCAGAATCGTCTCACACTTGTCTTAATTCAATTCAATTTTCAATCTTTTTTAAAAAGTTTTATTTTTCAATCAAACTAACAGATACGGATATTTTAATTTAATAACAATTTTAATGAAATTAAAATAGAAAATTAAAATTAAAACAGACATTTTAATAAAATTATGATTGAGCATTATGTAGAAGAGCATGTTGGCTACCGTATATATGAGTTATTTCATGAAAACAAATTGTAAAAATTTTTATAGAAAAGAGAAATCATGCAATGAGAACGAGAAATTGCCTTGGGGTGCAATCTGCACCCCAAGGCAATTTCCATGGTTACTACATTTTTATTAATTAAACTACAGCAATCATGCTCTAGGACATTGTTAAGATACCATTTTTCTATCATTTCATGCCTTAAATTATGAAAAAAAAATTTGCGCTGATTATTACCGAAATATTTTTATTGGGGGTGCATTTTGCACCCCTAATAAACCTTACTTAACATTTCAATATAATAACAAAAAAAATTATTATTGCTAAGATATTTTGTTAATTTTCATGAAATAATATTTTAGTAACATTTGGCTATCAGTTGCACCTTTTTTTGAATGTCAGTCATTTTATTTTATTTGCATTTCATCTAACACTAGGTGACATGGCTAGTTTTTCAACAGCTGAAGCTCTTAGACTGATTATGCAGGAAGATACAGAAAGTGATGAAGGCAATGTTACCGAAGATGATGCCTGTAGTGAAGATGAAGATTATTTGCCAGGATCAGATGCTGATTCCAATACTGAAGATCATATGTCTGAGGAATCTGATAAATAGGAAGATGCCATTACATCTGATGAAGAGCCGGTAAATCAACCTTCTACAACAGTGACTAAAAGAGGTAAATGTACTGCAAGTGGAGAAAGAGGAGGTAGAGGCAGATTATGTCGTGGAAGGGACACACACGGTAGATCCGATTCAGCACAACAAACAGCTGTAGGTCAGCCTGTTGTTAATTTTAGTACAATTGTGGATAGAACATGCAGACATTGGATTACCGAACACCGACGGCAAGTTCAGGACATAATTCGGCAACAACCCGGCGACACTTTCGATAGACGTAAAAATTCAATAAAAGAAGTGTTTCAATTGTATTTATCTCAAGAGATTCAGTCTGTAGTCATTAGAAAAACAATCAGAGAAGCAGAACGATGCAATGCAAAATGGAACTCTACTTATCCAGATAAACAAAAGCGCTGGAAAGAGTTTGACTGGAACGTTTTGTTTTTTAATATGCTTGACTTAGCTGCCGTTGCTAGTTTTGTGATTTAGATGTGCAACAACCCTGATTGGAATAAATCTTCTAAAGCTATACGTCGTCGCCAATTTATCATAAGTCTCGGAGAGTCTCTTGTTGAGCCACTAATTAGGAAACATTTGGACAATTCCGTTCGGCTCAGAAAGTCAATCATGGATGCAATCCAACTTCTAGAGTTGGACCTTGGAAAAAGAAGAATCAAGATACCGACTAATGAAAAGAGGACACAAGACGTTGTCATCTGTGCCCGCGCGTATGTGACAGGAATACTCGTATGTTCTGCGAAGTGTGTTCCAGGCCCGCTTGTCCGGCACATTCTATAAACATTTCAAAAATACTTTGTGAAAGTTGTTCATAACAATCTTGTAAATTGATTATTACTTAAATTTGAAAAAAAACATCATTTGCATTTGATTTTTAACAATTTAAAATGACAATATAGTTAAAATTTTACTTATATGAAATTTGTGGAAGTCTCTTCAAGTGCAGTCTGCGCGTTTGTTGAACTCTTTATGGAAGAACGGACATCAATTGTAAATGATTTTATTCTCACTCAATTGTCGATCGTAAATTTAGTAGTTGAACTGGGAATGTAAAAACTGAACATTATGTTGCGTGTGATTTTCTTTTCCAAAGGAATGTTTAATTATTTTGAGTTCTGGCTTAAGTTGTTCTGTGTGTGTTGAATTTTTGGATTTTGTTAATGTGAGCGGTCTTCGTGACTGGGTAGAAATCTCTACTTCAGTACCATCAGAATTGTATGCAGTGTCTCATGCTTGTGTGTAAGTTCTTGTATGTGTTTGTACATATATGTTTGTATATGTTGTATCTTGTATATGTACCTTCATGTATGATTCTCATGTTATTCTTCATGTGTTTCAAAAGCATTTTTTTACAGTTTTTAGGAGCATTTTGCGTTCTAACACGTATGTTAAGCATTTTTTGTTTGCTTCACTATTTTTTTTTAAATTGAGTAAATTTTTTTATCTAGCACAATCAATTTTTTGTATCTGTAAGTTTTTTTCTGTATGTTCTTGCTTTGTCACATGCCACGTGGTGCAATAAAAAATCAAAGAACCAACACATCAATTTATATTTTTTCAACTTATTTGGATGTTGGAAAGTGAGTTTTGTTACCTACAGTTCAGTTCAGTTGGAGTTGGGTGTGCGTGTGTATGTGTGTGTGTGCGCGTGTGTGGTGTAAGTTGTTTGCTTAGCTAAACATATTGCAGTTTTCAGTTATTATTACACTTTTTTCTAATTTATTTTTATTCCAAATAATTGCGATGAGTATATTTTCCAATTAGTTTTCATACTCTTGCACGGATGAGCTGAGTAACCGCTTTCAAATCCATAATGGAGGATAATGCAGTATTTAATTGTCACGCCGATGTGCAAGTCACCAAACATCATTAATCTATTACCATTTGTATTATCTCGTTATATTATATTGCCATCAGAAGTACTAATCATAATCATGTGATGACCTATTATTAGTTTTTTGTCACTTTTTTACTTATAACATCAGAATTATTATTTTATTTCAATATTAATATTTATAATTAATGACATTTTGTATTTGATTTTAGTATAAATTTAATGAACGTCGATTGGAGGTATTTCTACCTTTTTTACATTTTGAATCAGTCTGAAAAATATAATTAAAAATGTCATTATTTTATTTTTATTGCTATAGGTATTATTACCTTAAAAATGTTTTTCTTATTATTATTATTATTAATGTGTTTTTTGTTTTTATTATTTTAACACAACTTTGAGCAATCTCTAAAAGATTGAAAATTAACTTGATCACCATATAATGCTCCTACTTTATTATTCATCTCATGGTTCACCAATCTCTCACCAAACGTGGGGAAACATATTGTCATACACACGCATACAAACATACAAACACACACACACACACACATACATCCACACATATTCACAAACCCATACATACAAACATACAAACATACACACACACACACACACCATATACACATATGCACATACAACCACACGCACATAAGCAGCATTAATACACATACACGTATACATAAGCACACCGTATATACACAAATATGCACACTCACACACACATACACGCAAATACTCACAGATACTCATACACGTACACACCCGAATGAATATATGGCCTTATAAACTCATAAATGTACACATATTGTATATAACAATAACTCGAGCAAGAAAACATACAAAAAATTGTTGAATTATTACTAAAAATAGATGAATAATAAAGAAGAGCATTAGATGGAGTCACGTGCGCAATCTACACTTTAATAGCTTAGTGAAGAAGAAAATAAATTAATCTCTGGAAGTGGAAAAAGATTTAAAAAACAAAGATTTTAAAAATATATTTTAATATTCTGACTTTGTTAACCGTTCTCAAGTATTCATTTTTAGCTAGAAAAAAATTATTTTTCTAGAAATATAAATAAAAATATTTATAATTATTCTAAGTAAATCAAAATTTTGCTTTGCTTGATGTTTTGTTCTACAACACAAAAAAGTCTGTTATGTTGATAATTTGAAAAGTTTATTCAGAAAAAATGTTGCAATAATTCTCGGCCTTACATCAAAGATGTTTAAAAATGCAAGAAATTTTTAAAAAATTTGTTAAACAATTTCATTCTTTTGATATTCTAAAAAATTAGAAAAAGAATTCTTTTCTTTAAAAAAAATCAAAGCCGTCCATCAAAAAACATGTTCATTTCTAAGAAATTAAAAAAAAATTTCCTAACGAACAAAATAAAATTTTTCCGAGAATGCTTAACCGACGCTATGAATTCAATTTCGCAGCAAGCTCCGCAAAAATACTTATAATAATTCTTTTATTTCTATTTATTACATCCAAAATGATAAAAAACCTTAGGAAAATATCAAAATTGTTTTTTCTTGTTTCAATAAATGTCTACAAAATGTAAATTTACACAAAAATCCAGTATATCATATATACCGCGTGTATTATTATTATTAGCATATATCGATATAACGAAAAATAGATAATAACCTGAAATAACGACTAATCAACCAATACAAGAGTCACGTGCATTTCTTATAAATGAATCCATCTTTAATTACCTACATAAAACTTTTCCTCCGTAGAAAGTATGGAATTACACAACTCGATCCAAATGTTGACTTGCAAGCATATGTCGTTAAATGCATTCTCGCAAAAGTCTGTACTTAGAGCCCCGAGCGGATAACCGCAATAAAAAATTAAAATCTTTGATACTTAACCCAAGTGTTATTATAGCCACATATGCACATATACGATACACATATAAGTATATACAAATTAACATACAAATATATATGTAATGTGCATACTTGTATTAGAAATTTTGTAAATTGAGAGATGTCTTCTGCTGTCTGATTATTATAATTTATTGTAAATAGATTGCCTTCTAGTGATGCTATTATTAAGACGGCCGACTTAGGTTGTCTTTTCGCGGGTGGGATGCGGTACGGATGCGAGCAGTTGCGGACGTGAACCCTGCAGATGTTGGTGGTTGCGGTTTAGAAAAATCATCTCTTCTTGGGGCTCTAGTCAGTACTCATTTTCATTAAAGTTCATAATGAGAAGGATAAAAATGTGTGGCAGCATATAACGATCAAAAAGCAACGTCATAAAAGTAAAGTATGGGATTTGAAATATAGTAGTTATTGCAAGTAGATAGGTGGGAAAGAAGTTTGTCGGGTGCTTAATGTTAACGCTTAATGTTTATTGCTTGCTTGGTGGGTGGTTCTTTGTTCTGACATTTGTGTTAATGTTTATTTGATTGTGTTTTAACTTAAAAAGTGGCTGACGAAGTTTGATTCTTTTTTGTTCTTTCGATATTTTTACTTTTGTTATGAGAGAGCCCGATCGAATCGCTGTTGAAATTGGAATATTTTCAGCACAATCGTAGGTACTTTTTAAGGCACATAATCACCAATTTTTTCATCACCGAATGCTTATGGAAAGAAAATTGTTTACACCAGTACAAAGGTAACCGTGTGTGATCGTGTCTGTGTGCGATTGTTTGCGTGGGTGTGAGTTTTAGTTTGTCTTAGTAGATAACATCTGATTTTTATGTGAAAGATCTGTGAAATATGTGCACATAAACTGCTTTTAGACTGTTGGACTGGGAGTTGTTTGTGATTGTGTGCGTTACACATGTTTTGTGTAAATGTTTGTGTCTGGGATGTGATCCGATGTGATGTTATGTAAACTTTAGCTTTCATATACATACAAAGTACACACACACACACACACACATAAATACAAGCATACAAGAATCATATTCACACATACACGCACACACATGCGTGAATGCACAAACACACATTTTTCAGTTCGTGTCAGTGGAGCCGATCACGTATAAGGGGTATTCAAATGCTAATCAGTCCCATCTATCGAATATCTATCTAATTCACATTAAAACAATCACCTATTCAAGGAACCGACAACAAAGTGCACTAATGGTTGTTTGTTCCCGTGTACGTGTGTGTTGTGTGTATGTGTTTGTGAGTCTGTTTGTGTGTGCCTGTGTGTGTGTCTGTGTACACATTGCATTGTTGAATTTTGTGTGCTTTTGTATAAATCCTTTGATTGGTTGTACACATGTGCATGTTAGATTTTGAATGTGCAATGGGTGATTGTGTGAGAAGATATATACCTATAGATATCTATGTGTTTTTATTTGTGCATGTGTGTTCATATTTTTGCTTGTGTGAGTCTACATGTGTGTGTGTGTGTGAGTGTACGAGTAGCCGTCAAAAAAATTTCTTCAACTGTTTTTGATGCTAAAACTATTTTAGCTATTTGATTCATCTGTTCTTCAGGTAAAAAAAGTTAGCGTGTGTGTGTGTTTATAAAAGCGTAACTAAGCATTCATTGACACAAATATTTGCACACACACACACACACATATATTTATATATATATATATATGTGCGTATATGTATATACGTATATGCACACAAACACACACACACATATATATATATATATATATATTTGCTCACACACACACACACATATATATATAAACTATATTAATATATATCTCCAATTGTCCCGAACATTCAATACAATGCAGTACTCATCAACTCATCAACTGTCATATGCCGAACTTAACTTATGTTATTCAAAGTATGAATGGTACGCAAGTTTATTTATAATAATTGTTATTATTGTTTATCATTATTATTACTGATTTTCATTATTTGTTATTTATTGATATATTGATTTATGCTTGCTTTCGTTTGTTTACTTCTAACATAAATGCCTTTTTTTTATTTGGTTGCTGGTCGGTGATGGCTGTGAATTTTTATTTACATTGTGTTATTGTAGTGTTATTTCTGTTGTTGTTGCTGTGAAAATTGTTTTTCATATTGTCGTCATTATTATTAATAGTAAAAGTAGTAGTATAAGTAAAGTAGGAGTAGTAGTAGTAGTAGTAGTAGTAGAAGTAGTAGTAATAGTAGTAGTAGTAGGTAGTAGTAGTAGTAGTAGCAGTAGCAGTAGTAGTACTAGTAAAAGTAGTAGTAGTAGTAGTAGTATTAGTAGTTATTATTATTTTGACAATTTTTTCTTCCTACAGAAAGAACTTCAGGCCATAATAAACCCGCACTGAACTGAACCATCGATACAATCGTCGGCAACATCATCATCGTCGTCATCGTCTTCATCATCAAAACTGATGTGATCTTAGTCATCATATTTCATCATCAACATAGTAAATACTTCGTTACTCATTACTACTTCTAATACTGACTTTTTACTACTACTGGCGTTTATATACCAAACAACACATAAAGCAACATTACAATGTATCAGCGAAAGTGTGTTTAAGAACACAAAGCATTCATTCATTCATTTATTTATTTATTAGTCCAATCAATCATTCATTCGTTCATTCGTTTCTTCGATCGCTAGTTCACTCATTCCTTCTTTCATTCATTCATTCAACTCGACGATGTTCATAGTGACGCTGCTTGGTTCCAATTATTTTGAATAAATATTGGTGAAAATAATGTTTGAAATCATTTATACGAGGTGAGGTTTAGTGAGGATTGGTATTTACACAATCAAACGCAACGTTTTGTAACATTTTATTAATTAAATAATAATAATAATATAATAGTAAAATAATAATAATAAACTTTTTATTTTAGTGTTGTAGGTTTACTGACAGACTAATCAACCTTAGTTGTCTTTATTTTCTAACTTTATAATTATTAATAATAATTTAACTAATTTGTTTTGTAATTAAATCAAACATATAAACGAAGTTTATCCCATGTCTAAGAGTTGAATTATTCGGTATTTTTTCTATGAAGATGAAGAAAAAACGAAAATTATCTTCGGTTAGTTATTAATGATTATTAAATTATGTAATTAATTACTTAATTTAGACCCATTTTTATGTTATTTAAAAAGTTATATATTTGTGATTTAGATAAATTTTTATTGAATTTTACAGCATTGTATCATGCGTATAATTAGATACATCATATTATCAAATCTCTTTAGTCAATAGTTTTTATTAATAATTAACATTATTCACTATCACATTTAATCATATTAGACGCTTATAGGCGTATGCTTAAGTTTTTATCAAACTATGAGGTCCCAGAAACCACACACACACGCACACACCACACGCACACACATACACACAAACACGCGCGCACGCACATACACACACACGCACACACCATCTACTGTCATAGAATATCATTTTACTTCCAATCTAATTTTTCATTTTATAGGCATTGCACATACAAACACATGTGTGAAAGTATGTTAATTTGTTATTGTATTATTTCTTCATGTTATATTATATTATATATAAGTGTGTTTGTGTGTGTGTGTGCGTGCGTGTGTGTGTGTGTGTGTATTTGTACCAGTAGTAAAAGTTACTGCTTTATGGTAACAGCTGTTACATAAAAAGTTACAGATAAAAAATTTACTTTTTATACTTTTTCATCGCGGCGAGCAATCAAGTTCTTTGTTTACACGTATGTTAGGTTTAGAGCTCTGCATCTATTATGCTATTGAAGACTTCTCTTTTGAACACACACACACATATGTACAAGATCACACTACATAAATTATATAAGTCTGAATGATTGGACAACAATTTACACTTTGTGTGTGTGTGTGTGTTAGGGTATGTATGTGTGTGTGTGTGATATGTAGGTGTCTTTATAGTTTTACTCAATTATTTATCAGCATTGATGAAATGAGAGTATGTTATGTATCATATCATTTTCACGACGATAATGATGATGATAATAATGATAACGATGATGATAATGATAACAATGATGATGATGATGATAACAATGGTAATGAATGCAATTAAGATTAAGATGATGGTGACGTTTTAAAACAATATTAACTCCTCTTCAGAATTGAAATGTGTTGTATAGAAACTATTGTGTTGTGGATATTATTGAGGTGTATTTTCTTATTAGTATACTATTCAATTACTATTACTATTATTATTATTATTATTATTATTATTATTATTATTATTATTATTATTATTATTACTATTATTATTAACTGGTGGCCTCAACATAAAATCGTTGAAACAGCACGCCGAGATGTTACGTCTAAAACTCCGTGGTTATCTCAAATTAAATAGTAATGAAGAAATGAGATCATTGTGGAGTGAATCTCACAACAATTATGGAAAGATTGACAACCTGATCCTGGGAAATGTTGAATTAAAACCAGCAATGAATGCTCTAAAACAGAAGCATTATGAAACGAACTTTAATCATCTCTCGCTGCTGCAATGCCAAGGTACCCTTGTGAAATCAATAAAAGAGTACATCAATAGCTCCGAGATAACGCGATGGTCCAGGTCGACAGTAAAGCTATCAGAGGTCCTCTATAAATTCACCAGAAAATACCTTATTCAACAGCTACCAACAAACGCCAACCTCTTCAGATGGGGCAAAACTACAAATGCATCATGTTTGCTCTGCAATGCAACACAAACGAACAAACACGTCATGTCAAACTGTGGCTCATCATCTGCATTGAGCAGATACTTAGATCGTCACAACAAAATTTTAAAAATAATTATCGATAATTTCATGGTAGACGCGAGGCCGGGTGTCGAGATTTTTGCGGATTTGAAAGGGGAAAAGATACGACCAATAACAGACTTGTTCAGATCACTCCGTCCTGACATTGCTGTCCGCAACAAAGACACGATCAAGATACTTGAACTGACTGTCTGCCATGAAACTAACTTCATAAAATCAAAACAATTTAAAATGAATAAATATATTGGTAATTTGAAAGATAATATTATTGATGACTTTAAGCATTGCAATATTTTAATTAATACCTTTGAAATATCGCCAATTGGCTTTTACAATCCTTTTAATATATCTTTAATTGATATAACTTGGACCGATTATTTTAGATTTAGCTTGATTAACAGTGTAATTTCGTCATCATATGCTCTGTACTGTGATAGAAACAATGAGTGAAGTTTTTTATACTATTTATCATCATGGTATTTACTTATTTTCATAAGATGACGAGCAATGATGACTATCCGTATTACTCTAACACTTTATCTTTATTTTATTTTATTTTATTCATCTAACTGTATATTTAACAATATTCAATTTTATTTTATTGTCAATATTTTGATTTTACTTATGCTCTGTCTTTGGAAAATAAAAGAGTTCACATTATTATTATTATTACTATTATCCTAATTTGACAAAGCCAGATTTCTCTAGAGTTTCTCCAAAATGAGTTTTTTGAAGCAAAATGGCAGACAAACACTCGGCGTCATTTTTTCTCACGTAAATAACATCGTCAATAATTATAGTATGTCTTATTATCGAATTATATTTTCAATTCTATTTCATATAATTCTCTTACCTATTTTTCAGAAGTTCCAGCAACAACAGCTCACTCAACAACACACACACACACACACACATCTAAATTAACATCAGCAACTGACGCCTGTCTAATGTACTGACTGTAAAACATAGAGAGTGAAAAAACAACAACAAAAAAAATGAAACATTTAAAACAACAATTACATTAACATTAACAATAACAACAACAACAACATAAACAATAATAACAACATCAACAATAACAACAATAACAACGACAACAATCACATCAACATTAACAACATCAGTAGCGCCAGCAGTAACAACAACAAACATAAAAAATGTATGGAGGAGATGATTGTCAGCCTCTCATGAAGCACTCCAATGACGTTTCATTCAGTTCTCAACGTGACGTCAGTCATACTTTGCGTTGCAAATGTCATAACAAGAATAAAATAATCCCTACTCTTAACAACGTTAATGACAAAATCACTAGCAGTCTAAATATCCATGCTAACATCAATGCTTTTGATGGTAGCATCCTAAATAACGTATTTTCTTATGAGACGGCATCGTCAACAATATCAGCAGATTCTCGCAGATATGTTGCTGATTCAAATAGTACGGATAATGGAGTCATCAAATTTAGTAGCTATAACAACAATAATGCCGACTGTTATAACATTCACTCGTTACACAACATTAAAAACAACAACAACAACAACATAGACAACATATACAGCACAAACAACAACAACAACCATTGCAACAACATCATTTGTTTCTGTAAGGAAGGTGATGAGGATGACGACGTTGGCCGCCATGGCTACGTGACGTCATCAACAACTTCCTTTTCCCCATTTTGTAAGTGTGGACGTGTTGTGTTTATTGTTATAATTGAAATTTTCTTGAGTCGTTATTGCTGCAAAGCATACTGCTACATAAAAACTTTTGAATTTTCAAAATTTTCACAGTTATACAAATAAACTCTGGATCGTCGTCGCCATCACTGACGTCATCATCGACGTCATCATCAACAACATTGGAATCATCCAGATGGTTTTCAAATTGTAGCTCAGCCACTCATTCGAAAGCCGCAAGCAAATTTTGCTGCTGCGACCATCCACGCCATCAGCGCTGTAGTCATCATCGTCGTCATACTCAACAACAACTATCTAATAATAATAATAATAATAATAATAATAATAACAAAAAGATACTGCTGTTTGATGTCGTTGCCACTGCTGTTGCTATTATTTTTATTTCTCTTTTTATTGCTGGCTGCTGTTTCGTTTTGAAGAATTCGAAAAGTAATTTATCTCACGTTAGCATCATTATTATTTTTCCATTGGTAGCAATATTATTTTATACTTCAATTTTCATTTGTCTAATGACTTTTCTTACAATGGTTATATTTTCCTATAATTTTAAAATTAATGTTAAACGTTTCAAAGTATTTTTTCATATTTTTCAATTTTAACTTCAGTCTACAACGCCATCAACAACGAAGTTAAGAACAGCAACACTATCATTAACAACATCAAAAACTTCGACACCTGACCTCATTCCAAAAACTACAACAACGTCACCACAGTACAAAGTAGCAATGCAATCCCCGAGTCCAGCAGACGATGATGCTGATGCACTGTGTGGTGATCTCTACCGATACGTCTGCGGCAATTTGCAGGAAGGAATAATGAATGAAAAAGTTGAAAATGATAGTTTGAAGAGTGAAAAATTTAAAGTTAAAAACATGAAAAATGATGAAAAGAATAGTAAAAAAATAAATAAAGATAAGGAAATGATGGATCGCAAGGATTATGCAAAGGAATGGGAACGTATCTTTCCGCTGTCAACTCAAATTATGGATCAGTTGGAAAAAGTTATTATGTGGCGTTGAATTATTAACATTTTTTTCTCTCGAATAAACATTCGTTACAAGCATAATTCGATTTAAATGCGCAAACACACGCTCTACACACACACGCACACTAACAAGCACACACACACGCAAATACACACATACACACGTGCACGCACAAACAAACTCATGTTCAAAAACAAACAACAATTTAATTCAAATGCTTTGTCATTCGCGCATACATTCAAAAAACTTCCTTGAATTCAAGTTAAAGCAAAAAAACATTAAAAAAATATATAATATAAATAAACAAAAGCAAACACAAATAAATTGAGATAAAAAAAATGAAAGCTCTTAGAAAACGACCTGGCCCTTGAAAAGTTGGACGTAGCCGCTATAAACAAGGCTTCCAAACACTACAGGACATGTGTTGCTTCGTTTGAAGCTGCTCACATGGTTGTCGACGATGGCGGTACATCAAGAAAAACTGTCTGGAAGTATTTCGCTGAGGTATGTGATACCGCTGTTGCTGTTGTTCTGGTTATTATTATTGTTGTTGTGTTGTTGTTATGTTGTTGTTGTTATTGTTGTGGTTGTTGTGTTGGGGTTGTTGTTAATGTTTTAATGTTGTTGGATGCCATGTTAACGTTGATTTTTATTAATAATGTTATTGTTGATTTTGCAATTTCAAAATTGACAATTCTTCATCTTAAATATAATTTAGTTTTTCAGAAATGCTACACCACCATCGTCCTTCACCTCCGAGCCGAACAGCACCAGCAGTTTCAACCGTGGAAACGAAAAATCATTCGACCTGGAAAATTACTTGGGGATTTCCCACTCTATCGATGTTTTTCCGTTCGTCAAATTGGGTGATGGATATGATGAAGAATTGAAACGGAACATCTTGTCGGTGAGTCACGTGACGCGGTGCGCTGACGTGTATGCTGTTCCACAATTTCGCAAAACTATTTAATTGTCGTAAATTCAGCGTTGTTATTTGTTAGCAATTTTTTCGTTGACTAAAATAAATAAATATAAATATAAACAAATAGTGGGCTTAAACCTAAGTTATATATGCCCATATCAAAATAGCATTAAAAGACAACAAAAAGCAATCAAACAACAATGTCAACTTATGATCATAGAGAAAATCTTTGTTGGCCATATATAAGTCACAATTCTTCTTGGAATAAAATTAGCTATCTTTTATACTCGTATAAGTTTTTAGAACAAAATTATTTTAGTCATGGTTAATCATGTATGATTATAATAATTTTATCATCAATATTTAACTTTTGTATACGCTTCAACATCAAATAATATTTCGTAAAAATTCTTAAAATTAGTTAGATGTCGGCGACCTATCATACAAAGGTCCCAAAAGTTTCCTCCTGTCGCAGTACAGCCGCACTAACAAGAGACGTTACATAGATGGGATGAGAGAGATTGCTTTGAGGATGGGTGGCAATCACCTCGGCAGAAAATGGATGGATAAACTTTGGGATACGGAAGTGAAACTTTTTAAAGTTAGGTTTTTCAATCAGTGGTTTCAACTTTATAACACCAATTTTTAAAAAAATAACAATTTTAAATATTTCTGCTATAAAAACAAAAAAAACATCAAATCGGTAATCTAACAATTTTAGATTAATTTCATGATTCGTTTATGTTTTGAGCGTTATAAAATTAAACATTACAAAATGCTTATACATCGTTCACTTTGTTTGTGTGTGAGTGTTTTGATCATTGAAAAGTGCTAAAGTTAAAAACATGGCAGCAGTTTGTGCATCTTCGCCACATACTTTAAATAACTTCTTACTTCAAAGTAATTGTTCACCCAGTTAGCACCCAACATTGTAAACTAAAACAGAAACAACGCGATTCATGCCAGTGTAAAATATCAAACTGTATTAAACAAACGGGAGATATAAAACCAATGTTGAAGTGAAATGTCAACAAATTGTTAGATAAACATTAAATGAAGTACCTCTCTCTTTTCACAGATGTCCATTGTCAGTTCGGAAGATACAAACATCAACAGTAATATAAACAACAACAACAACATCAACAACAACAACAACAATAACATCAACAACATAAAAGACACTAATGTAATAAATGATAAACGCATCATCGTTAACACGAACATCAATGACGACGACGACGTTTTAACGAGTGTTGAAAATATTCAAAAACTTTTTAAAAATACGGTTAGCTGTTATGGTTCTCTTGTCATATTTTACATTTCCGAATATAAATAGAAAATGTGCACACATAAGAAGGAGAGAAAGAGAGAGAGAGAGAGAGAGAGAGAAAGAGAAAGAGAAATAAAGAAAGAGAAGAAGGGAGAGAAAGAGAGAGAGAGAGAGTTATAACACAGAAATGAAAGATAAGAAAGGAATACTTCCATGTAAATTATCGAATTAACAACCACAAAATATTTCAAATGTTCACTTTACGTAATTAAAATTCATAATAAAGAACAAAATTGTATTACATAAATTAGTTGGATATACGAAAGTTGATACGGGCGTGTCTTGGCTGTAACGTTACCGACAGAACACTTATACGCGTCAAAAATGTCAAGTACATCAAGTCACTGACTGAACTCCTTTCTTCGTTAACAGTCTCGTTAGTGTTTTTTTGTTTGCACTCACTCATCATCCACAAACATTACGTCTAACTAACTTTTTTATGTATACATTCAGGACCAAAGTTGACCTCATTACGTTACTTACTTACCGTAAGTTATCGTCATTTGTTCCTCTATCATCATCAGCAGCATATTCCTTATCATTGCCATCGTCGTCGTCGCCATCTTTATCGTTGTCGTCAGCATCGTCGTCATCTTCCAATCCAATCCAACTACCAAGAAGACCTACGCTGAATAAGAAACACCACTGTCTGTCATCAACTCTCCAGATATATAAGTTTGCTGTTGGCTGTGCGTTTGCTTTGGAAAAGAGTTTGGCGATTGAAGACGAGTTTTCAGTTAGTTTCAGGAGGCAATCTCGCATTTTCTGTTATTTTTTTTGTCAACGTTATTTACATCCTGTCGTATTGTCATTATTAATTGTCACGCTTGTTCTAAATGACATTTAATTAGATCCAACACAGGGGTGGGCAAACTACGACCCGCGAAACTGTGCCAAAAAAGATCGTCAGCCAGACATTATGACCAAAAAGGAACCACAAATCTTAAAAAAATTCTCTCCCGAGTTCAAAAAATTTGGTATTTAAATACATGTCCGGCCCTCCAAAGATAAATTAGTTCTCAATGCGGGCCTCACAGCAAAAAGCTTGCCCACTCCTGATGTAACATAAATAGTGAAAAGGTTTTGTCAAAATAACACCCTAATCATCATTTATTTGTTATTAAGAACGTTTATTATCAATTTTGTTGTGTTATTATTATTATTATTGCCAACATCGTTATCAATTTTCATTAAAAAATAACATTTCAATCGAAACTACCAACACGAACAAACAGGTGGCCAGCCTCTTCAATATCATTAAGAAAACACTACTCAGTGAATTTCTGCTACCAGCTAACAACAACAACGCAACAACTAACAATAACAACGCAACCACCAACAACAACAACAACATATATAACGATACCACCGCTACTTTTAACATCAGCAACAGTTACATGCAAAAAATAAAGACAGCTACGATGAAAAAGAAGATTGAAACCTTGAAATTCAAAATTATTTCTACCCTTTCCAATCAGGATATTATTTTTCTGGATCAATTGTATTCTAAGGTTAAGACAAAGTTAAAAGCATTAGTCCTCCGTGCCATAAAGACTGCACCATCCACACCACACAACGCGCATACACATTATGCATGCACGCACAAGCACGGCATCATACGAGTGTGGTGGTTATTGAGTTTCGAACAGACAGTATTCGAGCGATGCCATCGCGTAATAGCAGCAAAAGAAGACATGGCACTTTTACTGATTGAGCTAACTCGGTGACCATACCGTTTTTATATTTTCAGATAGAGGTGAGTGATTGGACGTTTCAAGATGTCGTCATAAACAACATTGAGATGAGAAAATCTGAACTGGAAAATAAAGCGCACCAAAAATTCGAGTATGTACTTACGTACCTACCATATAATTTTAATGACAAATTATTCGTTATAATGATGTTATAAATTTTTTTTTCAAGAATTCAGTCATTGACTAACAACTTCAAACTAATTAAATTGATAATAAAATTTAGTAGTAACCTCGCAATATCTTGTCCATAGTCCATAAAAGCACTCACGCACATATAGTTACACGCACATATACACTCACGCACACACACATACACACATAGTTTCACACTCACGCACACACACACACGCACAGTTGGAACGTTGCCCCATACGAAACAAGGCCGGTCTACAACGTGCTGAACAACGAGATATCCATTCCTATCGCTCTTCTTCAAGATGAGTTCAGACAACCTGGGCACCTTGAATTCGGGTGGCTGGGATTCATTTATTTATAAATCAACATTTAAATTTTTCGTTTATTAACATTATAAAAATGAAAATAATCCTTTTTTATATTAAACAGAAAAATTAATGATATTCTTAATAAAATTTGTAATCCTTTTATTTGAACTTATCAAAATTAATTCAAGGTTAACATTACGTACGATCATATTTAAAAAAATTCAAGTTTGATAATTTATTCTTTTTTTAAATTTATTTGACGCAACATCATCATACCACAGTTCGTTTGGACATACGCTGGTTCAAACCGCCATCAGAAATCTGTTGAACGTAAATGGTGGGTTCGAGATTTGTCCCAATTTTGGTTTATTTGAAACAAATAATTTTGTTTTTTTTTCTATTTCTTAGTTATTAATTTATTAAAATATAAAAACTTGACTTATACATAAAAATCATTTTACGAAAAGTTTTCAATTTAGGTACTTCCAGACTGAAGCGTCAAAATTATTTATTTCCGAAAAGATTTTTTTAATCTAAGAATTAATTAATTACTTAATTTTTTAATATAAATACATTAAATTAATTTTTTTTGTTTATTAAATGAAATATTTTCCAAACAAACCATCTCAGATGAAGCTCCACATATTAGCAAGAAAACGACCATGCTAGACAAGGTATATAAGTTTGTATATAATAGAGTATAAATGAATTTTAGCCATTTTCTAAACAAGTTGATTAATTTTAATTAATAGAATAACTAGTTTATTAGTTAGTTAATTTATTTCTTAATTATTTTACTTACTTTTATAATATATCACATTAATAAATGAGAATAGCAACTATACATGAGATTCAACATTATTATTGCCCTCATCATCACACAATCACCATTCAATCGTCATCATTATTACTTCATCTTCATCGTCGTTATCACTTCAACACCAGCATCATCTTCATCATCACTTCATCACCATGGTATCACAACAGGAATCAAGCATAATTCATCTCGCCCTACAAATAGCATTGGAGTCCAATAAAAAATGGATCGCCTTACACAAGCTGAACGGTAACCAACCCACGTGGAAGCAATTTTACCTCAAGTTTATGCAGGTTGGTACTGCTACTGCTGCTGAATTAGTTGTTTATATACATTATTAATCAATCAATCAATTAATCAATCATTCATTCAATCAATTAATCAGTCAATTAATCAATCAATCAATCAATCACGCAATCAATCAATCAATCGAACGATCAATCAATCAAACAAACGGTCAATCAATCAACCTAAAAATTTTCTAAAAATATTTTTAAGTGCGGTTCAACAAATTTCATCAAACATTTTAGACTAATTAAGTTTTTAAAAGTAACTTGAAGTTTGTGAAAAATTGAACTATAGTAGGAAAAGTTTTAATACAATTCCGGTAAAAAAGACCAAATCAAACAAAGGCAGGTATGCTTAGCGATTGTTTAACTGAGGCTATTAAACAACGAAACTTTTAAAAATAATTACCCAATTACACATGTTTTTATTTCATAAGAAAAATTTTCATTGTTTCAATTGCTATTTTTAGCAATAATAATTTAATTGAATATTTATAATAATAATTTTAATAAGTTATCTGCCTAACTTGGTTGAGTTTTCGTCCAAAGGTGTATTGTGGAGACAGGCGGGGCCAATCACGTTTAAAGCACGTAAGGGACCAGCAAGAACTCATTATAAGGTCCTGATTTGGTTTTCTTTTCAATCAAAATTTGTTAATTTGACTTTTACTTTATTATTATTTTAATAGTTTTGTTTATTTTAATAACTTTAAATATTTTTTTCTTAAATTAATCTGATTTTTAATAATTTTTAGACTGGGTGGAATCTTAAAAGCGAATGATGAATTTTCAAATACGTTCAACTGTGGGTGAGAGGTATCATCATCATCATCATCATCATAAAAGTCGTCATCATCAGTACCATCATCATCATCATTTTCTTCATCATTATCCAAACCAGCATCGTCATTGTTTTCACCATCATCATCATCATCTTCATCAACATGGTTATAATCATTAACATCGTCAGCATCATCATCAACATCATCGTCTCGTCATCATCATCGTCTCGTCATCATCATTATCATTATCAACGTCATCATCATTATTATTAACATTATCATTATCCTCGTCATCATCATAATATTTTCATTGCATCTTCTCGATACAATTTTCCGACGGCGAAGTATTTTTTCACAGTAGTCCCAACAGTCTCAACCAATACTTATTCATTCTCAACGATTAGTGGTGTTCAACAAACTTCATCAAACTTTTTAGACTAGTTTATTTATTATCTCAATTATTATCATTATTACTGATATTATTATTGAGAGTTTTTTTTTATTTTGAAGCATTATAGGCCTCAATCAACATTATCTGTTTTGCTTTTTGTTGTTTTTCATGGTAAAATTGTTTTTTTTTGATATATTGACAATGACAACAGCGGAGGAAAAATTTTTATCTACGTACAAATTTTTCAATGGAAAAATTTAGTTTCAATCGTTTCTGTTTGCTTTCAATTGACCGGAAAATGATTGCATGTGTATTTGCGTCACTGCGTGTGTGTGAGTGTGTGTGTTTGTGTGTGTTAGTGTGTGTTTAGTTTAGTAATGTATTTTGATTAATGTTAGTTGTTTCACCTTATGATATGGACATGGAGGCAGCTAAATGTTGTTTTAACAATTTCGAATGAATGACGTGCAAGATGAGATTACCTATGTGACATTTTTGAAAGAAAAAATTAAAAACTTATAAAACTTGTAATAATTTTGGCGATTTTGTGGGATATCAGATAATTTGAATTTTAAAGTTTCACATATTTTAAATTTAGTCATTTCCCCAACTTATTAGAAGGAGCATTTAAGATGGTGGCATAGTTTTTCTCTAATCTCAAATTTTTTAACAGTTTAAAAATGTTTATTATAACTATTAATATATCGGCTAATTAATATCATTCTTATTATTATTCTATCGTCTGTATCGCTTTTTTCATTATTACTTTAAAATATTTTAATGTTGGGTATATTATTAAATTGTTTTAAATGTGAAATGAGCCAACCACCGGACGTTTGTTTCAACGTTTTTTCAATACATTAGCGTCAAAGCAAATGATTAATGTCCACTGGTTTTTTGATGAAATAAAAAAAAATTGAAGAAAAAACAAAAAATTAATGAATTAGTGAGAAAAATTTAAAATTTGGACATGATAAATGTTAATTAAAAGTCGAAAATATGCAAATGAGTGATGAATTGAAAAACAGATAAAATAAATTTGTTAGAGTAATATGTATAAATAACACAATATTTTTAACAGATTTGACAAGCTGTAGAATTTATTCACTTTATTTTTTTGATTAATTTACAAATAAAATTAAATAAATTCAGAAAGTAATGCAAATGGTGTATATATCACGAAACGAATAGAAGAGAGATTTTAAATGTGGTATGAAGAGGCATTAATTTGTCAAACCTTAGCAAAATAAAATCAATGTCACTCAAAATTTGTCTTTAATATTGAGATGAAATTAATCGATGTTGAGTTTTGATTGGTTTCGTTACGTTAGATTAATTTCGTACTAAATTTTAACAATTTTCATGTACATTTTGGTTTGAAATTTTATGAGAATTAACAAAAAAAAAGATTTATAAAACTGTGATTAAAATTAACAATTCTAAGATTAGATGACAGTGTGAAACAAATATACTTGAAGCAATGATAAATAATAGACCTCTCGTGTCAACTTCAACATTAATAAGCCAAATGGCAAAATCTTTAAGAAAGGAAAAAATTTTACAAATTTTTATAAATAAATAAATGTGACAAAAACCTTCATCTACTTTTATTATTTAATTAGGATTTCCTTTATTTTTTTACAATTCATTCTTTTAAGTATAGGTATCTTAGACATAAACTACAAATTCACAGCACGTGTTAAGTTAATTACACATTGCACAAAAATATATTAAACAAATACTTATATATTTATATCCATTCAATCATTGTTATAGAGTCTCAGAAATTTTTCGAAAGGTTCTACAAAATAGTTGTTAAAATCAGATCCTAAATGAGGACAGCAGTTTTAGAAATTGATAGATATAGAAAGCGACAAATAATTTAACATATTAATTATTGAACCTAAGTATGCTATGCGCATGCAAGTTTGCAATTACATTATCTTTGGTATTTATATTTAGATAGAATATAAATTATTCAATTATAATAATAATACATATAATACTTAATTGTAACAGCTAAAAATAGAAGAGAAAATATAGATGAAAAAAGACAGTACCAAAATTATTCTTAAATACACAAATAATTTATCATATTTAACTATTTTTATAATTAAAATAATATTTCTTAAAACGGCATATATATCCATGAAAATCATATACAGACCAAACTCCATCATATGACAGGTGAACACAGCAAAGCTTTGTATAAATGCAACAATATAAAGATACAAATGATGATTAAAATATAAGCCTCTCTCTGTGTCTGTGTGTGTGTGTGTTTCATTGATAATAAAAATATTACTTTTGTATTAGTATCAGAAAATGATGTAATTAAAAAAAATAGAACTTGGAACACTTTTTTTGGACTCAAAGGTTATTTTAAACCACATACTTATCATCATAAATCAATCATAAAAAGTTGACATTGTTGATGGTTCATTATATTTACTCTTTGTATAATTATTTTAAAATAGTATCAAATCATTTCATTCTCTCTTGTACAGCGGCCTTGCATCAAACTTTTTCTTTGAAGACATTTATGCAACGAATACGACTTTCAATAATAATACTTAACAACTACCCTACCGAAACAGTCAAATTCAGCTATTTCAATCAGAATTTTGGATTGAATTCTATTAAAATTTTCATTAA
Source organism: Helobdella robusta (assembly GCF_000326865.2). Lineage (NCBI taxonomy): Eukaryota > Metazoa > Annelida > Clitellata > Rhynchobdellida > Glossiphoniidae > Helobdella > Helobdella robusta. The sequence goes on along the minus strand of NW_008704589.1, from coordinate 622,205 downwards.
ATTGTTAGTAAAATTAGCGGTGGATTATCTTCAATATATGACGTGGCGTAGTGTTTATTATACTCAACAAATATTGACAACAAAAATAATCAGTTTAAAAAAGTTGTCTATAAAATCAAGTGTGGAAATGATAAATGTAAAAATGAGAAAATAATTGAGTAATTTTATATCTGAACAAATCATATTGAATAACATCGATCAGAGTGGAAAAAGAATTGTCGGTTTAGTTCAAAATGGAAATAAAAATGCCCAACTTCACGCATTTACTCACTTATTCGTTTATCATTTCACTCATCAACTCATTCATCAATCAATCGATCAGTCGTATAACTAACCCTTTCGTACATTAATTATTACAAAATTTTTAGGAAGAAAATTTGCAAAAGTGTGAGAAACTAATAAACCTAATTAATTGTAATACATGTAATGCATGTAATGTAAGGTGATATAATGTAATGGAATGGGATTTTTAACAGGTTTATTCCTGTGGTATGTATGTGATGTTGATTATAAATTACCATTAAAATGACACCAAAATAATAATATGGAACGTGTGTTTCCTTAGTATCAACGAATAGAGTTTAAAAATTATGCGAAACTTGATGCCACTTAATGTAATTTTTAATGTAAGGTAACGTAAAACAATGTTAACATATCGCAACCATGTAACAAAAAAGTTATGCTATCGCGAATAGTAAAGCAGCATGGATTTAAATATTCACATATACAAAAGTTTAATACACATACAAACATTTATACATTTATTATATGTTGGCTATATATATAGAGTATATACTATATATATATATATATATATATATGTATGTTGGCTATATATATATATAACTATAATATATACAATATATACACACACTTACATACATATAAATAATAAACGCACGTGTGTGTGTGTGTGTATGTGTGTGTATGTATGTATGTGTGTGTGTATATTTGCGTATGTATGTATGTGTGTGTGTGTGTTTGTGTCGTCTTTAATGTTAATGTTTATATATTCGCGGTATGTCTATATGTAAATTTAGAAACATTTTAAACGATCAAACCGTGTATATACTATTTATTAATATTAAAATAAACGGGTCCATGTAGATAGAAGGGCAAGCCATGAGGGGGCTATTTGGCATGAACCTCAAAGTTTAAGGGCTCTCCAAGAAGAGGCTTTTATAGTATCCACATTAAAATGAAATACGAACCACCAGAACTCAAAATGGCTCATACAGATTCTGAATATATTAGCATGGAATCATCGTAGACTTGTTGTAATACAATATGAAATGAATCATGTGGAATAAAATGTATTAAAAGTAAAATTATGTGAAAATATATGATATTATATAATTATCGTAATTGAAAACATTTTATTTTTTTAAATAAGTTTTTGTAGTGAAAAAAATTAATCGGGATTATTCAGAATGGAGAAAAAATGGCTGCAGTGAAAATTTTTTAAATTATTTGAGTTTGTGTGTTTGTTGTTTTCTCTTGTTTCCTTTCTTTTATTCTATTTTATTCCCTTTTTTTCTTTCAATTTATTTCTTATTTCTATCTATTTAATTTCTATCAGATGCTTTTCAACCGATTGTCAACTAATCAGCCAATCAAACAATATTTACAAAAGCTGTCAACCAATCCCACAACCAGCCAACCAACCAACTAACCAACCAACCAACCAACCAACTAACCAACCAATCAAACCAACCAATCAACCAACCATACAATTAGGCAATTTAAAAAATTTAGACATCCAATCAGAAAAGAGATTGCATCATCATTTGATTTTTCATTGGACGGTGGTCGGGATTTTTTTTGGATGCCTCACTCTGTTGACCAACAGGATGCAGTTGGTCAGCGAACAACCTCTTTTTAATGGCTCTTCCATCTTTATCGACACGCGAGAGAAATCGATCTTGTTTAAGTAAACCTTGATGATGATGTCGTTATGTCGATGATGATGATGTTGATGATGATGATGTCGTTGATGATGATAATGTTGTTGATGATGATGACGAAGATGTTGATAGTGATGATAACTAGGATTATTATGATGATGACGACGACGATGTTAACACAATTGTTATTAAAGCAACACTGATAGCTCGCTGCTCAAACAAACAAATTTGATAAACAACGGACGATGTTAAATACCACAATCATTGCCAGCACAGAAACAATGATGCTACCGACCAGTCAACAGTAAAATTACTGAGTAGTAGTACTTACAGCCGCTCCTTTCGGTATCTGATCTTGATTGAGGTGTAGTAGTGTCCGGTTGACGTAGATGACGTTAGCAGCTTCGTCCTCATCCACGCTTATGTATTTGTATCCTATCGCTCCCGAGTTTCGTATTTCCTGGATTTGTTTGTCGGGCGTTTGAGTGGAAAAATGGATGATAACAATAATATTGATAACAATAAAAAAAATACTATCACAAACAATAAATAAAAAACTTTAGCGGAAATGTAATTACTGAGCATTCTGGTTTATTTACATTACAAACATTGCTGAAAAAAAGCTGGTCTCTTAGCAGAATGATGCTTAGTTATTCGTAAAAAAACCAAGCGTATTTTGTTTTAAAATCAAGTGTTCAAGGTTACCTCCTTAGCAAGCACATGCAATCAGTGAATAACATAATGTTATTAACATTCTAATTCATATTCTAATAATCGAGATTCACTCGACCAAACATTCATCGTCAGTTCATTTCCCACGTGACCCATGCGGGCCTGATGACCAATGAACTCACAGCAAAAGTCTTCTGGGCGCCATCACTTTTTCCGATGACCATGATCTCGGGACCAGCCATGCCAATGTAATCCTTCAAGTGGAAGGCAGGTGGGTAGACCTTCACGACGGTGGTGGGGTACTCAGGGAATGCCTTCGCAACCATTTGGGCCCCTAACAAGTTCGTTCTTTCTGATAGGCCCACGAAAATCTCGCGACCTTTTGTAGAAGGGAATGATTCAAGAAATTGTTTTATATTTGGCAAGAAATTATTTTCATTTTAATTCAGTGTTGTTATAATTCATAACTAATTAGGATCAAAAAATAGCTCGTCACAGAATTATCGGTAAAATAGTCAACTAAACAATAAAGATTTATTTATTGTTGTAAGATTCACGCTTTGCTGCAAACAATAATGACAATGAAATAAAATTGTGTAGATTATGACAACAGGTCGAGTATCAAACTATGTAATAAATGAAGTTATATGAATATGTATTACATTATGTAAATTATAATATTGCCCCAAGTAAAAAACTATGTAATAAATTATGTTATTCATGATAATGTATTGAGCTGGCTGACTGACCTGTCCACAGCACATCACCTCCCTCAATGATGGCCTTCTCAGTTTCAACCTCTATAACCTTCAGACCCAACTCTTTCCTCAACACTTGGCGGACCACAACCAGCTATGTTTAATTGTTGTTTATGTTTACGTTGTTGTTTAATTGTTGGTTCTGTTGTTGTTGTTGGTTCTGTTGTTGTTTATGTTTGATTGTGTTATAAGTAATTGCTATGAATCACATCACATATAGCGTAGAAGTTTATGCACAACAAACGTCTGTTTCGAACAATGTTCCGATGAAAAATATCCACCATATAAATTGTTTAAATATTACTGGGTGATAAATAAATAAGCAAACAAATAAATAAATTAGACATAAGAACATATGAACAAAGGAACGAACGAATGGACGAATGAGTGAATAAATTGATGGATGGATGGATGACTAGCTGGATGAATGAATGAAAGAACAAATGAAATTATTATGTATAAATAAAAATAAATAGATTAATATTTACTATACATCTTTTTGTGCAATGTGTTGTGTATATGCCTGCATCTATATTACGTTTTTAATTTAATTATACTTTCTAGAATAACACTCGTTGTAAGATCGAGTAATTTACTCGGTACTCGAATAAATGAAGGTACTTGATTAGTTAATCGGAGTGAATAACATTCATACAAAGACAAAATAAACAAAGAAATAAATAATGGATACAAAAAATGAGCAAAGAAATAAATAACAGATACGAGTCAATAGATAATGGTTATCAATGTGTTAGTTTATATGCCTTTTCCTGGCTGATTTAAGAATGGATACTTATTTAACTGTCGAAGAATTTATAGTTTTGTATTGATGCATAAGTTTGTATATCATATATCACGATACATTATATTTATGTATACATGTATAAATTCATTGTAATGTTTGTATATAAGAATCAAACATGGAAATGTTGTATTGTATCTGTATAATGCAAACTTGCCTCGTTATTTTTATAAATTCAACTCGTTTTTTTGATAGTCAGTTATGAAAAAAATTTATTTGATAGATTTATTGAACTGTTTGAAATTCTTCAATGTCACCCATAAATAGTTTTTAATATACAGCACCTTTTTATATTACGCCATTACTATTACATATCTACGGCCTTAACCATGCTTTATTAGTTGATAAATTTAGTGCTAGTAAAGCATCCATCCACGTTAAATACTTTTTATCAGTTTTATTAATTGATGTAGTAACGAACGAACGAATGAACGAACGAATGAACGAACGAACGAACGAATGAACGAACGAACGAACGAACGAAAGAACGTTATGCGTGTGATGTTGAACAGATAAGCACCGACCTTGTATCATTTGTAAGTGTAACGGGCAAAGCGTACCTAAATTTATGCTCCTAATCTTGCAGGTATCGCAGATCCTTCAGTTGAAATGACGTGCTAATGTTCGTGGATAGAACGCTTCTTTATAATATTAATGGACGATTTAAAAATACTAAAATTTATTATATATTTTATCATATTATATTAGATTAGATTATATTAATAATTGGATAATTTATTACTTTATGATACACAAACATTGGTTCACTCAAATGATGTAACGCAGAAGAGCCTACAGGTAGACAAACAAAAATCAATGTTCTACATCGTGTTGAAGCAATGCATTTAGATACACAGTTGAAAACAAACAGTAATCCGTCATCCTTTTATTTCGAAAGTGTTGTTGCATAAGCCTATCCATATCTCATGTCTATCACCCACCCACTCTATCTATAAAAAATCACCTTACCAAGCAATTAAATCACTAATATTGCTCATTAACAAATGACAAAGTTTAAATGTAGACAAATCAATCGCAAAAAAGCTATTGTATTTCAAGGAAAATGTACAAATGGAATATATGAAACAAAATTTTTAAATAAACATGATAAAATTTGCACCTACTTCTCGTTGCCTGGTCGGCTTATCCTTGATCGTGGGTGGATTGCACATCAGGGCGGTGCCATTGATGACGACGGCGATATCTCCGACAAATATTCCATCCGGGTTGTTATCGTCTGTCGGTAGTTCGATGACATCGAGACCCACCCGGCGCAGGGCCTCGACCAGGTCTTCGTGCTCCTTGCGAGCCTTCTCCAGGTTTATTGTCTGGCCATCGCGCAGAGGAAACGTGGAACTGTCTACAAAAGTTTTTGAGATTCGAGATACGATTGCGAAGTTGAATTTGAAACAGTCTGATCCTAAGCTGCCGTTCACAGCCATTTTTGCTGGATATTAAAATTATAATAAAATATTTTTGCAACTTTGTATTGAATATTATCCCTCCCGTAACAATTATTTTATTTACTAAACAGTAAATATACAAAATTTTAAGAAATAGTAATAAAAATCTTTAATTGTCAATTGAATGCATGATATTATCATAAAATGTTCAAATGTACTCCTGTGTCGTCTGATCTCATTCCAGCAATCCTATCAATATATGTTGCATGTATCTATATATATATGTATATATATATATATATATATATATATATATATATATGTGTGTGTGTGTGTGTGTGTGTGTGTGTGTGTGCGTGTGTGTGTGTGTGTGTGTGTGCATGTATGTATGGATGTATGTATGTATGTATGTATGTATGTATGAGTGTATGTATGTATGTAATATGTATTGATATATGTATGTATATATGTAGGTATATACGTAAGTATGTATGTATGTATGTATGTATGTATGTATGTATGTATGTATGTATGTATGTATGTATGTATGTATGTATGTATGTTATGTATGTATGTATGTATGTATGTATGTATGTATGTATGTATGTATGTATGTATGTATGTATGTATGTATGTATGTATGTATGTATGTATGTATGTATGTATGTATGTATGTATGTATGTATGTATGTATGTATGTATGTATGTATGTATGTATCAGACAGGTTGCTGCATGCTGTTTGTTTCTATTAGCAGATGCTTTGGTAATTCCCAAATTTTTTCCTTTAAATGTTAAGTCCGGAATAATATGGATTCCATCCTTAAAAAGTTAAATTTACACAATAAAGATAACCACTAGGCACTACTCAAATTTAATTCATTAGTATATCTTGAAAATTATGTATTTGTGCACTGAGATACTAATGATTTTTTTACTTAAAATGATTATCAGAATTTTCATTCTTTCATATTCATAGCTTAAGAATTGAAACTACGTAATCATTTATAATAATGTTACGAGAATGCAATTGTGAAATTGTCTGCCCAATTTTTGAATATTTTACCTATGTAAATAGCAGCGTCTATTTTTAATTAATAATTTTTTCATTTTTGTGGTTCTTAATTATCGTTCTGGTCGTTTTATCTTATACTATTGCCTACAAATGCTTTTAAAAGATCATTTAATTGAATTTTAAAGACGCACGTCAGATTTTCTAAACACTAGCTCGTAGTTTTCGTATTTTTTATAATCATTATAAATTTTTTTTGATCACTCTTATAAAAAATGATCAGTGATGTGACACAACACACAAAACAAGATTACATTTTTTATTAAACTACATTTTATTACATATCAGTATTCACACAAAAAATCATCAAAGCAAATATTAAATAAATAAAATTAATGATATCAGATATAATTAATATTAATAAATAAATAACCATAAACCACAAAAATATTATATTTATTAATTATTTTATTTATGTAAGAAGTAAGTTATTAACAATATTTCACCATCATCATTAGATTAGTCATTCATAAGAAAGATTTAATTTAGTTTGATTGATTTTAGCAGTTGATGAATAAAATGAAAAATGCATCATGTGAGAAAATATGTGTGAAAAAATTTGCCCTTTTTATAACTTTGGGTGGTAATATTTTTATTTAATAATTTTATAAAAAATTTATAATTAATTGAATAATGTTTATTTAGTTAATTTTGTTATTAAAATATATTCCCGTGATGTTCAATAGCACTCCTAAAGAATTTTGTAGACAGATGGGTTTTGAGATCTACTCTGGACATTGTAAGTGCTAGCGTAACAGTCAGAGAAGGAGATAGTTCCATAGAAAAAAGTCAGAAAAAGCAAATACAGATTTAGCAAAGAAGTGTTTAACAGGAGTTAAGAAGTGGGAACCAGAAAACTATAATAAACCAGAGCATTTGATAGGTTAATTAATTAATTAATATATCCGATAAGTACTTAGGAAATAATTTAGATTAAGACATATACATAAATGTGCAAATTTTAAAATTGTTCTATAATTTATAGGTAGGAAGTGCAAGAGAACAAGATGTGGAGATTTATGAAAGAAAAGAGGCAGGAGCAACTAGACGATCAGCAGAGTTAAAAGCTTTACTTAAAGGATAGAGTGTAGAATCAGAAAGGCGATACTAGAGCGAGTTTTAATAAATAATCCTAGATAAGGCTTATGAAGTAACAAGAAAGAGAAGAGTAGGATTGTCAAGAAAAAGCAAAATGACATTCATTCCTTAATAATGTCTTACAAAAATTAAATAATTTAAAAATACACAATATAATAAATATGGCAATTAAAATAATAATTAAACTAATAAATTTTTAATTTTTCAGCCTGTTTAATATCAATTTCACACAGGTATGTAATAATTAATTATTATTATTACAATTATATTATAACAATGTTATATTAAAATTACCATTTTTAAATATTAATTCAATTTAATTTTTGTCATTTTTTACTTTTTTTATTCAGTAGATTGAGATTTTTTTCCATAATCTCTTTAGGTTTTATCTCAGCCATTTATTTGAGAATGAATATTTTTTTTCACATCTGTCGGAGTTGGAGAGGGAGATATCATTTAAATCAGAAGCTGTAGGTGCTATCAATTTCTTCTCATCTACTAATCATTAATTTTTATTTCATTAAAAAATGTTCAAACTTGATTTAGTAATCATTATTACCTTGGCATTACTATATTATTACTTTCACAAGAGGAAAGACTGAAGAGATGTGGGCTGACAACTTTGGACAAACATAGGACTAGAAGAGAAGAAATAGCACAAGAAATCTCATTCAGGCGTACAAAATCATAATGGGTAAATATGAGATAGATTCATCCTTATTCTTCCAATTTACAGATAATAGTAGCACAACAAGAGAACACTAATTCAAGCTTTTAAAAGAAAGAGTAGGGACAGTAAAAGGAATATTTTTCAGTCCGAGAGTTATTGAACATTGGAATAAGCTGGTCGAAAAAACGCAGAAGTTCAAAGTCAGACTTGGAAGATTGGGATTTTAAATCCATATTATTAATCAAAATCGATCCCAGTGGTTCTCACACAGAGATATCTACTGAACCACTATGATCCTTCCTTATGTTATGTTGTGTTATGTTATGTATAAATTTAAATTTGTATTATAAGTTAAATAAGTAATGAGTATATAATCTCCTTAGAAAAACTTATTACAATCTAAATTTTACATAAAACTAAATCAAATTTTTTCTATAATTCAAGGGCTTCTACTATTCATTTTACAAGAATTTAATAAATGAAACATCACTCATTGATGGGTTGAAAAAATTGACTAATGACTCAAGCATCGAATACCCTGATGTTATAAATGCACTGCAAAGGTTCAATATATATCCTGAGGTATAAATACACAGTATTTGTAATAGTACTTTTTATCATTGTTGACTGGTATTTTAACTAAATTTTTGTGATTTAATAAGTTGAATATGTTTTTGAGTTATGAATTTGAGTAAATTTAATTTTTTTTATTCAAAAGTGTCATTTTTCTTTAAACTTATAACTTTTAAATGTATTTGTAAACTTTTCGTAAAGCTATCATCAACATTACAAACATGCTAGGTTGTGATAGCATCACTCTATCGATTCACCAGAAGTATTTATTCGACCTTGAACTTACCCTCAAGAATCTGTTACAAGGTCAACAGAGGTCGTGACCTTGGCTCTGTGACTAGTTGTGAGGGTAATTATAAGATTTTTTAATTTTAGAATTCTTTAAAATTTTTGTCATTCCTTATTCCACAAAGTATGTATGCATGTATGATTGCTTGGTGCATGTTTATTTATTGTAGGTAAATTTGCATGTATGTCAAAATTTTTTGAAAATTGAAAATATTATTTATGATGGACATCTTCAATATTTTTGTTTGTTAAGTAAATATAGTAGTAATTTATCAAATGTTTCATTCGTTTATTCAATCATTTGTTCATAAATCCATCCATTCACTCTTTCATTCATTGTTAATTCATTCATTCATTTATTTCTTTATTTACTTATTCATTCATTCATTCTTTCATTTGAACAGGAATAGGTGAGCCCGTATACTTCTACCTGGAGTGTGTGTTCACGTGGAATGGATTGATGGTTGGAATGATCTTTCTGTTGGCTCTCTACATCAGGTCCATTTGTAGCATCTCATTGGTTGATGGATGGTGATAACTTTTTGTCGGCGAGGATAATGATGATGACAAGCGTTGATTATGATAATTATGATTATTTCAGTGATGGCAGTTTAATTGGTGGATTGATCAGCGTCCTGATGTTCTTCTACAACCACGCAGAGGTCATAACGTTGTTCCAGTGATTTCTGAAATTGAAATTAATTTTTTTATTCATATAGCCATATTTTATTGTTATTCATTCATTCATTTACCACCTTGTTGTTTTATTTTTATTCATTTTTTCATTCATTCATTCTTTCATTCGTTCATTCATTCATTCGCTTACTTTCAATCCATCTAATTTTATTTTACTTCAAAGTGTTATTTATTTTTTGTTAGAGCACAAGGGTGTATCTGACTCCAACGTTAAGGGAATGTTTTGGCTTTCCATGCTGGCTTGCTCATCTCTTGCTGACTCTCATTGTTTTGAAGTTTGTAGATTTGTCTGTGTGTGTGTGTGTTTGTGTGTGTGTGTTTGTGTGTGTGTGTGTGTGTGTGTGTGTGTGTGTGTGTGTGTGTGTGTGTGTGTGTGTGTGTGTGTGTGACGATATAACTATGTAGCAGCAATACTGTTCTTTTTCAAATTTATTCATTTATTATTATTATTATTATAATTATATATTATAATTATTATTCATTTATTAATTTAAATAAATAAATAAATAAAGTTTTCCTATTTTGTTCTTTTGCTTCTTAGAACTAGGCATCCGTCGATGGTACTGAAAGTAACCTTCACTGTCACAACTTTGACCTTTCTTCTGTCGTGGCAAGTTAGTAATGAAGTTTGTAAAAAAAATATTCTGCTAATTCAACTAATTCAACATGATTGTTTTAATTATTTAATTGTTAATTAATTACTATATCTCCGTTTAAAATGCACATTTTAAAGTATGTTATATTACGGTAATAAATAATTATTACTTAATTAAATAATTATTAAATAATAAAGTTATAAATAAAGTTAAAACTAGACAAGAATGTTTCTTTATAGTTTAGTCAGTTTGTGTTACTAACTCAATCATCCATCGTATTTCTGTTGTACTTGTGCAACATTGTGCACATGTGTCAGATCAGATGCATAGCGTTAGCACATTTTGTAAGTCCATGTTTATATTAATTTTTTCATCTCTATGTGGACGTGCGTGTGTGTGTGTGTTTTAACAATTTTTAAAATTTTTTGAACATTTATGTATTTTAGTATTGGTTTGAGTGATTTGAAGTAATGCATTGGTCAATGAACTTTTTGTTTACTTAGGTTATTTATATATTATACTTTCAATGTAAATTAAGTATTTAATACGCATTTTATTTACATATTTTAATTATTATATAAAGAATAAATTGAATTAATATGTCATAAAGATAGGATTGTTTGTGTGCAGTCTTCTCCAGTTCTTCAACTCAATGCTTCTATGTTCCTTCTTGTTTTCTAGCACTATATTTATTCTGGTAAGCTTCAGAGTTTGTTTCTCCATATTTTCATTTCATTAATTTTCCAAAAAATATCTAATTAAATGTTCTTGTGTGTGTCGTTCTACATTCGTTTCATCTTTCGTTTTTTAAACTTAACGTTTATTTTATTTATTTATCTTTAATTTCAGACCTTCATAAACGTCAAGGAACATTACTTCAAATCTTCTCTCAAGCTCTGGCATTTTGTAAGCCGGCTGGATTCTTTTTAGTAACTCTGTCATTTATTTCGACCGTTTTTGAAATTTCTTAAATTAACTTTAGTTAACTGTAATACTGTTTTTTTTTGTCTATACAAAGTCTGGCTGGCTGGCTGATTGATTTATTCATTAATTATTAATCGACTAATTAATTATTTAAGTAGTTAATTAATTAATTAATTGGTTAATTAATTATTTAATTTATAATCTTCAGATATTTCTACCGGTGTACATTTTAAGCTGCGTTGTGATGAAATCAACACTCTCAGTGCTCCTGAACGCTGATGATGACGTTCGTTTCCTGTTGAATGTGTATACATCCTTCATCATCTCATTTTACTGTTTGAAAATGACGTTGATAGATGGATGATACAATGATATACAATGATATTGAATGATATACAATGCTATTGAATGATATAGGATGATATAGAATGATATAGATATTGTCTCTATAGTTTCGTTGTAAAAGAAATTTATAATTTGGCTATGAAAATTTCGGTATTAATTAACACACGTTGCTGTATTTTAGGGTCATATAATGGATCTGTTGAAGAGTAAGTTTCTCCATTTCCAAACATTCCACACCAAACTGTACACATGTGCCGCTGAGTTTGATTTCATTGAGTTAAGGGTAGGTTAATTAATTGAACGATTGAATGAATAAATGAATGGATGAATTATGGAATGATTTAATCAATAATTAATTGACTGATTGATTGATTAACTTAGGACGAATAATTGATTCATTGGTGTTTTATCATTTGGCTGAAAGAATGCTTAGGCTAATGAATAAATTGATTAGTTACTTGCCTGGTTGATTGATTTATAGATTAGTGAGTGTATCTCTAGATTGAATCATTCCATTTCTTTATCCATTATAATTATGATATGATATGATAGTTATGATTAATTCACAAATCATTCTGTGCATTATTTCACGAATTAATCGAGTTTTTGAATAAAGAAGTTATTCCATGATTTCAACAATCTACGATTATTTCACTGAATTTGTCACATTTACTATGGCTTCTGCATGATCCCAAGACGTTCGTTGAGATCTCCAAAACTGGCCTGCTCTGGTTGGCACTTTTAATTTTCCTCAAACTCTGTTTCCAACTTTTCCAAAAAATTTACATCAACATCAAAAGATCACAGTTGAAGTAAGATCTTATTTCATTTAAATATTTCTGCCTATAATATATATTGGGATTAGATAATTTTGATGATTTTTTGAAACGTTAGGGTTTCTGACAGGATTGGCAGTTTGTGCACTGGACGAGGTAACAGCCAAGAGAAAGTTGGAAATTGTTGTAAGCAGTCAAATGTAGATGAGGGAGATAGGGAGGAAGATGATGAGGGGGGTGTTAACGATGATTCCCACGTCTGTATCGGCGTTGTTAATATTATTTTTTATTTTGTATAACGAATTTGATTTTAATTTTGTTTAACAAAATGTCACAAATGACATTATTAAAATGTGAATAACTGTCTACATAACAACAACGTGTAGAAGTGTGTGCGCGCATGTGCGTGTGGCTGTGTATAACTTATCATAACTAGCAATCCTATTTATAAAAATACTGTTTACAAACAAGAATGTACCATATGTGCGCGGCAGTACTTACTATGTACGCTACCACACCATATATACAATAATACCATGATATGTACAGCAGTTGTGTGTTACAACCTCTGATATATACTGATTACCCAGGTACACTACATGTCTTTGCAGCTGTTGTCGTTTGTGATCATGGCCGTCTTGGTGATGAGGTTGAAGTTGTTCATGGTGCCACACATGTGTGCTCTCATCTCATTGCTCGCATCGGATAAGGTGTGTGTGTGTGTGCTGTTATAGCTTCTTGTTTTATGTGTAATGATATACTTAACGTAACTTCGTTTTACTAACTATACATACATACATACATACATACATACATACATACATACATACATACATACATACATACATACATACATACATACATACATACATACACTCATACATACATACATGCATACATATTACCGATTTTAAAAAAAGCCAATGGTGATGTCAACGATGTTGCAAGCTACAGGCCGATATCCAACCTTCTGTTTATCTCAAAGATCATGGAGCGCGTTGTTCTCAAGTTTTTGTTGAGTCATCTAACAGAAAACAATTTAATGCCTCTCAATCAATCAGGATACAGGAAGTTTCATTCAACCGAAACTGCATTATTGAATGTCCTATCAAGTTTATTCGCCGCTGCAGATGCTCAGAGAATATCATTACTATCGTTTTTGGATATGTCGGCAGCGTTCGACTGCGTCAACCATGATGTTCTTCTGGCAAAACTGCGTCAAAATTACGGGGTAACGAATAATGTATATAGATGGTTTGAATCATACTTATCAAATCGGACACAACAGATTTCATTTAATGACTCAGTATCAGAGGTTTCCATCATAACGTCAGGGTTACCTCAAGGCTCAGTTTTGGGACCCGTTCTTTTACTCCTGTACACGTCGGAAATTACCAAAATAATCAGCTCCTACGGATATGTCTGCCATGCATTTGCAGATGATATTCAGGTGCTGGTTACTAGTTCTCCTTGTTTGTTCAAAACTGAAGTTGAGAGATTTATCGGATGTTTATCAGAGGTAGGACGTTGGATGTCATCAAACTCGTTAAAACTAAACGAATGCAAAACTCAATTACTTCCGGTTGGAACGTGGCAGCAATTGCTGAAAATTGATTTTAGTTCTGTTAAAATAGGAGATGTTGATATACCATTAGCTGGGTGTTTTGCTTGACAACAAGTTATCAATGAAAAATCACATCAAAAAGATCTGTACATCAAGTCTTATCCACCTTAGAAGCATGTATAAAATTCGACATTCGTTGGATAGACCTACTTTGGAAACGTTGGTCCACGCCTTCATTACATCTCGTTTGGACTACTGCAACAGTTTGTTCTACAAATTGCCGGAATCATCAGTTGCCGTCCTTCAGTCGGTGCAGAACAGAGCTGCAAAACTCGTTGCTGGTGGTTTGAAGTATGATCACGTGACACCGATTTTGAATGAACTACACTGGTTGACAATTAACAAAAGGATAGTCTTTAAAATTGCAGTTCTCATGTTCAAGTCTATAAATGACATGTCACCTGAATTCATGAAAAATAAATTTACCAGAAAACAAACAGCATCATCTTCCTATCTCAGGTCGGATGATTTGAATCTGCTAAGGGTGCCAGTCACGCGTTTGCAAATTGGTTCTAGGGACATTGCCGTGGCTGGTCCCTCTGTTTGGAATAACCTTCCACCTATGTTAAGAAGATCGGGAACTTCTCTGGATTTATTTAAAAAAGAACTAAAGACATTTTTATTTTCTGTGAAATTGTAAAATTTGTTACTTTGATTTTCGTTTTATGAACAGTCACATATAACATTTTGTTTTGTTTTTGAGAGAACGCTTATGAAATTGTTTAATAAGCGCTTAATAAATGTTTCTTAATAATAATAATAATAATACCGATATACACCATTATATGTTGGTTACAGTGTTTCAGGCTGCCAGTCAAAACGCCATACTTTAAAATCTCGCTGATGATAGCTATCATGAGTTTCGCTTCATACCAAGGCGTGTCCAATGTCCAGTTTCAATTATCTGTTCAGGGTCAGTTTGATGACGTCGGTACTGAGAGGATGGTACAATGGATCAATCATAACACTGAATATAGTTGGTTTGGTTTTTAATCTATTTTGTCTTGTTCTTAATTTTTTACAACATTTCGTTTTTCTGTTTAACATTTTATTTATTTTTTTTTGTTTTCTCAGAAAGAAAATGATTGGTTAGAATTTTTTGTACATATAGGTTAATTTGTTGAGATATATTTGTTATTTACTGTGATTACTTCAATGATACTTTTAAAATAAGACTATAAACGATATTAAGAATTAAAAAAATTTAAGATGCAGTGTTTGCTGGGTCCATGCCAAGTATGTCTGCTGTGCGGTTGTCTACAGGAAGGTTCATAGTCAACCATCCACACTATGAAAATGCTAAGTTGAGGTTACATCAAACTTTTGTTTGTGTTTGGCTACTGGTATGCAGTTCATTTCATTTTTATTTAATGTTTTTGCTTTTTCTCATTTTCGTGATTTGTTTTAAGTTAATTCGAAAGGTGAACAAACATTAGGAGCAGGACAAAGTCAGTGTACAACATGTATAGCAGGAAACCATTAGCCGATGTATGGAAGGCCATGAAAACGATGGGTGCTCATTATGCTCTCGTTGAACCTGTCTGGTGCAGAGGGAGATCCAGGCAAGAATATTTCATTTTTTTGAACGTTGAAATAAATGGAAATTTATTTTATTCCTATTAGAATCAGAATTCATTTAAATTTGTTTTAATAGTAGAAATCAAGTTACATTCGTTGATTCTCATTTTATAAGATAAAAATTTTTCAAATTTTTTGTTTCACGCATTTTCGAAACTCAGTTTTGGATTTTTACTTTTTTACAATGTTTATTTTTACATTGGCAGGCAAAACTGTAGCTTGGCTGAGATATGGGATGTTGAGGACGTCGTTAACCAAGATAATGAACCTATTTGTGAACTTCTGCTGTCTGAACCAGAACCTTATTTTAAGATCTCATATACAAATTCTCAATACACTGTTTTAAAAATAATTGATGATTTGAATGTGACTAAGTAAATAAGTCTTTGCTAATTTTCTTATTGGTATGAGAATCAAATGTACAAAAAAAAAATTTGAATGAAACAGAAATAAATGAATCAAACCAAAACTTGATTCTTGTAACTTTTTTGTTGTAGATCGTTGGCGAATTGTAACCGATCATCTGCAATGTTTGATGCGTTGTCTCGTTACTGGGTTCAAACGCGTGCACTGCTGTTGACGCAGTTTTTGGGGCGTACGTGTGTGTCTGATTTTGATGTAATACATCAATTTAACACATAGTTTTATTATAATTAAATTTCACTGCACAATTTTTTGATTCTTTGAACGTCTCACCAAAATTTGCGCTGGAACATAAGATTTTATTCTATATGCATGGATAGGATTGTTTGAACAAGCTTGAATGAAGAAAGTGCTATATAATGTATGACAATGGTTGTCATAGAGATTGAAGAAATAAAAGATAACATTATATAAATTATTAAAATGATGTGGTAAATGGTTCCCCAATAGAAATTATGAAAATTAAACTCGTTGTGGTCGGCCCGTCTAAAGTTCGTAAGTCGCCCAAAAATTATCAAATTCATTTTCACCGATATAAATATAACACTGCACATCATCAAACAAATGACCATTCCGATTTCATATTTATTTCAATTTTCAATATCATTCATTTGATTTGATTGAATCAATCATTATGAATTGATATTGATTCAATTCATTATTTTAATTTCTAAGTATAATTTTTAAGTAACGTTTAGCAAACTTGGTAAACCGAAAGAATGCATATTTATTGTATTAATTTAGTCAGGCAAAACAGCCCTATCAAATTTATTATCCGAAGTTACCAGCTTACAACAGGAGCCAATTTATAAAGCTACGAAAGGATGTCGCATATTGGAGTTTGAAGTTCCCAATCTCCAAGTTGATGACAAAGTGACAAAAGTGGATGTAGAATTGTGGGACTGCAGTGGAGACACAAAGTTATTTTCTGAACATCACTTAATGTGTATGTAATGTTGTATATTTACATTATTTATCAATCATCCACCAATCTCAGATATTCATCATGCTGGCCTGCCATGGCAAATAACTGCCAAGGAATACTACTTGTGTATGATTATTCCAATGTTAATCCTAACGAACTCAATTACTGGTAGTTTTCTTATTTCCTTCATCTTAAGTTTTTTAATTTGAATATATGTTCCGACCAACGCAAGGTACGATTACTTCATAGAACAACAAGGACTTCGCGAAAGACAGTGTGTCATATTTCAATACCTGAGAGAAAGCAACCACAGCATCAACAGGCGCAGTAAAAACGATTTAGGTTACCCAGTTTGAAAATTTTAAATATTCTACTTGAGAAGACAGTATAAAATGCCACCTATATAGTTATGAAACACTTAACTTTACTATTGAAAGATTAGAGAACAATTTGTTTTATGCAGCCTGGCAATAAGAATCTGGTATTGATTGACATTAAAATTTTTCAAAACATGCTGCAGAAATTCATGATAAATGTAAGTAGGTCCAAAACAGCGATCTAGTTTGAAACAGCAAGCAAGCCACCTAGCAAACCTGGGATTACTACAGCCATTCTAATGATCATTGGTTTTTAGAACCACTTGATCCCATACCTTATTAAATAAAGATGACCAAATTAGTTGGTTGTTTCCAGAAATTCCTAAAATATTACACATTCATTAAACAGGTGAAAGAATTTCCAACATGAACACAATTACAATAAACACAAGTGATGATGCTGACTTCATAAGAAAAGAATTTCACAGCTATCTAAGCAGCGTGGTGGAAGAGATTTCATCACGGAGGGAGCAAGAAGAATTGCAAATCCTCAACAGTTAATGTTCAATCAATTAGTTCAGGTTGTGGCAATACGAAGGATAGAAAAATCACCATATGTAGTGGAGGCGATTTATTACAAAAATAAATTATTAATATTTAATTTCCGTTACCAGTTGAGGTTTTTAATATTTTTTCAGCAAGCAAATGAGCAATTAAATAAAATGTACATGCAACCGTATTTTCTGAGATATTCTAAAAATTCTAAAAATATAATTATTTGCAATGCTTGAATTTAAAAATAAAAATCAAAATTTTGATAAAAATTAAAACAAAATAATAATTTTATTAAAAAAAATTGTGAAATAAAAATGAAACTATCAGGAATTACACTGATTTGCTGACAAAGACACTTGAAAGAGTTGTGAGTTCCCACTGAAATAAGCATGATCCAGTGAGCAAGACATTTTCAACTGTGATATATCGTTACTTTTCTCCAGAAGTTCATCATTTAATTCACATGAGTTGATAACAGAAATCAGATTGTTAGATGCATAAGGTTTGTTTGCCGTTGTGTAGTTGTCTGGTTCTACATCAATCAGTAGTGAAAAGGAGTCTCTATAGAAATATAAATGATAGGTTAGTTAGGCCATAGTTACAAATAATTCCAATGGTCATTACAATGATCAGGTCATTAAATTAGTCATAACAATTAATAATTTCAATCAGAATGACCCATTTATAAACTGGTGCACGAGTTCTCACATTCATCACTTTCGTCATGTTTTGATAGCTGCAGTAATAAATGTAATCTTTAAAAGTAATTCAAATGCTCTAAATAGAAGTTAATTATAATTATTTGAGATATTATAAAATAGTTTTAATTAGTTTCCAGCATCACCAATAATAACAAAAATAATGAAATGTATAATTAATCTATGGTAATTTCACCAATATAATCAGTTATAAAAGAAAAATTTGTGGTTCAGCTAACCTGTAGTTGAAGTAACTATGGTCGGAGAAGCTGTCTGTGCCATGTGCTTCATCTGCGAAGACGTGTGCAACCAGTTTAACATTCGGTGCCTTCAGTTGTAAATTTAGAGATTTGTGTTTCAGCAATTGTTTTGTTTCTTTCGTTGTATGCCTACTTCTCTGGCCAGTAATTGCTAACATCTTTTTACAACTTATGTTTTGTTTGGGTCGTCTACCTACTGCAGCATGTGAATCATTAAAACATGTAATTATTTGAAATAAATATTGCAAAATAAAATCGAAAGACAAAGAACATGAACTATAATAATACTATATGAAATTATGTACATTATGTATAATTTTATTATTATAGAAACTTTCTAAACAAGTAAGTTCTACACTAGATTTCTGAATCAGGGTTTAGAAAAACTTAATTGATAATCTGACGTATTAAATGTGAACCAAAAGAACACAACATGCACACCGACATGAGAATTAAAAAAGTGGACCAACTTGTGACAGGTTTGTGATGATGTGTGAAATGAGATTTTTTATTCTTGTCAGCAGTGAGGAGACTAGAAGGTTTATTATTATTATAATGGAAAGCAGAGACAGGATTGATTCTATGATAGGAATGATCTTTGTCAACCAGCTGCCTCTCTCCATCCCGTTGTTCCTTGTTGGATTGAGCTTTCCTCAGTACAACTTTCGGAGTTTTCTTACCAATGGAGAAATAGGCATGGTCCACTTTTTGCAGTCTTTCCCGTTCAGTCGAATATGAGTGATCCATATTGTATCGTAAAATTTAAGTACAATCGTTTCTAAAATTGAAAATCATTTAAAAATCATTCATTATTCAATCGACTTGATGTCTTGTCTAGTCTTCATATTATCAACATCGACTTGGAAAATGAACGATAACAAAACAGAACACTAACCCTTGACAAAAAATCAAAGAATCTAATAAAGTAGTTGTGGATGCATCGTCACGTCCATTAATAGAATTTTAGATGGTTGCAAAAATGGTCATTATACAATAAATTAGGAGTTAGTGACATACTTTCACTTGCATATTGTTATGTCAATTTTATTAATAAACCAAATCCTTTTATAGCAGTTAATTGATAGAGCATTGACAGCATATCATTCATTCTTAAGTTCAAACTAATAAGGAACCGTTAAAGCCGACGACATCCATCTTAATCTTTCTTGTTGTCTCAAAAATTCTTTTCTATCTTTGGCCATTTGTTTAAGTTCAGTATCAGACATATACTTATAATAAGACATCAGGGCTCTGTGACGTCATCCATCTACATACAACTTTGGTATTGAAAATGCTCTATCACTTTATTTCAATGATAAGAGCGGCGTCGAAGAATATAATTATAAATATTCATATATTTTTTTCCTTCATTTATTTCAAGTTTAAATTATCAAATATTCAAAATATTAAAATTCAAAATATGAAACATAATAAACTCAACTTAATTTGCTCTGAAACCTACCAAAACCATAACATTTCAACGGATGGGACAAAATATTTGACGCCCCAATTATTTTTTGTGTGAATCATTCCCAAACAAAAAAGAACAGAGTGCACGGTTATCAGTAAAAGCCAAATCGCTCTGATCTGCTTCATGATCATTAATGGTAAACAGGTGAAACAATTCAACTGCTTCAATTATCTCGGAAGTCTGATTAGGTTGTAAATGGGATGTGGATATTAAAAGAAGGATAGCTATAGCAAAAGATGCATGTTTTTGAGAAGAATTATGAAAATTAGTTGAACCTCTCATACATCAAATAAAGATGTGTTAAAACAGTCCGGTTTGGAAAAGAGGAAACTACTACAAATAATCCGATGGGGGCAATTAAAGGTTTTTGGTCATTTCATGCGGAAGGAAAGAATGGAAAATTTAACAACCAGTGGAAAGATTGCAGGAAAAAGAGATCGCGGTCAACAACGATTAACTTTCGTGAAGTCCTTGTGTCACTTGTTGAATATCAATAAGTTTTTCAATGAGATTTTCTTTTGTATAGTATAATTTGTTTCGACGCGTTTCGGTATTTTTGAAGAAAAAACAATGAGAGCCATTTATTATGATACATTTAATTATTTTAAAACAAAAATTTGAAATATCGACATTGAAAGTTTAGGACAAATAACAATAAAATTGATTGAAGAGAGAATATTTAAAAAAGAAAAAAATATAGAAATGAACGAATGCAAAATGCCATTTCCTAGTTACGGTTAATAATTAATTCATTTTTACTTATTTATCAATAATTTTTCATTCGTTTAAATCACCTAGCTAATAATTCTAAATGCATTTGAAGCGCTTTATTCTTTTTAATATAAACGAGTAACGTAAATGAATTGAATTCATTTGGGATGTACAAAAATAATAAGGTAAACGCCGCACCGACAAATGGTAGGACGACACATACAATTTCTACTAGAGCTACGTGCGTTGTTGATGGTGGGAACCAAGTCAGAGGACTAACAATCGTTGCGTTAACGTCTGCTACGTTCGAAATATAAGTTTCAGATGAAAAAATTATTCTCACAATCAAAAACAAAATGATACAACAAGAATGTGAAAGGCATAAGTGAAAACTCACAACAACCAGCTCGTTTATTACGACAAAAACAAGAAACGCAACACAGAATATAATAATTGAAATGAGGAAAATGTTTAAAACGAAATTTATTCGATAGTCTGAAGTCAACGAGGTAACAATTGGCAAAGAGATTGTCGTCGAACTTCTGAGGAACCATGAACTGAATGGGCTTGCTGAATTGGTTTTGTACTTCAACTGCAGACTGGCTGGCAGTTCGCAGGGAAACTCGGATAGGAAGTGTTGCGTCTCTTCTACGATTGGTTCAATGTACCGGAAGTTCAACTCGTCTGAAGCCTCACGTGAGTTGTCTAGACAGTGAAAGTGCAGGTTTGATTGGATGTCCAGCAGGCATTGCAAGGTTCGTATGAGCACCCTGCGTTGAATGAATATAATTACGTTATTATGCAAAGCTGGGTGAAGTACTGGTTGAAAATTCTTCCTAAAATAAATAGATTATCATATGGGGATAAAAACGTGGATTGATGTTATGCTAATGTGTAAAGGTACATACATCAGATGTGATTTATCATGATATTTAAAAGTAAATTGAAGTATAATTTAATTTACATTTATTGAACAACAGTGACTCACTATGAAGCTAGATTTCAAAAAATAATTTCAAAGGAAAAATAAAAAAATGCAACGATGGAAGCATTTCCAGGCCGTCCAACAGTTCAGTTTAAAGGAAAAATAATTTTGTTGGAAAAATTCAAGTTGCATTTTAATCTAATTGTCTATTTTTATGTAATCTCCTTCACATAATATATTTTTACATAATTTTAACAATTTTAAACTATTTATTTATATTTAAATAGAATAAAAATAAATTGAATTTTAAATAATTAAATTTTAAATCCGAATAATTTGATCGTTCAATTCAATAGGATCATCTATCTACGAGATTAATCATTTGTCCTCTGCAGTCGCACAGCTCTACACATCCGTACACGCGGGCTCTTAACGTTTGTGTGGTCGTTGTGGTTGTTGTGGCTGTCGAGAAATAGTCGTTGTTTTTGTTAGTTTTACTGGTGTTGTTGTTTCTGAAGTAGTCACTGGTGTTGTTGTTTTTGCTGATGTTATTGGTGTTGATGTTTTCGTTGTTTTTGCTGCTATGGGCGGCGATTTCATTTTTATGAGCGTTTATTTATGTATTTTCTTATATTTGTTGTTGCGTTTGTTGTTGTTTATATTGTCGTGTTGTTGTTTTTGTTATTGAAGATATATTGATAACATTTTGCGAAACTTACGTCAGTGTTCATGACGTTGCATGTGTGTTGTTATTTAAATGACATTGGTATCAAAGTATTTTTGTCTAAAAAAAACAAATTAGCCGAAATTTAGTTTTATTTTACCACATCATCCACTTAGTTCAACATAACATCATGTCATAAACACATCTTAGAAAAACAAAAACAACAAAGACAGCAATAGCAACAAAATCATTCAACAATTCAAATAACATTTTTATAGTAACTATACAATATTAACAATAGAAACAACAACAAAAACAACAACAAAACAGCAACACATCTATCTATGGCAACAACAAAACAAAATTACACAACCAAGGAATCAAACAACACAACAAACAATTTACAGCACCAACAAACACAACAATACAACACAACAAAATTAAAACGACAAACACAAAAGCAACAACAACAAAACAACAACGTGAAGCACAACTCAAGAAATCCAATAATAAATCAACCAGTTGAAATAAAAAATGTCCTTTCTACATAGAAACAGACTGACAAACACACACACACACACGCACACACAACACACACAAACAGACAAACACACACACAAAAACAGAAATTATGTAGACAAGTTACAAGAAAATGTAAATCATCGTGCAATCAACACAGAAAAATTTCTTGATCATAAAGTAGATAGATATATTCTATGATTGTTCTAATGATGAGGAGAAAGATAATAAAAATAAAAAGGAACAAATGATGATGATGGTGACTAGGATGATACTTATGATGATGGTGATGATGATGATAATGACTAGAATGGTGATGATGATGATGACTAGGATGGTGATGATGATGACGACGATGATGAGAATGACTATGATGATGCACCACATTTTTAAAGCCGCTTAGTAGCTTTTTGATATTTAACCAAAGTATGTTTGCCATATCTTATAACAGGGGTGAGCAAACTAGGGCCCGCGAAGCTATTTTATGCGGCCCGCGAGGTCTTGTTCAGCCAAAAAAAGTCGTCAGCCAGACATTATTACCAAAAAAAGGAGCCACAAATCTTAAAAAAATTCTCCCTTGGGTCGAAAAAATTTGCTGTTTAAGTACATATGCGGCCCTTCAAAGGTAAAATAGTTCTCAATGCGGCCTTTATAGCAAAACGTTGGCCCACCCCTCTCTTATAACATATTTATATATAACATATATATATATATATATATATATATATATATATATATATATATATATATATATATATATATATATATACGTATTTATTATTTATTTATTCTGGTTTTTGAACAAATGTTTTTATTTATATATGCAGTACAGAGATCGTTTGATGAATGATTTAGCACTGAAAAAGCTGGTCCCTTATTGAAATTTATATACATACATAACAAACAAACATGCTTTGGTTGAACCATTCAAAAAACTAAAAAAAGAGCACAAACACACACACGCACCTCGCACACATACATATAAATATATAGTTATTTATTCATTTACTTATTTATATTGCTACATATATAATCATTAACAGAATTGAGACAACTCAAAAAATGAAGAAAATTGAGAAAAATAAGAATCAGTAAAATAAAAAGAAAGTTAAATAACAATATGAGAATATGAAAATTTTTCAACATTTTTTTATGGTTTCCGTATCGTTTTTGTGCTGTTTATATACACACACACAAAACAACACACAAATATGGATATATATATATATATACACATTCACACACACACACATACATACATGCATACATACATACATACATACATACATACATACATACATACATACATACATACATACATACATACATACATACATACATACATACATACAAACATACAAACATACAAACATAAAAAACATCTTTAATTAGCATTGCGACGCGAGCAGAAATTATTTTATTGCCAAGCATATCTTGGATGATGTCTGTGATTATTTCGGAAGTTATGATGATGATGATCTTAAGGATGACGATGATGATGATGGTTGAGATGATGATGATGATAATGGTTAAGATGATGATGATGATAATGACGACGATGACGATGGTTAAGATGACGTTTTTATTGTTGTTGTTGATGATGATGATGGTGATGGTTGTGATGATGATGATGATGATGATGATGATGATGTGTTAATGATGGTTGTGATGATGGTGATGAAGAAGATGATGATGATGGTTGTGATGATGATGATGATGATTATAGTGATATGGTAATAATCTTTTCGGTTTCGTTTCAATGATGATGATGGAGGTGACGATGAACTTAGCGAAGACATGGACGATGATTGATTAGTAGAGATATAAAAAACAACTAAACGTAAACAACTAAACATAAACAACTAAACATAAACAACGAAATGTAAACAACGAAATGTATACAAACTTTAATACTATGTATGTTTTAATATTTTTGTTTCAATGTTGTCCTCAGGCAAATTATGCACATTATGTCGATATGTTGTTTTTGAACATGGCTAAACAATTGATAACATTCAGAGGATAAAAATTCAAATTATTTAATTATTTGCAAACATACACACACACAAACATACACATACATACACACACACACATACATACATACATTCACACATACATACACACGCAGGCACATAAATATTTTCAATTATTTGACATCGGCATGACTCTGACGATAAACCAAGCATGAAAAGTTTTTAAAAGCCGCCGCTCAGCTGAAAATATTCTAATTGGAATAAAGTATTGTTACTCGGAGATTTTAAAAATGAATAAAATATTATTTTTGAGAAAATTTGAGAAAGTTAAATTTTATTAAAAAATATTTTACTACACGTTATCTAAGCAGTGCTTCTTTATTAAAAAAGTAAAAACACAAAAATAAACATTGACAGATGCGTGTGTACGTTTATGTATGTGCGTGTATGTGAGTGTACGTGCGTGTTTCAAATTCAGATATTTGAATGAGATAAAAATGCAAAACGAATGCAAGATTTATCTGCATACACTCATGCAATCACTTTATAATGATTTGAAATCTGCTATAGAAGCAATTTGGAGATTAAAAAATTATCAAATGCCGTGGGCTGAACAACGCCGTACATGGTAAAGATTTTACATTAGGAAATTTTTTATTCTGCTTTGTGTTTATTTTATATTTTTTTACTTTTTATTAAAACGTTTTTCTTTTAGTTATGATTTGAATTTTAGCAATAAATTTTCAAACTCTTATCGAAATAAGGCTTTGTAACTCGTTAATTATCCTAATTTTTTTCATAATGGAGTTTGTGAGCGTAAAATATTTCATAGCCAATATTGAAATTTGTTTTCAAAATGAAATTAGCATCATTATTAGTTGAAAAAAAATATCTTTTTATTCAGCCCACGTTTGGCTGATGTCAAACCTATAGAACAACTTCACAGTGTAACAACTAATTAGTTTCAATAGTTTATGCTGAATGATATTACATGCCTTATATTCTGTGAGGTAACATTTCTGAGCCCAGAAGTTTGTACAATTGATTTATCATCCCTTTATAAGATTCAAACATTTGTAAAATTTAATTTTCAACCAGTAACTCATGTTTATGTTATTAGTTTAAAAGATTATCGTAGTGGTGGTGTTAATGATCGGAGCAGCTACTGCCTGTGATAATTCATCTTGGTAAGTAGGCAGAGCGCCGTGCGCACGTCTGCTTGAGGAGAGCGGCCGGAGACCCAAGACACCTTTGAGAAAGGTGGCTTGTTAATTATTTATCATTTTCGACTGTGATCTATACACTTTTTTTTCAAGAACTTCAATCGAATGACGTGAACAAACATCTAAGACAATCACATCACAAACCAAAAACAATGTATCGAATGATAATAAAAAAAACCCGGCGCGTCACCAAAAATCATAGACAGGACAACAGATAATAGCGATAATCACATAGATAATGAAATAATCTTAACGACAACAACAATAAATAGTGTACAATAAAAAGAAAAAATAACTAAACCGATAACGCCCAGGCATTTACAACCACATTGACAACAATACCAACGGCGCTATTTACAGTGCTAATGAGAAAAAAATAGCAGCAAACACAACAACAACCGCAACAACAACAACAATAGCAATAACAGCAACAACAGCAACAACAATAGCAACAACAGCAACAACAATAGCAACAACAACAGCAACAATAGCAACAACCGCAACAACAACAGCAACAATAGCAACAACAGCAACAACAATAGCAACAACAACAGCAACAACAGAAACAACAATAGCAACAACAACAGCAACAACAATAGCAACAACAGCAACAATAACAACAAAACAGAAACAACAATAGTAACAACAACAGCAACAACAATAGCAACAACGGCAACAATAGCAACACAATATCAACGGCAAAAACATTAAGAGTGATACAGTGATAGTGATAGACAGTGACAGAAAAACAGTGATAGAAACTTGAGGCCATCAGCGTCCCGATCAATCAGCAGCACTGCCAGCATCATGCGCATGCGATCCCATGAAAACAAACCTTCGCATGTTGCAGCTGCGAATCGCTTGTTGCAGCAACAATAATCACGACAGCAGCATCAACCACAATTATAGCAATGATATTTTTGTCAATTAACAATAATAATGTTAATATTACTACTACTACTACTAATTCTACTACTGTAGCTGCAGCTACTATTACTTCTACGCTGCTGCTGGTACAGCGGCTGCTATTTTCACTATTACTACTACTAATAGTAATACTAGAAGTAATAATAATAATAAAGAACTCAATTATAATTAAATTGGGAACAGCTTTAATAGCCCTCAGAGGAAAGTTAGCGATGAAATTTTAATTGATACAGAGATACAACGAATACAAAGATGAATACACAGATACAACAATGGATACAAAGATACAAGGATGAATACACAAATACAACAGTAAATGAATGCCCATACAATTAATACCTGCAAGCTATCTTCGGTGTATTGTGTTGGATGGAAAGAAGGAATTGTTTATCAAACGCCTCGACGCAACTCTGCAGCGCTGATACTTCAGGATGGAGGCAATTCAGTATGCTCATGTTATCTGGTTAGATTGGATGGATGGTTGGATGGATTGAGGAATGAATGAATGGATGGTTGGATGGATTGAGGAATGAATGAATGGATGGTTGGATGGATTGAGGAATGAGTAGATCTATGAATGAATAGATTGTTAAATGAATGGATGCATAAACAAATGGATTGATGTGTGAATGTATGGATAAATGGATAGAATGATGAATGAATGTATGGATAAATGGATAGACTGATGAATGAATGGATGGATAAATGGGTGGATGTATAGTAGAATGCAAATTTGGATAGATGGATGAATGGATGTAAGAATGGTTTGTTGGATGAATAAATGGAAAAATGGGTTGAATGCCCATACAATTAATACCACAAGCATACATTTAATACAATTAAATAAGATTTAATACATTTAATAAGACCATACAATTAATACCACAAGAAAAATGGGTTTTTATCAAACCACCTCTGTATCCACTGATACAGAGGTGGTTTGATGTATGGATAGTGAATGGAATAATAAATTTATAAAACGAAGAATCGATAGATGGATAATTGAATGATTTGACAAATAGATAAATCAAGGAATGAATGAATAGAGTTATAGATAGCTAAGTAGTTAAAGTTAATAAATAAATAGAATAATCTTAGCAGGATAAATTGATGGTAAATAAATAAAAAAAATGGAACAAATAGAGCCCTTTGAAGTACATTAAACAATCTTTAGCAAATAGATAAAAAAGAATATTAACTTAAACCTAACAATGCCTTTACATTATTACTGAAAAAAGTTAGCAGCACAAATATTATATAAATCTTATATAAATATCACATAGATATTATATAGGTACGTGTATTTTACGCCATGCGATGCAGGTTTTCAGCTGCTAAATGCATTGTTGCTATCATAAAGATATCTAATCCGGACGCTGCGTATATTGTATTCTGCTTGTAATCGCTAGTGATAAATGATAATGAAATGATAATGAACATGATAATTTTGTTTATGGGTTTCAAATTTTTTTGCTAGTAAATTTTTTCCTTCTTAATTTTATTATTGCCATTGTGATTTTATGCCTTTCTGAATCTAATTTTGATTATTTTATTAATTCTGTTTCGAATACAAATCCAGAAATGAAATACAAAAGGAAAGAAAGAGAACAAGAGAGAACGTGAGAGAGGGAGAGGCAAATGGAAAATAAAAACTAGAAAAAAAAGTAAAGAGAAAGAGTGAGAAGTGATTAAATTATAACTACCATGGTGTAGTGCAAAATATCGGCACACGGCACGCAATGACAGGAGTCAACAAGACTGTGGTGCCGGTGCTCGCCGGCTGCCAGCCAGCGATAGTTTAATAAACCAAAAAAAATGGCAATAAAAATGACGTCATCATTATAACTGACGACAAATACAACGACGCCATAAACGCTGCGTCGTAAATAACAACACCGATGATAACATTTACAGCGATCAATAAGAAATGACTATGGGAGTGAAATTTCAATTTAATCTAGGAAAGAAAATAAGCAAAACTTCAGAAATGGCGTCATTCTAAACATCAACAACGCATCAAAAAGATGATAACCATTTATAGCAACCGTAAAAACAGCTGTACCAATTTTTGGCCCTAATATAAATAATGATGTCACTACACAACAACAACAAACAAACAAACAAACGACAGCATTAATATCAATAACAACGTCATAACCACAAAAACAATAACAACAACAACAACAGCAGCATTAATTAGCTCGCAAACAAGCTAGCATTCGTTCGGACTTGAATAAACTCTACGCATAATAATAAAAGAGATATACCTTTTTATATAATAATAAAAAATGTTAAACGGACATGTGGTTCATATTGCTTGGATGGAAAGTCAAAGACTGAAAAAGGTCGGGCAGCATCGTAATGTAAGAAGAGAATGTTAGGTTTATTGCTTGGAGTTTGATGGCTGGCCTGTGTGCAGACGGAACCGCTAACATGGGTACCATCATTTCTTTCACACTATTTTATTACTTTGTTTGTGGCGTGTGTGTGTATTGTGGTGTGCTGTGTCGTGTTTTGTGTGTGGTGTGCGCCTATGGAGTTTCTTTGTTTCATTGTTTGTTTTGTTGGTGTTTGCTTTGTTGTTGTTTGCCTTGTCGTTTGGATTCATGTATGTTTGTTTTATGATTTTGTTGCAGTACGGCGGTTTTGCTTTTAATTTATTTTTCGAAGCCATGTTTAATTTTTCAAGATTGAATGTATTCAAACAAACGTTTATAAAATTTTTTTGTGTGTTAAAATTTTTGAAAAGCTTATCAAGTTCAAATGAAGATTATACAGTAATCCGGTTAGTCGGACCAAATCGGAGCAAATGGTTCGACTAAACGACTGGTCAAATTAATGGAAAATTTTTGTTATTAGCAATTGAAAATTTTGTTTATAAACTTTATAGAGAAGATCAAAATTTGTAAAATATTTCTGCCAAAAAGTTGTTTACCTTGTGTTGTACAACCGTGCATATTAATACAAACCATGACTGCCAGAAAAAAATAATTGTTATTTTTAGATTTGTTGGCAATGGTTGTTTTCAATACATCCTCAATGAATGGCGAATAGAACTGATAGAACTGGTGTGTATACAGGCACGCACGCACACACACCACACACACATACAGAGTAATTCACCCAAACGCATACAAACACGCACACACAGGCACGCACTTATTGTCAATTTTTTAGAAAATGAACGAGAAGTAAATTGATTCGCATTTATTTCTGTTCCACCCGACGAAAAGTTCTTCCGTTGAATTATTGAAAATTTGGATTTTCCAAGAAAAATAACATATGGACAAAATTATTTAACTTTTGTGAAACAAAAATAAATTATTTTTTTAAAAATAAAAACAACAAAGAGAAATGAATGAAAGATGGCTGGGTAGATAAATGGATGAATTGATAGATGGATGAATGGATGGATGAATAAATGGATAGATGGAAGGAAGGTAAAAGGAAATGATTCATCAAATGGTTGTTTTTAACTGATGGGCACTGAGACATCGCCGGGCAACCATGCAACTCACAAAAGAAAAAAATTGTTTTTCGGATTAAAATTTTATTTCGAAAATTTTCCTGATTTTGTAATTTTTTATCATTGAGAAAAAAAATGTAATGGAATCTTAAAGACTGATGCCTCTATATCGAGTTCAAATTATTCCCATCGTTGAATCAAGAGGAGCATTTTCTGTTACCAACTTTTATATTTGGATCAATCATTAAAAATTGTTATTTGTTCTTTTATTCATTCGTTCGTTCGTTCGTTCGTTCGTTCGTTCGTTCGTTTGTTCGTTCGTTCGTTTGTTTATTCATTCATTCATCATTCATTCATTCATTCATTTATATTCGTTTGCTCATTTGATTCAATTGCATTTTAATCCGTCGGATAAGTAGTGCACAATTTCTCGAGTGGGCCATCTTCTCTCTGATTGTGGTGCCGGTGCTGACTATTTTTATTCTTTGTCCTTATTTTGTTTTCTATGCTGTTGATGTTTTGTTGTCTATGTTTTCGTTGTTGTGGTTTCGCTGTTGCTTTTTTGGTGATTATTTTTATTCTTTGCCCTTATTTTGATTTGTATTTTGTTGGTGTGTGTTGTGCGTTCGTGCATGTGTGTGTGTGTGTGGGGGGTGTGTGTGTGTGTGTAAAGATACAATGTGCATAAATAGATAGATGATTACCATGCCAATGTTAATTCCTGGGTCTCAAACGACAACGAATATGTATTTTTTTAATGTAAGGGTTAATGACAATAATGATGGCTTTGAAAGTTTGAAACATTGATGATGATGATGATTATGATGATGGTGTTGATGATGATGATGCTGCTAATGATGATGGTGCTGATGTTAACGATTGCGATGATGATGATGTTGATGATGGTGCTGATGATGATATAATGATGCCAATTTTAATATGGAAGCAAGACGATAATGTCGCCACAATAATATTAAAGATTATGATGATGATGACGTCAAAAAACATAAATTATGATAAAGATGATGATGATGATGTCTAGAAATATGATAAAATAACATATATATATATTCATATATAATATTCAAATTATAATAAATAATATAAATATAATAAAGTGATGATGTAGATAACGATCGATACCAAAGAATCATTTAATGAGGATGATGATAATTATACCAAAGAATTATTTAATGACGATGATAAAAACGATAGTGATGATGCCATAAAAAACGACTACAGCGTATTGAATAAAAGTTCATCAAATGTGAATATTTTTTGTCATTTTAAAAATGTCAAAAAGTCAAAAACTATTTCTCGGCAACATGCAATCTCAACGTGAACCCCATCTCTTATCTACATTCTACAATCATCTATGTTAAATAATTTTCAATTATTTTTTTTTTAATTTTTTTTCTTTAAATGAATTTTTTTCTTAAAAAAAAAGTTATTAAATGGTTGGTTTGCATTAAGAAAAGATTGATATATTTTAAATGCATACGTCTGTAACGTTGGCGTATTATTTTAAAACTGAGATCAATTAATTTCTTTCAGTAATTGATGAATGTTGCAGACGCAGGAGAAAAAATTTTTTTTCTCTAGCTTAAATGTATGTCGCTGGATTTTCTGCGGTTTTTGTCATTTTTTCTTGTTTCTATTTTTTTGCTTTTTAGTTGTTGAGTGGTTCTTTGTTGTTGAATTGTTGCTTTCGTTTGTTTTTCGTTTGTTTTTGTTTTGAGTTTTTTATTCAATTTTTGAATTCTTAGTTGTTCTAGACATTTTAAGTTAAATAATCTTGTGCTGTTTTGTTTATTTTTCATTTCCGTTTAATCACTTTTTTAAATTTTCCATTTTTAACGATCAAGCCGTTCATTTGTCCTACACTTTCAAATAACCATCCTTCCACTAATTCCCAATTATTGTGAATAAAAATAAATTGCATTTCGTGTTCTAAGATCGGTTGATGTCGTTAAATGTTGCTGATGTCGCCATTGTTGTTGTTGTTTGTAATAAATGTCGGCATCGTTGATGTGTTTTGTTGATGTCGTTATAGCTTAAATGTTGTTAATCACATGTTCTGCATGAACAACTTTGGTTTAGTATCCGTCTCCATGCGTCAGTATTTAGAACTGTGTGCATGCCTTTATTGGGTGTTCATTCAATCGTTCATTATTTCTTTCATTCAATCAATCTTTTTCATTCGTTCATTCAATCCTTTATTTATTCATTCATTCCTTCTTTCACTTGCTTTTCTTTTGTACGTCCATTTATTTACTCGTTTATTCATTTTAACAAAAAATTCATGGCAAATAAATGTAATAGTGCTGACCAATAAAAATTTAAAAAAAATTATCAAGTTTTGCCAACCAATCAATTGTAACTGTCTTTTAAATGAATTAATAATTACCAATTACCCCGTATTCGATTGAGTTAACACAAAACAAACAAACGTCTGACCTCTGATTATTACGGTCATAAAAATATTGAACTAATCTAAGCAGCTAATAATGGTAAGAATGATAAGAAGAGAAAAATGATAAAAAAGATGACAATGATAAAGACGATGACGATAGCAATGATGATGAGGACGATGATATATAGCGTGTCAACGCATCGTCATCGTCGTCATCATCGTCATCATCAGCGCAACACAGCAGACATTCGATCATCTTTTAATTCAATCCTCTGTCAGATTGTGCCAACATTTGCCACACACACAATCATAAACAGACATACACACACCCACAGACAAAAACACACACACACACACTTTCACACAGACACACACACATAGACACACACACAAACACAGACACACACAGAGACAGACAGACCACACATACATTCATTCACAAGCACAAACGCTTCACAGCACTACAAGCGAACTACATACAACAAACCAGTAGCAATGACAATATTGATTGCATCATTTGCTAATTCACTCACCACAACATTAAAATGAAAAACAACAACAACATATAACACAACGTGGAATTAGAACTAAATGACAGACTCCCTTTACACAGACCAAAAAACATCAACCCACGACAACACACACTTTCCATTCCATTCTTAATTCCGCATGGTGTGAAAACAAACAAATTCAAAAATGCATAACAGGATGTACAATATTTGCAAGTACGTAAATGTAAGTGTACACAGACGTACAAATGTAATCACATGTGTACAACACAAATGCATACAGTACACATAAGTATAAGTGCACACAAGTGTACAAAGTAAACGCAAGTGCAAAAGACATCAATCTAAGGAGCATATGTACATTAACGAGCTTTAAAAAATTCCAAATAAAATATTTTACACACAAAAATATCTTCCCTGTACAGTATTTTGTGCTGCGTGCATACAACATTCAATAAGTACATACGAGCCAGCACGACTATTTCTTTTATTTCGATACTGCTCAATCATTTTGATTGGCAGTTTGACTTGTATATATACATATATATATATATATATATATATATATATATATATATATATATATATATATATATATATGTGTGTGTGTGTGTGTGTGTGTGTGTGTGTGTGTGTGTGTGTGTGTGTGTGTGTGTGTGTGTGTATTATTATATTTTGTGTTTATTTAATTTTAGAAATGACATGCAAGCCTCAAATTTGAAATAAAAAGTTTTTGCTTTTGTGATGGAAATAATTAAATTTTCAAAAACTAGAAAAATAAATTTTTAATAGCAGTTGTATTTTTTTTATTCAAATCAAAAAACCAAATTTTTTGAATGCTCTTAAAAATTGTTGAAAGTTTTTCATCTATTTCCACATTATGCAGTCAAACCAATCAAACATTATTAAATCTCAAATATAAAGAATGGTAGGACTAACTAATCAACTGATTTGCTGATTGTATTTAAAAATTATAATAAAAAAATTTCAAAATAACATTGTTAATAATGTTAATTAATAAAAACAACAAGCTTAGTGGCAACGTTATTCAGACAATAAAAATGTTAGCGATATAAGTAGCGCATAAATCAGTAATGTTCGAAGCATCAGTAAGGTTGGTGAGTAATGCAATTGAACTATTAAGCGAACGATAGTTACAGCAGCTGACATTTGTGTTAATGCAACCTTAATAACATCTGTTGGCTTTTTATCGCATCAAGCAGTAAGAAGGTGAAATGTAAAATGCGAGATTGCCTTCTCACCAAGGAATTCACATTTTTTACTTATAAACCATTGCGTTCAAATAAAATGCGACATCCAATAAAGGCTGGTTGAACGGTTCTATTATTTTTTTATTTCTTTTCGAACAAATAAGAAAAGTTTTTTGAAAAGTTTTTGATTCATTTAAATTTTGTCTAGAATTTTTGCTAAAATTTAATTTTTATTAAACGTTGCTAAATTGCGATAATATTTCATGAAAAATATTAAAGATAGAGGAATAAAACAGTTGAAAAGTATAGCTTAAAATGAAATCCCTTCAAATTTTCAAAAGTGCTTCTGTTCAATAGTTAGAAGAGCAAAATAAAGAACGGAATGAAACAAATAAGTATTCGATCGTAAATTTAAAAAAATGTCAAAATTAAAAAAATAATATAGATTACCCAGGAATTATAATGAAGACTTGGCCTAAAATGTCATAACTCATATAAGAGTTACGAAAAGATTTGTTTGTCGTGTTTGCGCACATACATTCAACCATTTCAACATACATAAGAAACAGATGGCTAATGAAAATTTTTTAACGTAAAAACGTACATCACAGAACCACATAGTTCTATACAAAACTACACAGCCAAAACACAGTAGCACACAGAAAAAGCACAGATGCAACACAGCGCAAACACAGTTTAGAAACATCAGTGCAAACATACTTGTGACATATTACACGTAATGTGCTTTCAAATGCTAAAAGTAAACCTTTCCTGCAAAAAGGTACCGATGACATTGTTGACAATTGATTTAATTATACAACATGCCTGTCTGCTTGCTCGCATCATTCGGTATACGGTATATATTTTTCAGTTTTCCTAAAAAAATTTTTTTTTTACTTTTTAACAATAAAGCATTTTCATTTTTAACATTTAAAGAAGTCGACGTTTCGAAAACATTATTTATATTCGCAGTAGTTAATTTCAGAGAGTTGAAAATTTAGTTTCTGATTAGCGTGAACAAAACCCATTGAGATGAGCAAGGCATTAACATTTTAGGTCCCCGATTCAAACCATCCTATATTAGGAAGAAAGCACTCTTATTGTCAAACTTATTGTCACTATCCAATATCAAAGATAACGAAACACCGCCAATAAAATAAAGATAACATTGACCTTCGTGAAGCATTTACACACGGAAAGGTTTTGAATTTACAATTTTTTTCTTTATTTTTAAAGCTTGTTTTGCTAATTTTGAACGCATTGTCAACACAAGTTTATTTGGTTAATTATTAAATAAAACATTGTTTAGGTTGCAATTTTTAATTTATTTGCTAACATGGAACATTTAACTTCAATTAATGCTTTGTTAAATAATTTAAAATAGTTCTTAAGAGTTAAGAAACGTATTTAAATTAAATTCAATGGTAAAATAATTCTCAATGTGACCCACACTGTAGAAGATTTGCCCACTTCTGTTTTTTTGGAAGAATACATACGTTGATAAATGAATTAATGGTTCTAGTGTTAAGTGTGATCAGACTTCGTTTTAATTGTAGCTGTCACAAAGCCATTCCTGCCAACTTCATAATCCGTTTCGTGTGAGAATACTGCGAGGCCCCAAATATTCAAACGGCAGTAAGGGCAAGTCTTACTTCTCTTGAACCAGGTTCTGAAACAAGGTTCGTGAAATATATGGCTACATTGCATTTGTACCAACTTATCTCCTTCGTTGAACGTTACCAAACATATTGGGCACTCTTCTGCAGTGAATTTGCCCGAAATATAAAGTACGTGGTAATTTCTCTCCCAAAAAAATAACGAAGGATAGTTATCTGTATGCTTCACTACCGTATTCACGACAACGCCTTCGTCGGTACTACCAACCAGAGTTTCTTCGTAATATTTTGGGAGGTTTTTAGTCATCGTTGAGAAGTAAAAATTCTGCTAATCCAACATTATGTCGGACAACCGCTGCATAGTTATTGAAGGAATATAATTTTCTTTCAGAACATTGAAACCTGGTTTGTAGTAGACTTCCTCGAGTTTGTTAATCTCGTCACTTGATAAGTTATGTTTGTTGTTCTCCTCCACGAATTTTCTATACATACTACGTCTCAATTTGTCTTGAGTATCCATAAAATTTTTTGCCGTAATTAAAGCCGATTCTGTCAAGGTAGTTTTCGATGTCGGAATGTTTTACGCGTTCCATTTCATAACAATCAAATAAACAAGTATAATAAATTAAACGCGCACGTGTTCAAATAATCTGGAGTGGATTATAAACACGAGCAATTGCAGATGCTGAAATAATTTTAATTACCTTCAACAACCGAAAAAATTTTCGTATGGAAATTCTGGCAGAATTTCTTATTAACAACACGCTACAAATTAAATCTCGTTCTAGACAATTTTTACAACAGTGGAATTAATTCAAGGTTTATATAGAACGTGATCATGATTTTACGAGCGCAAAGTAACATTAAACCACAAAAGAGATTAAACTTAAAACAAAACACGTGATTATAAAGAAATTAAAAATAATAATAAATCAAATTTATCCTTGAATTTAATGGAAATAATGTTCTATCGTAAATATATTACATAATAACTCATGTTTCACATAGATATAGACGGTCAAAAATATGAGACAAAACGAACATTTCTGAAACATACTCACATCAACATTGGATTGATAGGGCTGTAGGGGAATAACAATAAATGCATGTGGCAGTTACTCGTGAAAACTACACAAACTTTACAGATGAACCTAGCTAGTGCGTAATGTGATCCGTCTGCTAGTAGTTAGATGCATGTAACAAATTTATCACAATTTTCGTTCACCTAACACTCATGATCATAATAGGATGTCATAATGTCCAAACGACCGTGAGGATAGGTCTTAACTTTGGTTGAGGAACATTTTTAAACACTATCTATGTTGAGCATGACGGCAATATACTTATATCACATTGCCATTATCTCAGTTTTATCATCTTATTATCATTAACCGCGTCCGCATACGAATATCCACCCAAGCCTTCACTTCGGCGGAGTCTTTCCTGTCCGGGATCCGCCATTTTACAATAGACCCTTTCAGGGTCTGAAAACACGGGCCGGGCGGAAGTTTGTTCGCGCCCTACTTGTTGACTAGAGACGCCGAACTCGTCAACTATCGGCAAGTCTTCTTCAACATATATTAATTTAGGTAAAAGAATTAAACCGAGCCAAATTTCAAGTTTACACTTCTTTTATTCAATAAAAACAAATATTAAAAATCAAACTTCTGTTTCTATAATTCAAAATTAACTACCCTAAATTATAACATTAATAACAGAAGATAATTTCAAGTGTTTGATTTAATCAGCACAATTAATCATTTTTCATATTCTGTCCTTCGGGACATCATTGGAGAATATAATGAGGTGGGAGAATGTTGGGATGCCATGTCAAACACCCAATCAAGGCCTTCGTAAGTTTCGCTAATTATCTTTCTCAATGAGTTATTGTGCCGGCTGTCGGCATTGTTCGTATTATGGTACAACAGTCACCAAATATTAACATCATCGCTGAATTTTTTTCCTGTTCCGACTAATCTATATTAGTTTTAATAGCATTCATCGCTGCATATGTATGTATATATATAAAAACATGCATGTACATACATTACATTGCAAATCACACTTTACTACACAACACACAAGGTTTACTGTTACGAACTGAGAAGTCAGTCAAACAGAAAGTGAAAAGTATGCAGGCGCATTCAAGTTTCTTCATAAAAACAGCTGATACGAGCGGCGTGCCAAACTAGATAGAAGATGCAATATTATTCAAGAAATATTTGCCGGCTTATCTGGAAATATGAAGCAGGCAGGCAAGCAGGCAGGCAGGCAGCAGGGCCAACATTGAGATAGGTCATTCCATGCACTGCACTGTATATTCATTCCATTGCACACCACCGTCGAACGCTCGATGTTTTCATAATGCGATTTATTTCTCTCTGGAGTTTGCAACATTCTTCGAGACCTGACTTTTTTTCTGCCCACTCTAATACAATGACTGCTGCTATTTTTGTTTCTGTCTCCTTTCTCTTATGTTTTACGACGGGATTGTGTGCAAGTGTTGTACGTGAACGTGTGAATGTGTTTGTGGGGAGTGGATGTGGTGTGGTTGTAGTTAGTGTTTTAATGTTGAGGGTGTGGTTATGTTTTGTGACAACACACCTGGGTTGTTTGTCGTTTATATTTATCTCGGCATTTAAGTTTGAATTTTTATTCCTTCATGAATTGGTTTGTGCAGGTCTATAATGATCTGCTGCGTTTTCGTAATGAGCAGCTAAGCTCTAATCTTTCTTTATGTGTGACTTGTTTGTGAGTTTTGCTGTTATTTGCGTGTAGTTAATATGCCATAACTTAATTCCCGAGTATGTGTTTGATGATATGCTTCTGTTTGGAGTGAGTTCTGAAAAAAATTTTTTGTGAGAGTAAGTATTTTTTGTGCATCATTTATTATTATTTGTACGTCGTCGTGTGTGCTTTAATTTTTATGTTCTTTACCTGACTTTAAATGCAATGCCTGGAAATGCTCTGTTTATTTACGTTGGGCGTTCATAAAACCGACTGAGGTGGAATATAACACACACACACAAACACACACACACACACACACACACACACACATATATATATATATATATATATATATATATATTTATAATAACATTGGCATATAAATATCCATATATGTTATATACAAATCACACGCACGCACACACTCTCACACATACACACGCATTGATACACACACGTACATACACAATTCACACAAACATGTATATTTATATGTATATATATATATATATATATATATATATATATATATATATATATATATATATATATATGCCATAAAATAACTTGAAAAAACCCTGACTAAGTTTATCTATCATCTCTTCTTCTTCTTCTGAATATCTATCATCTCAAATATCTCCTTAACCTATTAAAACTTTTAGCCATGGTTAAGCCATTTAATGAAAAATTCAAATAGCATTCTATTGTATAAAAAATTATAAA
Source organism: Helobdella robusta (assembly GCF_000326865.2). Taxonomy (NCBI): domain Eukaryota; kingdom Metazoa; phylum Annelida; class Clitellata; order Rhynchobdellida; family Glossiphoniidae; genus Helobdella; species Helobdella robusta. The sequence continues at coordinate 582,166 of NW_008704589.1, read as the reverse complement.
AAAAAATAAGGGCAGTTAATATGAAAAATGGATTATTAGACGATGAATATGGAAATTTATCACTGTTGATGATGGCTCTCTCTATTGATTTTAAAAGAATTCTTTACGAGAGCAGTTTGGCTTCATGTTGTTATTATTATTACTATTATTACCGCTATTAATTTCTTTATTTTTCAAAATTTTCATTCATTTTTTATCTAATTTTCTTAATGCTTTAACAGTCGATTCATTTGATGCCCAAAATTATTATTTCTTTGTTTAGTTTTTAGTTTTAAAAAATATATGCTGATACGTTTACAAAATATAAAAATACAAATTAATTAGTTTTAATTAAATACAAAATTAAATTTTATGGACTCATGTTGAAATATTATAAAAATCTGCTGTAAAAATTTTTTATATTTTTATAGTGCTGTTAACTAAAAAATGTAAAAATGTTTTGCCAGTCAAAAGAGTTGCCACACCTTACAGGCACACATACATAACTACATGTCATTAGTTTTTGTCGTGGCTTGAATTTTTTTTGCCCGAGGCCTTTTATTAAATAAAAAATAAACTTGATTCATCAGAATTTTTTAAATGTACAGCTGCCAATCAAACGTACATCGTTGATGTTATTTGAAAAGGAAAAAAAAATCGGTTAAAGATTTTGACACGAAAAAAATAGCGACGCAAATAATAATGCTACTAATTGAAGTAATAGTAGCAGCCACAGTAACTGCAGCAGTTCTAGTTGTAGTAGAATTAAACGTAGTAGTAGTAGCAGTAGTAGTAAGTAGTATTCAAACGGCATTTCAATCAGCACACCATAAAACCCGCGCCGAGCCACTATTTTATAAAGGCAACGATTTAATGAACGAACGACTGAGTAAATAAATGAATGGATAAACATCAAACGAACGAATGAAAGAATATAGTGATAAATAAACGGATACATGAGTGAATGAATGAATGAATGACCAATTGTGTGTTTCCACCATCGCGATTACTTAAACATCAGCTCTCGACATTATTCACATTAGATTACGATGACGTATCACCTACTTTATATTACGTCACATTTTCAATAATTTCCAATTTATTCTGGATCACTTTCAATCGTTTATACTGCAAAATAAGTCTTCCTGGTTCATCTTCCAGGAGCTGCGTTACTGTAACATATTGCAGTCATTAATTTGCCAACGCCTTGTTAATGTTTTACATTTAAAATGAGGATGATGTCTTCCTACTTGAGTATGCTGGCATGATTCTTTGTTCGCGTGGATGTATGCGTGTATAAATGTGTATGTATGTGTATGTATATGTGTGTATGTATGTATGTATGTTAAATACATGTTATTTATAGATGTTTGTGATTATTATGATAGTTAAGTTATAAAAGTATTTCACGACGAGACAGCAAATTTAAAGATATAAAGCAGCTCATTATAAGATAACATAACGTATAAATAATCAGAGCATATAATACTTTGTAATAAGAATGAGGTGACGTACGTTACGCTAGTTAGAAGAAGTTAGACAACTAGTTAAGCTTCAGGGGACAAGGTTTCCTAGTATATAACAGGCAAGCACATAAGTTAAAGAGAGGTGAGTTGAGAGTTATCTTAATTAGAGTTATCTCTTTAGCATGCTTAAACCTCTTGAACACTCTTTGATAATCTTTACATTATTTTTATTAGCTAATTTCAAAATAATAATCATCATAGTCACCATCATTATCACCATTGCCACTATTTTCGATGTAATGATGACCTGATGATCGTCTTCATCGTCATCAACATCGTCACGTCACAGACATCATCGTCGTCTTCATCATCGTCGTCATGGTCGTCTTCATCATCGTCATCCGTTGTATCGAGTATCAAAGTTAAACAAGGTTGCAATATAAAGCATTAATAAAAAATCTGATTAAAACTCGCTGGACATCGGCAATTAAATTGATCCGGAGGATGAAATGATGCGTCAAGGTCATCAGCGGCATCATTCTGACGTCATCGTCCACGTCATCATCATCATTACCATCACTGACATCATCCTCATTTATGTTGTTAAGCATTGTTGTCATGCACGCTATGAACTGCATCGTTTTCGTAATCTGTATCATCATTAACACCATCATCATATCATCATCATTAACACCATCATATCATCATCATTGACACCATCATATCATCATCACTGTTATCACCAATTGTCAGCACAACTCTGCCATGCCACTCATCTCACAATGTCACCATCATCATTTTATGTTTTCCATCGCTATCAATTTATTTTCAGTAAACTGAAAAATAAATATTTTAATGTATAGTTTTTGATATTAACATTGCCATTTGAACATTCAATATAGCTAAACAATGACACATAACTTAAGTTGGATTTTTAAAATTTTATAAGATTTTTCTTGCGTTTGAACCAGGATATGGCGAATTGTTATGAGATTATCAAGAAATACGGCAGTCTTACCACGTGAGCAACAATTTGACCTAGATAAGTGATCAATGCAATGAGCGTTACTATCATAACGTTTATACATTTTACAAAAAACTGCAATGTTGTTAATATAAAATAATATTCTTAATAAGACTTTTATAAAATTGTTTCGCGTAACCAGCGATTGTACTGTTATTAACTACATTTTGATTCATTTTGGTAATAGTGATGGTGTATTTTAATACAATTATAATACAAAAATATTGACAAAAACGAGTTAAATTGAATGATAATAACAATATTGGCACATTTTGTCATTAATTATAACAAATAATCGGCAAACATACTTGTGAAATTGTTGGACTTTCTTGGGTTCGATCCGCCACAGAACTTGCTGAACATGTTGAGTCGGTTGACGTGGGTTCGAATCCTGGCTGTGGCCACGTGTTCATCGTAGCAGGAATCCATCAGACGCTGGTAGCATGATTCCGTTAGCTCCCACTGCCTACAAATTTGCGTTTGAATGTTTTTATAAGTTTCAATTTATTCATTGATTTTCAAGTAATTTAATAATGCTTAAATGCTTAAAGATTTGTTTGATAACTTTAGTTAGTTGTTAGCAGTTCGTTTTCTAATGTTTTAAAGTTACTTAAACTAGTTTCGAATTACTATCGATAGTAACGTTTGGAGAAGTAACAGCAGCAGCAGCAGTAATAGTAGTACTACAACTACATTTCGTTATCAGTAGTAAGAAGAAGTATGCTATATGAAATTGCAATTATGAGGTTTGTTTGATGAGCACATATGAGGCAATGCATAATAATTTCTGCTGCTATCACTGCACTCGACTGTGACAATCGTCAGCGAACATGCACGTTCAATGAAGGAAGTTAGTCATTCCCCAATGTCTCAATCGTCATCATCATCGTCATCATCATCGTCATCACCACTTTTCTCTTTCTCCTCCTCCTTATCATCAACATCAGCCTCGTCGTCGTCTTAGGTATCATCAATATCACCTCATTCCTATTGTCAAAGTCGTTGTAATCATCATCTTCATAATCATCATCATCGTCGTTGTCGTCATCATCATCATAATCATCATCATCGTCGTCATCATCATCATCATCATAGTCATCATAGTTGTTAACATTGTAATCACGTAGAGGACAATCATTTCATTATTGTTGTTATCAATCTCATTTGAATGTTGAATCATCACACAAATCCAATTTGTTACCATTTTGTTCGTCGTCTCGTGTCTCGTCCCTAGTTCCACAACTTTTGAAGTTTCTACTTTCGCATTTTCTTTCATAATAACATCCCCTTACATCTAGAATGATTCCAGAAAATTCCTTTGAATGTGTTCGACTTAATATGCCTGCTGCAATTTAAACACGATCAATTAATTTCACAATTTTTCTGATTAAATGAATGAACCTATGATAAATTATGATAGGTGTATGTGATATGCAATACAATATGTGTATTTATATTTTCATTTGATAGTTCACAATTATAACTATTGGATAGTTTGATGTACGTTACGTGTGAACTTTAGAACTTTGTGTAAATATTCCGATAATTTTTGAGATGAAAATGACTGACAACTGAAAAGAATGACGAAACCTCAGTGGTGTGTAGTTATTAACTACAAATAGTTAACTACTAGTTAATAACTACTTGCTAGTAGTTAAGCTGTAGTTAATAACTATTTTTTTCAAAGTAGTTATTAACTAGTAGTTAACTATTTTTTTAGTAGTTAATAACTACAGTAGTTAACTATTTTACATAACTACTTATAATAATAAGCTAATATTTGATCGCCCCTATTTGTGTGCATGCATTGTTGTGTTACTGTTGAAAACAGACATGGTCATCTAATATGCATTTGCTATGCATGACTAATCATATCACATGCTGGATAACAAATGATTGTATACAACAATGAGCAAAACATATATAAAACATATATACAATATATCATATATATTTATATATATAACATATTAACAAGAGGCAGCAAGTGGTGATTTTTTGTTCAGGGTGAGGGGTCCTCCAGGAAGATGGAAGATCATGAAATTACCGATGGTCAAGAAATGAATATGAATCCTGCTAGTGGTAGAGCGATGAATTGGTGTGATGCGGTGTCTTATGATGTTTGTGTTGCTTCTGATGTCGTTGATATGGATGATGCAGATGAGGATGAATCTATGCCAATTGTTTTGGATGTTGATGGATCATGTGTGTTGAACAATTTTGATGATGTGGATGCTATTGTAAATTGTGAATACTATATGCCAAATAACATTAGTCATTATTTTGTTTTCTGTGAACTTATCGATTTTTTAAATGTTTCAGCTAACAATAACTCTAATTTATTTTTACTGCATATAAATGTCAGAAGTTTGACTGCGCATGCTGATGATTTGGCACTGTTGATTAATGGTTTTCAATTATATGTTAATATCCCTCAAATTGTTGCTTTAAGTGAAACATGGCTAAATGATGACACTAACTATGGCCCTATACTATCGTATTTTCCATGCCATAGTCTAGTTGCGAAAAATAGGGTGGGTAAAAGGGGTGGGGGTACTGGTTTTTTAATTGATAAAAACTTAGCGTACGAAAATTTAAATTGTAATTTTTCTCTCAGTTCCGACCTGTTTGAATGGGTCGGAATTAAATTTGCCTCTGACAATAAAAAAAATATAATCATTTGTATTTATAGGCCACCAAATTATAAATTGGATAATTTCTTATCTAAAATGCAGGAATTTTTATATGAACTTTTAAAAGACGATGTCAGTAGTGATGTTTTTATACTTGGGGATTTTAACATTGATTTGGCTGTAAAAAACCAGGCATCATTATCGTTTTTAAATCTTATGGCTCAATTTAATTTGCATCCAATTATCAACCAACCGACTAGAATAACATCAAGCCATTCGTCAACGATCGATAATGTTTTTACTAATTATGGCATCGGCGGCTGCCCTAAAGAAATTCTATACAGCGATGTTTCTGACCATTTACCTATTTTTCTTTGCATACCATTGAATGCTAAGGCTGTCGGTGGCAAAAACCCTTACATTAAAACCCGTTTGATTAATTCTGAGAACCTAAAAAAAGCAAATTGTTTATTACAGAATATCCAGTGGAACATGTCTGATTACGGGTCCGATTTTGAATCAAATTTTAAGAAATTCCTAAAGACTTATTTAAACTGCATCAATCTAGCTTTGCCATTGGTGAATAAAAAAAATCGCTTCCGAAGGCCATGGATGAATATCGATCTTTATAATCTTTCCTTGTATAAAAATGTTCTTTACAAAAGGCATCTACACAATCCATCCCCTGCAAATAAAAATGCATATAATAAGGTTAAAAATAAATTTATAAATGTCAAAAGATTCACGGAAAAAAAATATTTTGAAAATAAATTAAAAAATCAACCTGGAACAAAACACAGATGGAGGATAATTAATGAAATTTTGGGGTCAAAAAAATCATGCAATAAATTGTTCTCAAATGATGCCAGTGAAACTGCTAAATTGAGCACCGTTACAGGGTTGAATAAATTTTTTGTTGAGATAGGTAAAAATATCAATAAAATTTTAGGCGATGGTCAGTTGATTTCAAATGTCGGTCCATATGTGGTTTCTAATAACCCAATATT